>NW_022589718.1:26935607-26974949 GCF_004348235.1 Phoca vitulina | reverse complement strand
TAGTGTTAGACGCCGGGGAATCGGATGCTAGTGTTAGATGGGGGGAATCAGATGCTAGTGTTAGACGTGGAAATCGGATGCTAGTGTTAGACGCTGGGGAATGGGGTGCTAGTGTTAGACGGGGGGAATGGGATGCTAGTGTTAGACGGAGGGAATGGGATGCTAGTGTTAGATGCCGGGGAATGGGATGCTAGTGTTAGACGGGGGGAATGGGATGCTAGTGTTAGACGCCGGGGAATCGGGATGCTAGTGTTAGACGGGGGAATCGGATGCTAGTGTTAGACGCCGGGGAATCGGATGCTAGTGTTAGACGCCGGGGAATGGGGTGCTAGTGTTAGATGGGGGGAATCGGATGCTAGTGTTAGACGCCGGGGAATCAGATGCTAGTGTTAGATGCCGGAGAGCGCAGAGTGAAAAGGCACATTGGCTCCTGGCAGGGAGCTCAGAGTCCACGGAGGGAGACAGAGAAGTAAACAATCATGCGAATGACAAGCGCAAAGGTAGAGTGTTAGATGCGCGGTGAGAATAGGGAGGGGGACCATCTCCGTCAGGTTGGGGACTGGGACAGGCATGAAGCGGGAAACACTGCCCAAGGCAGGTCATTTTTAAGCTTTGTCTTAAGGATTATGAATAAAGGCTAGCAGGAAGAGCTAGAATGTTCTAGGCCAGAGAAAGCCTCTACTCGGGAGGCAGGATGGCAACTTCTGGAAAGAACATACGGCCCGAGCATAGAGCATAGCATGCATGTGGGGCAGGAGGAGGGTGGGACCCGGGCAGGTGGCCGTCCTGCTCGAGTCAGGCTTGTAGTGATGTGTGCAGCGGGCCTTCCGTCCTGGGCAGACGGGGCTCCTGTGAAGGAGTTTAACCGGGAAGCAATATGGTCAGTCTAGTGACAACAGGAGGATGGCTTTCACGTAGAAAGGAGAGGCCAAGGGAGGGTAGTGCGGTCGGGTAGGAGACGGCGGATCCAGTTCAGAAAGGAAGGCCTGAACTCGGGCTGGGCACTGAAGGTGCAGGGAAGGAGGCTGACCTGCTGTGAGGAAAGGACTAGAACTTGGTGACTGAAGGCTAGCGGAGAGGGAGAAAGCACCCCTCAGCCCCCCAGCTGAGGTGACTGGGTGGAAGGGAGAGGCAGGGAAGAAGCAGGATGTGGGCAAGCCCTGAGTTCCGATTTGCAGACTATGAATTTGAGCTTAGCATAGTGCAGTCTAGCATGTGGTCCCAAATGCCCGGGCAGAACGTGGCAGAAGCCAGGGTGGCTGGGGAAAGGCTCGGAACCTGGAAACAAAAACTCTGGCTTCCCGAGTGACTGATTTTTTTTTTTTCCCGAGTGACTGATTTGGTCACTTCCTCCAAACAGTGTGACCCTGGGCAAGTCACAGCACCCCTCCTAAGTGTGCCTTCACCTGTGAAATGAAAGGCTTTTTTTTCCTAAGATTTTATTTATTTATTTGTCAGAGAGACAGCATGAGCGGGGGGGTGGGGGGGCGGCAGACAGAGGGGGAAGCAGGCTCCCTACTGAGCAGCTGAGCAAGGAACCCGATGCGGGGCTCGATCCCAGGACCCTGGGACCATGACCTGAGCTGAAGGCAGTTGCTTAACCAGCTGAGCCACCAGGCATCCCAAAATGAAAGGCTTCTTAATGATCAAAACTCCCTTCCCATTTTAAAACCTCTGTTAGATGATTCCAACATTTCTCCCCAGCTTTTCACAGAGGTCCCTTCCAGGCTGATTGCAAAAAAAAGAAAAGAAAAGAAAAAAACATTTCACCAGTTACCAGTCTCCTTTGCCAAAATAGTTAGGCACGTTTCTGTCAGACCTAGTATCTTATATATGATGCTGGTGTTAGTAATAGCAACTTATAATAATAAATACATGTTATCTTTCCAAATGGGCTCCCTACCTTTTTTTAGCTTTTCCAACTGACCCTGAGTCTCCTTGTCAGCGCACAAGGCAATGCCCTTTCCCGGGTGGGTGTCTATTTGTCGGAACAAGGGCCAAAACACAAAAGAGGAAGACAAAAGAGAAGCGTGGTTTTGTCCTCCGAGCACTTCCCGGCCCCGTGGAGTAGATCCGGGAGGAGGAGGGCATGCACGGTTCTGTCTTACAGATTCTTTGAGGCCCAAATTTCCCTTGACATCAGCTCTCTAGCAGGCCGAGACCTGTTCTCTAAACAAATGAGTCCTGCTCATCTCAACCCTCCTCAGTCAATAAACAGAGTTGTTTTGTTTTGTTTTTAAGAAAAGGGACTTAAATATGATCCTTCTCTTAATGATGGCCAATCCAGAATCTTCCAAACCCAAAGGGAACTGATTCTGGAATGTCCTGACTTGGATGCCTTTGTCTTGAGGCAGATGAATTTCAAAGTTGGGCCGTATGTCCTTGTCACGACTCCCCGATGTGGTCATCATAACTGGGTAAGGAAAGAGGCATCGGGTTGCTTTTCTTGGATTTGATCTCTGAACGATATGTCCTGTCCGACTGTCTGTCACTAGGCTCCATGTTCACAGAGAGGGCTGGACCAGAGCGCTGAGGAAGGAAAGGTCCATCAGGCCTCTGCCTCTCTAAACTCGTTTTCTGAGGTGTTAGAACAAGAGAAGAGTGGCTTGGTCCCGGTTTGTCCCCAACAGCAAAGACCTGTGACTGAGACACAGCATGGCAGTGTAAATAGGTCTAGCCATGTCCCCAGCCCCGTGCAGTTCTCCCCCTGCTCATCGAGATCCTCCCAGCACCTGAGACAGAAATCATGTAAATTAATACTTTTGTCTTTCTTCTTTTGCATTTTCCCTGTCGTTTTTGGTAATATGTAGGGAGCAGTCAACCCAGGGCCAGATGGACTCATGATTTAGGAGTTGGTTGATCGCTCTACTTTCCTGAGTGTTGGAAGCATTTTACATTTTCTCTCCAGAACCTGATTTGTGCGGATTTTTTACTGATGATATTGCTACTGAAACTCAAAGAAATTATGACTTGTCTCTGAGATAATTGTTAAAATGCCTAAACCTCGGTTTCATTTCTAGGATAGGTCACTGTAAATTCTTTGGCTGTTAACAATGTTACAAATCACAGTCTTGTTATTAGGGTTCCCAGTCAGTCCACCGTTAGAAGTTTAAATCAGGCTCCGCTCTGCGGTTTTTACTGTTGTGCACGCCCTTCATCAGGAATGAGGATCGAGGAAGGATTTGGGCACCCGTTTTGCTATGAGAGGGTTAGTAATTCTGCTCTCCTGCACTGAAGCGACAGATAAGATGTGCTACATTAGGACTGTGAAAAAAAAGTATTGCCCTAACAGATGGTGAGATTAGGGGAGGGTTTTTTTGGCGGGGGGGGGGGGGGGAGGTGGTGCTGGCTGTTAAACTATGGAAGGAAATTTGAACCTAAGGAACTCTAGTAGTTGGAAGGGAACATTCTCCCTCACAGTGGGGAGCAAGGCAGGTTAGGTAGGTCTCCTTCGTAGGCATCCTTACTGTGTCACAAGCCTGAAACCAGAGGATGTGCCCTCACTAAGCAGCCCCCAGAGTGCTGGGATGGCCCCGGGAAGACGGGGAAGGGCCAGTCTTAACTCGGACTTAACTGGAACATTTATCCCCGCCAGAGGTCTCCAGAATGTCCTCAAGCCAACATCTCCTGCTGTCTTAACCTTCTTGGAGCAGGTTAAGGGCTGGAGAAACCAGTTGATAGAAAGCATACACGTTTAGCTTCACTCTTCTACAGGTGAAGAGAATAAAGGTTTGGGAGAGGGGCATCGCCAACATTATATGAGTAAGTACATAAGCTTGGTTCATCTTTGAGAAGGACCAGCTCAGTGTCAGGCTGAATCATAAGCCCACACTGAGCGTACGTAAGGGGTAAAGAACGAACCGCTCCCCAAAACAGCCCCACCTCTCCAGAGTGATCATTCCTTCTCTTCTCTGGTTTACTTGCTTCTCTGAAGCCCTACTCTCATTTACACAGATTTTTCTCAAAAGCAGAAGATAACTTTAGAAAACATAATGAAAGAGGCCATTTTATGGGAAAACACGGAAGACAACAGATAATCCTGTTGTTGAGTTTTAAAGCAAGTTTTCCAGAAGGGCACATTGTCTCCACTTGAATAAATTTGCAATATCAATAGTCTATTGACATTGTGTTGGCAGCAGTCTGACTCAGGCGATTTTTCTCTCAGTTGAGGAGCCACAGAAGATGTGTAAGCAGGGAAGTACTAGAATTGTGGTGTTCCAGAAGATTAATCAGCTATCTGTGACTGTGGGGATGGGCAAGAAGACGCGTGTTTACATGGAGGGCGGCTGTGGGAATGGGAACGGAGGTATCTGAGAGATGGGGAAGGGAAAAATGGCGAGTGGGACCCTCCATCTACAAGGGGGGAGGAAGGAAATTTCATGTCAGGACAAATACAGCATTTCAACTGACAAGGGCTGCAGCTCTAACTCTCTGGGGCATTGGTCGATAATCGCGCTGCTTAGGAAACTTAAAAAGATTTAGAAATACACCACAAAGGCTAAAACAGCAAGTCTAGGCAAAAATGCAATCAAAATTAAAGACGAACAAATAGATAAACATCAAATAAGGGCATCCCATCCGTGAAAGAGCAGAAGGTCATGAAGAGCCTGAGGGAGTCTGTCTTTACCCAGTGCGGGTCTTTTGTGAAGAGGAGCAATCAGGAGCAAAAAGAATGTGCTGTGTTATGAATTTGAAGCTATGAGACTGAGACCAGAGGAGTGGAATGGAGAGCGTGAAGTTGATATTCTAGTCAAATTCCCTAGAGCCTATTGCACTGTAAATTCAAAAGGCTAATAAAAGAAAGCTACGTCTCAGATGCACAAGCTGGGCAGGGCTGGTTCCCCACCAAGGCCGAGCAACATTAACTCGAGTCACAGTTGTACAGAAGCAGAGAACATGTCCTGAGGCATATATTTGATGGGAAGGCCTCTTTGGTACGGAGGGTCGGAGCATTCCAGCAGACAGTTGGACATCTGCTGGTGCTTTGTTTTCTCTTCTCCTGCCGAGGTAAAGAAGGGTTCACCGGCCACTTCTGAACGTCATCCTTGACTACTTCTCTTCTCTCCAGCCCTTCTCCAGAGTCCCCTGGTAATTAATGTCAGGGTCTCTCATCCATCTTGTTTTCGGTTCTCCTGACGTGGGTGCTAATCTGTGGGAAAAGTTTTCACTGATCCACGCTGAAATGAAAAACATAAACGATGTGGAGAATTTTTTCACCAAGCTTTACTGATTCCTTTTAAACAGCGGTCTCTCACCCCCGAAGTTAGGTCCTTTCTACCTTTGGTTTGCTTCAATGGCCTTTTCTTCATGAAAGGAAGGGGGTAACAGGTATTGCTTCTTTAGACAAAAATGGCTCTGTTGGTCCCTGGTTTGTTTGTTTGTTTTTTCCCCTGGTTGGTAAAATTGGCAAGTCTGGGAGGTACTAGCTGCCTGACCTGTGAGGGTGACTGGGAAGGCCACACCTCCGCCCTGGCACCCGTCCTGACCTGCCTCGTGCAAGCACCTCAGCCTGCCTGCACCTTCATGTCGACCCAGCCCCTGCTCGGAAGGCACAAATTCGGGACGCCCAGGGCCCAACCAGGAAGCTGGGCCCCTAAGATGCCGGCTTACCCCCGTGTCATTCTGAGTGTACCACCTACAAAGGCTACTTGTATTTGTATTTTCCTTAGAACCAAAGGCTAATAGGTTAGAGTCTGGATGTGCGGCATCCCGTGGTCTGTCCCAGATGTGCTCAGCATCCCGTTATACGGAATGCCTGCCCAGCAGGACGTGGAGCGCGTGGTCAGCCAATGAAAGAGCAGAGGCAAAGGGTGCAGAAATGCTTTCTGCAGGAGGAAGGTGACATTCCCGCTTAGATTAGAAAGGAGCTAGAAAACATAAACCAGCAAACGGGTCAGAAAGGGCAGGTGAGTGACGGCAGCGAGAATGAATCAGCAAAGTGCTTGCAGGTGGCTCTTCTATAAAAAGCAGTAGCCTCTGTGATTTACAGAAGGATCCTGGACCTGGGGTCCAGCCCAGGGGAGCCCCTTTAGGGCCCAGGCATTGACGCCATGAGAGCCCGATCGAGTCACTGGAGCGCGGCGTGTTTTCATTTTTCCATCTGTAAAATGGGAGGGGGGTGGGGGAGAACGCAGTACTGAACTACCTTCTGTGTAGGAGCATTTCTTCAAAACACGAGAGCCCGTGAGAAATGTAAAGAGATGCCAGATTTCCGTCCAGGTGAAGATTGAGCCTGAAGCTGGTTTTGTCAATAATTCTGCCTACACAAAGCTACGCCTTGTTTGTTTCTCCAAGAACAGTAATTTCTTTTAAGAAGCAGTGACAGCAATAAACCATGTTGGATTTCTTTCATTGATGTCTTCATCTGCTAGGGGCATTTGGGTTGGTGGGGAGGGGAAGGAGGCTGCTCTTTTTATTTCAGCTCTGCCTTTTATGGGTCCAAACAATGGTTACACTTAACGGCGCATTTCCTTTCTCTTTGCTTCTCCCTCGCTTGCTTGTCTCTCCTGAGTGCCCATGCGTGCTGCTGGCTAAGCAGCATGGCAAACTGTCAGATCGGGTCAGTCAGACCCTCCATCTGACTGATGCTGTCCCCCCAGAATTAATGGGATCACCTCCTCCCTGGGCCCAGAGCAGACATCCTCTCTCTCCTCCTTCCTTCCTTCCTGTCTCTACCATGGCATTGCCCTTGCTGAATCTTCTCTACCTTCATTACCTAGAATCTTCTCCCTAAGTACTAACCACAGTTTCCAAAACTACTTGTTTTACCCTCTAAAACCCTCTCCTTTTATTGCGAAGTATCATTTAAGTTCTTCTTTCTACCCCTTATTCCCTGTTGCCCCATATTTACACCTATTATTGGGATCGTCCCCACCTTTTTTCCCCTCCCCTGGGAACTTCTTTCGCTAAGAAGACCCTTTCTCTACCATTCTGCGTCTGGGCTTATTGTAAGTAGGACGTGGTGCAAGTCTTCATCTCGCTTAGGCCTTTTCTTAACGAACAGCCTTGGTATCAGGCTGAAATCCAGGCTTACGTTGTGCTGGAATTTGCGATCTGTTTTTTTCTTTCTTCAAACCACACTGTCACTTCTGCAATTTTCTCTGGTGCCACCACAAATAGAAAAGTCACCCAAAAATCAACTCTTTATTAAAATGTTATATCAATGATGCATATTTATGATTATAGGACAGCTTTTTAAAATATATCCTAACATTTTAATTATATGTCCCTCTTCTATTTACATGCTAAAAAAAGTAAGTGTATAATTGGAAAAGCAACTAATCATTAAATGTCAGGAAATAGTACATCACATTTCAGTAAACATAATAAATCATCATTCAAGAGCTCATTCCTACAACGTCAGTCCAGACGAGATAGAGTATCACCACCCCTGCCAACATTTAGGTCCCATTTTTACCATTCTAAAGTATGTCAACACTGAGGAATAAGAAAGTCTTTAAATGGCTTTATTGTATTAATTTGTTGAAGATGTCACAAGCTACTACAAGAATATTTTTACATACTGTATACAATGTATACATACCGTTTTACAAAGTTTCATGTATTCCTATGGCACTCCTATTCCATGGAGGGCGTAAGTTAGTAAAACTTTAAAAACTGATATAACAGCGAGTTAAATCTACTTTGTAGAAAATATGGCGAAGACTAAGGAATTTAGTATCAGTAAATATGTTCCCTTTGAAACAGCAAATTGGATGTGCAGGAGGATTTTGGTCACACTTCAGAGAAGAAGATGCTGAGGTGGAGACCTCTTCTGTTTACTCGTGCTCTCGCCGGTGAGGTTTTTCTCTGTTAAACAGGCTTTTGATTACTTCAAAGCACGTTTGAAGTCCTCACTCTGCATGGCTCATGCACAAAGGCAAATATCCTTCCAAATCTCTGCAGCCGATATTGCCGCCCCTGGTATTTATACGTAAGGAGAACCTGCCGTTTGCTCTTTAACACCGAGTCGATGCCTCTTTTATGTAGCTATGACAGCGAAGGTCGTCTGACAAATGTTACATTTCCAACCGGAGTGGTCACAAACCTGCATGGGGACATGGACAAGGCCATCACGGTGGACATTGAGTCATCCAGCCGTGAAGAGGATGTCAGCATCACTTCAAATCTGTCCTCGATCGACTCCTTCTACACCATGGTTCAAGGTAAACATGAAAGCATAATTTGGGATGGGTAACCTTAAATGCCACTGTCACCCCCCATAGAATGTGGTGACCCGTGTTCTAAGATGAGCCAGAAAAGGGAGGGTGAAAACATAAACCTCTAGAGATGTTGGTGAAACAGCCCCGTGTCTATAGGTACTGTTTGTTTTGTGATATCTATATATCTTAGATCACGTAGTGTATACTCCCGCTTCCAAAAGCAACTTCACTGCAACTCTTCACACGCGTCATCAGACCCTTTGTGAGTCGTCTGCTGTAGTTTTGGGGAGTGGGTCCTTTTCATGGCCATGGAACTGCAGTCATTTGAGACGGAGCACATTCTGAGTCCGCACACGATGCTTCATGTCAGTCACATATGACGTTGTTGTGATATGTTCTAAAAGGACAGCATTCAGTACTTTTTGTTTCCCTATACATGGAGTCGGTCAGCATTTTAGAAATGTCTATCACTTCCAACTGCACGGACCAACCGAGTGTTTAATCCATATCTGTAGTTCCTGTTTTCGGCTCCTTGTTTTTCAGATCAGTTAAGAAACAGCTATCAGATCGGTTATGATGGCTCCCTTAGAATCATCTACGCCAGTGGCCTTGATTCACACTACCAGACGGAGCCCCACGTTCTGGCCGGCACGGCTAATCCGACGGTTGCCAAAAGAAACATGAGTCTTCCTGGTGAAAACGGTCAAAATTTGGTCGAGTGGAGGTTCCGGAAAGAGCAAGCCCAAGGAAAAGTCAACGTCTTTGGTCGGAAGCTTCGGGTAAGCCAGTGTCAGAGAGTAGGTGATGGCCGCCCAGCCGTCCGTGTCCCCGAGGGGGGGCCTAGCGCTCATCCCTTCCTCATCCTCATCTGCCCAGAACCACATGCAGGGCGGCGCCTTCCCTGCCAGCACGAGGTATAGGCAGCCGTCAGGCCGTTAGATCATTCGTAATAAAAGCCAACTGTTGGAGAAAAGCTTTTCCTCAGTGTGCCTGGGGTTAAAAATCAGTTCTTCCCTGAGAAATCAGGCAGTTGCATGGCACACAGTCCCAACTATCCTGGATGTCAGTCCATTGTTGTTTCACTAATATTATCTTGATCATCTTATACTTTTCCTTTAGCCACTCAGTAAAGATTGATGGCTTCCTAATGTGGGGATGAGGATAAATAAGAGTTAGCTTAAATATTAAAAGTTTTCCAAATCATAAAGAGATGGGCTGGCCATTGAAAAGCGGATTCTTTCTTTGCATTCTCAATATTTTTAGAGTATACAGAATATATTCACATGGAAGAATATCAGTGGCAGAACCTAAGTGCTGCCTCCTCGCTATTGATTTATATTGTGTTTATGAGAAATGCGATGATATTTCTGATTATGCTCGTGTAATTGATCTTTGCAAAATGTTCTCCACCTTATCTTGTTGGGTGGTTTCTTTTTCCCTCCCTCACACTGTGAACCAAGTATATCGAGAAGGCAAGCTGTGATTTATGACAGCTATCTGGTAGAGACAACACAGATTAGGTACTAAAACACAGGCTACACGAAACCACCTTCAGACACTATAAACTGAACTGATTCATTCTTTCTATTAGCAAACAGATTTTAGTTTATCAGATGAATGGAGATGACTATTCCTAAAAATACTTCCCCTTGCCATTTAAAAAAAGGACTGAAAGTCAAGGAGAGAGAACAAAACATGGAGCATACCATTAATGTCCTTTTTCCTGCACCGAAAATGGTTAAATTATTATCATAAGAGGCCACCATGATTTACCTTGACAGTCCTTGAGGGTAAGAAACAGCTACTATATATCATCTCTGGCTATTTCCAAGAAATAGAAATAAAGGGATCAGGGATCACTGGATCACATACAGCCTGCAGCCAACTTCCAGGTCACATTCTGATTTCACTTCAATTTCAAGGCAGGTGTTTGGGCCTCTAAATACATGACCTTCTGGAACCAGTGCTGTGTGCTCCCACCTCCCCCATCTCCCAGGCTGCGGGAGCCAGGATGCCCTAACTCCAAGCCACCTGGCTCCGGAGTTGTGGCAGGCAAGAGCTAGGGGACACTGGAGAGGGGCTTGTTCAGAGAGAGAAGTGAGGAGGAAAAGCAAGAGAACCCTAGAGGGAAGAGCAACAGTAGAGTTGAAGGTAAAGTGACAGGAGAGGAAACCAGCTCCTGGTTGTTTCCGGTCCCTTTCCTAGGGTTGGTCTGTTGCCTGAGTAGACCCCAGCTCCCCACCTTTCCCTCTCCTGAACCTAGGAATCAGTGGTGGCTGCCCCATCTACTACTTCTTTCCAGGACCCCTGCTTCCTTGGGCCATTGCGATCTGGAAGCTAGTTCACAGGCTTTATCTTATCCAGCTCTCCCTATAATGGGCATGATGCACGTGGACATGTGTGCATGTGCGTGCATGCACACACACACACACACACACACACAGAGTCACACCTACCCTCAGACACAGGACTTCCTTCACCAAAAGATACAAAGATGCTGCTCACATTTGTGCTCCTCATTCCACACACCAGAGAAGACACAGCATTAACTAGAATTCCAGAAACAAGGGTTCTAGATCAGGCTCCACTTTTTGCTAATAATAAACCTTATGGGAAAATCATAACATCTCTGAAACCTGTTTCCTTATGTATATCATGATAATCCATATAGGATATAAGTAATATAATATTATCAAGATAATATCATAACATTATGACATTATAATATGGACATTATATAGGTCATTGACATACGCTTCATCACATAGACAATACACGGGATACAGATAATGGATAAATACAATTTTACCCTGCCCTGCCTGCACGTCACACAATTGTTACAGAATCAAATGAGACAATGTGAAAGTACTTTACAAATAAAAGGTGTGATTATATATTCCCTAACCGTAACCCGGAGACTCTCTACCACATAGGCATATGTTAGGCATTTACCCACGCAGCGGGAAATAGGACAGAGCCCTTTAGCACACTGGTTAGGAGAACAAGGGAAGAGTGTGGGACGCGCTTTGCTCGGAAACCGACCGCAGAATATGCTGCCTTCTCTTCTTTGAGACAAGCTCTAAGCGTGTACTCTGTTTCTTTGTAACATGGCTTTTCTAGGCATACAAAGAAATCAGGAAGAGTAGAGGAAAAGATGAAATCCTATCTTGTGTCTCTGGTTCTCTGCCTGATTCAAAATGAAGCAGATACCTCACTTTGGGGGAAGAAAAGACAAGAGCGCACAAGCATGGGTGTTAGTTTCTTCTAAATAGTGGGCCCACAATGCCTCGGCAAGTCGTTTCGGAGAATGCCCTGTTTAAAGTAGCCTGTTCAGCCACACTAGGAGGAGATTTCCAGCTGATACGAGCGATTGCTCTCATAGAGACAATGCCAAGATCACAAGGGAGGGTTTCTTACTTTCAAGATAAGATTGGATGTGCCGGCTTTGACTGCTAATTTCATTCCTCTGTGGTTCTAAGGGAGAAATTCTAGGGAGAGAGTGATGATAGGAAAACCTGGCTTAAGGACTAGACCGGAGTCTGCCAAAATAGGGAAGAGAAGTGAAGGGTGGGGGGTGGCGGGGAAGGACCGAAGGCCCGGGAGGCACACTGGATCAGTACTCACCTGCATCCCACCCTTTCCTGAAACAGAACATTCCCTCGCTTACCTTTATTTCCTAGCAGAAACTTCTTTTCATTCTTAAGGTATTTGCCTAAATTCAGCGAGCTGCCTGACACACAGAGTGGGTCCTCAAATATTTATTCAGTGAATGAATGAGGAAAAGCCAGCCTTAAAATACGGATTACCTCACTGCATCTAGGTCCAGGGGAGAAACTGTGTGGATAGCACATCCTTGCAGATGTGTGACTGCGATACACAAACCGAACTCTAAATAGATGGTGGATCTATAATAGAACACCAGATATTGTAGTTTAAAGTTTTGTAAAGCAAAGAGTAGAAAAGGAAAACTAACAAGGAACTAGCAACATGGAAAGCATTTGCTCTGAAAAGTGCATTAAGAGGAAAGGGAAATACAGTCAGGAGTCACAAGCAAATGAAATGGTGAGAGATGTGGGAAAGCATTGCAAACTAAAGATTAGACATTTCCAGAGCTCACTTGTTTGTGGCTAAGTTGGAAAAAAAAAAAGACACAGGCATAAAAATTTCTTGTCTTTCTCTTGTTTGGTAAATATTCCTTGTTTTTTTGTCAGTGATGGACTTTGGAACCAGCCTTTCATCAGTTATAAAAAAAAACTGCTATGGCATTCTAAAAAGAAAAATGTATCTTCTAAACTTGCCCAGAATTCAGATGCTTACAGGAAAAAAAATCAGTGAATCACTTAAAAAAAACAAAATTCTCAAAATTTGAAAGCCAAAAGCGTGTTTTAAAGGCCTACATGCATATGATAGCATACTTGAAGCTCATTCTGCGAGTCACGTTCGCGTGCTGTGCTGCTCCTCACTCGGAGCCGAGCGGCGCGGCCCGCAGTGGGATGGTGCCATGCTATTAGCCCTGGCTGACATGCAGAGAGACACAAAACCGTCTGCAACCAGCTGATGTTCCAACAGGGACACAGGGGAGTCGTGATGTTGTCACCGAGTGTACTGGGTAATGAGCCAGCCCTTCCTCACTTCCCTCCGTAACATTCCAGATACATGAATATAATCTGATGGTGCTTGATGTCTTTAAACATAAAGGCGTTGTTTAACATCTTTACACCTTAGTTTTTCAAGCATTCTGGAGGGAACATGATCACTACCCCCGTTCCCATATCCAAGGGATGCTGTGATCTCCTCACAGTCATGCTGGACATGATCTTTGAAAATAGGGACTTTGCATGCTTGCTTAAAAGAAATGCTGTATATCACAAAGGACTTCATGGTGATCTCTTCTCCAAACACAACATTTGGGTTCATTTTTATATAGCTGGAGGTACAGTAATGATCTAAGGTTTTTCATCTTAGATGAACTATTCAATTTAAATTGATATTTTTTATATTAAAACTATTTATTAAAAGGCAACTGGGACATGGAACAATGCCAGGACTTTATGATTGTCCAAAAAAAAAAAAAAGCAGTAGAAACATTGCCATAATTTCATAAAGGTACAGTTAAGTAGGACTGTGTCCTAGAATGGAAATGTCCCTTGACTTCTGCACTTTGTTTATAATACCCGAAGGAGAAAGTTTGGGCGTGTATGGGAAGAACAGAGGAAACAAAAGATCTATTCGTATCTTTTGAAATTTTACATATTCAGTAACAATGACTGGTATCTGGAAACAATCCGAAAACGGCTAAAACCTTGGCTCGTGTTTTGGGAATGTGGGGGGAAACAGCCACATGCTAATTCTTTCCTCATTGCTCTGATCTGAGGACACAAGAAAGCCATTGCACCCGCGTTTGTCTGGATAAAAAGGAAAATTGGAACTTGTACCCAGATGTTCAGTATCCCAGCGCTTCTAGATGTTTCCATGTGGCGGCATGTTGGGTATGGTGGCGCACAGAGCGGCTACCACGTGATTTTCTCCTGGAAGCTTTGGTGTTGCATAGCCATATCCACGAACCAGAGGAAGAGGAGGGCGGCAGGGTGCAGGCAGTGGGAAGAAGGGGCCCCGGGCTGCTCTCTGCCCAGCTCCCTTGAATACCCACACAGTCGGAGCAGGCCTGCAGTCCAATCTGCCGTCCAGATTGCTCATGCTCTAACCAGAGGCAGCACTGCAGAGAGCAAGGGTGCTTAAGGAAGGCAATAAAGAGTTGAAATACAAATTAAAATGAATACAAAGTAAAATGCAAACAGATGGGGCAGTCCTGCAGGCCACACAGTCCTTGGAAACTGCACAGGCAGTCCCATGGGGCTGGTGCAGCCTGGAATCACCTACAGAAGGAGGAAAGAGGGCAAACCTAAACGTTCAGAGGTGGTGGTTTTGTTTTCTTTTAAATCACAATCAGAGAAATACGTTCAAGAACCATAGGAAATCATTTAAATCGTGCAAAACCTCATCCTAAGGCATCAAAAATTTTGTGCCAAGATAAGCTGAAGAAGAGCTGGATCCTGCCAGTTGACTGTTGAGTTCGTTTGATAACAAATCAAATCTTCCTACAGGCTTTAAAGTAGGTATTTGTAATATTAGCCAGCAGCTTCTTTTTGGGGTCCGCAAAGCATTCTGCAAGCCTAACCTCGTGAAGTTCCACAAATTCACAAAAGGCAGGGACTAACATGCAGGCGTTTCCACATGGGAGAATGGAAGCTCCGAAAGCCTCGAGTGGGCCAGGCAGAATTCGGTCAGATCGCTGACAGGGCCTACAGCCTCTCGCCCGAGCACCTCACAGATGGACAGACAGCTTCAGAGGGGCCAAAGCCCAAAGTCATGCTGCCTCTAGACCCTGTCAGGTATGGAGGTGGGGCTCCTTGAGTCCCGGGCTCCTCCCCGCAGTGCACCCACACACACACACACGCACGCCTTACACACCAGATTCTGCTGTGGCAACCAGCTGGATCTGCAAGGACGGAACCGGAACATTAAGATCTCCGGATTGCCCTCCAGGGCTCTACCCTTTCTCAGTTTCTGTGACTTGTCTGGGTGCTTTTTTGCCTCCAACATCACCTAGTTCACTCCATGGGCTTTTTGGTAAACCTTTCCATACCTTTCCATGGACATTACGGTACTCCCCTTGAACCACTGATTGGAAAAGTTTAAGCTTAAAGAGTATCTTTTCATGGGGCTTGGTTAATGTCAATAATAGAATGCACAGATTAGTTTTATCCCAGAGTTTACATAAATACACATGCATATTGTGTATGCGCATACACATCAGCATGGATGTCCGTGCGGAAGTGGTGTGCGTGCTTACGTGTGTATAACTGATCAGCTGCAGCTGTCCACTTTGAAAGTTCTAGCTAAGACATGGTTGTGTAAAATTCAGATTTTCCTGTTTAATGTTTAACAGTCCATTAGTCGATGCAGATTTTTGGTATGTCCAGGCTATCACCGTCCGAAAGTTCCTGTCTTGCTACAGAAAATCCACTCTTCGGGGTCCTCAGTACGCTGCAGACTGTTTTTAAAGTAGAGTGTAACCACGGCCACATTTCCTTTGCAGTAACGAGTGCTGGTCTGTAGGAGCCTTGGATCCCAGACAGTAACAGCCAAATGTAGTCAGAGATTCTGGACATGGCACAGAGCCACACGGAGACCCGATTACAACAACGTGGTGCTAGATCTGTACCCTAAGCATAATTGTCGGACCCTGTAGATGTGGGAGCGAAGCATCTGAGGTCCCTGCCAGTTAACCAGATGTTATTAAAGGGAAGGGCATTCTAAAAACTTGTGACATTTCAGTACGGGGCCAAAAGCAATGATCATGTTTGTAACCTCCTGCTATTTAGACTCATTAATAATTTACTGTAATGTGGGTTCCAACTTCTACTTAACTATTCTTCAAAGGGCCAGAGTCACATTTACTGCTTTTATTTAATAGAGCCATGATTAATCCACTAAGCAGTTATTGTCCAGTGTCTTACAGAGGGAGGGGCTCTGAGTAAGTTACAGAGATGTCATGTTGACCACCTTCCTATCTTCTGAACAAACTTTAAAGCAAATACATTTTGGTATTTTTCTTATCAGTTGCTTAAGTTTACAACATTTAATTGAAGAGGTTTTGAACAAATGCCAGGCTTCTGTTTCTGCTTAATGAAACCTTTTAAAGGAGCTGTTAATCTACTGCCTTGCACTTGTACCCAAGAAGTTGCTAAATTAATTTACTGACAAAGAGAATCAATCATCATAAATGGTGTTTAAACAACAGCAGGGCCTCTGAAGAGTAATAAGGGACTGGCGTTGGAGTAGCGTGATTCACGTTATCATCCTGTTTGCGTTGTAACAGGTTAACGGCAGAAACCTCCTTTCAGTTGACTTTGATCGAACAACAAAGACAGAAAAGATCTATGATGACCACCGTAAATTCCTGCTGAGGATCGCCTACGACACGTCAGGGCACCCGACTCTCTGGCTGCCCAGCAGCAAGCTGATGGCGGTCAATGTCACCTACTCGTCCACCGGCCAGATTGCCAGCGTCCAACGGGGAACGACGAGCGAGAAGGTGGATTACGACGGCCAGGGGAGGGTCGTGTCTCGGGTCTTTGCCGACGGTAAAACCTGGAGCTACACATACTTGGACAAGGTATGCCCGCACGGTGAGAGTCAGAGGAGGGGAGCCATGATCAGTATTTTTCAGCAGTCGCGCAGGGCACTGTGGGAGAGGAGAACGGGGGGCATGTGCTGGGGCTCCATTTATTATTCTAAGTATCAATGTGCAAGTCGCATTGGTACAGCGGGTGATGAATTTCTGCATCAGCCAAGTAGTTTCTCCTTAGTTAAGTTCTACCTGAGACCCTTTTAAGTGATGTATGCCGCAAACAAACAAGCAATAACACTGTCCACCTGCCAAGTTTCTACGTCGACAACATTCACAAGTTAGACCTTGAGCGTGTAAGTCGTTAGGAAATAACCTCCGTGCTAGCTCTTTCCTTTAGGAAGGAGCCTATGTCAGCTCAGCTGAAGCTGTGACTGTCGTGTTGTTGCTAGCAGAGCTTCCACATAACCGTAAAAAGCACGGAGATCCTATTTATGCATTATTAACCTAAAGAGGCTATTATTTAGGAAGCCACATTTCAGGCACTCTGTGGCATCTCTCCTTTCTTGTGCATATAAAAGGTGTAAGCATCCCCGCTTAGGCTTTCCCCCCTCCTTAAGCACTAGGTACGATACCAAAAAAGACTTTAAGTTACCCGTGTGCAAAATGCTCGGTCGCACTCTGAGAGGTTTGGGATGGTGACTGTGGTCCAAAGGGATGAAACAGAAAAGGGACAGGGAACCGGCCACCTCCCTGCCCTTCCCTACTGAAAAAAACAGAACCCGCCAAAGAGCATATTCGTGGAACGTTCATTTGCCCTTGAGACAAGCATCAGCCCTAGGGAAGGGTTCTGTTTTGAGTCCCAATGCCTGTTGCACCTCAGAGCATGCCACCACCAGGCAGGCAGCAACCCAAGTTACAAACACAGCGATTACTGCCTCCAGCCCTTACGTGCATCGGCCAGAGTGACCTGGAACGCAAGTCCGCGCCACTGTCGCTCACGCCGTCATCCGCGCTCACCTCACACTGTCTTGTTCTTCATGAGAGGCCTTCTGCACAACTCCTCAGTCTACACCTAGCCCCACTGCCCGGCAGTCATCCCGTCTACGTCTAGATGGCCTCGACACGGACTAGCCTTCCAGAGAACCAGTGTCAGGTTCAGAGCTCACCACGGATGCCTCCCAACTCTGGAATGCTTCCCCTACTTGCCAGTCTCTTCTCTTGCAGACCTGCTCATCTGCTCTCCTTCGAAGAGACCCACCTTGAGACAGTGGACTGGCCCACTGGGTGACAGTTCCCCTCCACACTAATCCTCACACTCGACAGTTACTCCGCTGGTGATTTGATGAGAGACTACAGAGGAAGCCCTCCTACACACATCCCTTCCTGGGAGCAAGTCCTCATGCCTGGAAAACACTTCACCCCCCAACCTAACAAGCCCCAAGACAACTTCCTCCTGAAGAAACTGGGAGTGGGTCCCCACTTCATCCTGGAACACTTTTCCCAATGTAAATTAAGTACATTACAGAGAAGTGTAACAAAAATACCCAGACCTTAAAAACTGATAGTAGTGATCATAATGTCATGGGAAAATGTTTAAAAGGAGACAAAGGGCATGTCATTGATAAGAGCCACTACCAGCAGTAACTGAGGTCACATTCATGTATCAGTGGGGATCAGAAAAGCCAGCAAGTATTTTCATCATCTCTCCCAAATCCCTAAAATCCACCCAAACCATTTCCATTTCCTTGCTAGGATAGGCACACTAAACCAAAACCTATTCATAGCAGAAGTAGTAATATTTTACTATCATCAGATGTGATTTTAAATGACTACACAACTAGGTACTAATTCCTGTGAATTCAGCAATAATCCAACTTGGCACAGTGCAAACTATTAGGAACAATTCTCAAGACATCTACTAGACAGCCAGCAGACAAAGACTGCCCCTAGATATGCCCACAGAGGAGACTCTGCAGAACCTGGCTTGCAGGCTACTTTCAAAGATGGTGGACAGTAAAGAGAAAGGGAAGGAGCCTTGGACAAGGGATTATGTGTTTCTCTGGCAAAAGCAAAGCGTACGTCCCAGGAGGGCGCCTAACACACGCATCCTTCCAGATCTGCCATCACTGCGTTTGGTCTAACAGGGTTTGGGGGAAGCTTCCTCAAAGGAGAGAATCACCCGTGCTCTGTATTACTATTGAGCTGTATTATTCACTATTGAGCCTCAGGGTTGAGCTTCTCATGCTGGCCTAATAAATGATTGTCTTGTGTCTTTCTGCAATTACTTGCAAAATAAGCAGAACTCATTTTAATTTATATATTTATTCACTGCGTTATTTAGCACCAAAGTAGAACGTAGCCCAGAAACCATTCTTACAGCAGCTGAGACACAAATCAGATTTGGTACTCGCTAAAGGACATTTCAAAATGTAGATTTTATTGTCATTCCAGATGACAGGTAAGAATTTGCAAACAAACAAACAAAACTCGTACCTGGATCCATATTTCAATTAAGGGCCTTTCCAGCTCTCACTCCCCGTGTGATTTAGCAATGTTTGTTGACGTTGATGCTTTATATACACATTATCCATTTTTGAGTAATTTTATGTCTCTTCTTCATAAAGTAGTATTTTGAATGCTTTGCTCCTCCCCCACATGCACTGGAAATTAAAACATGATTTGAGTGGCTCTTCAATCAAATGAGGAGGAAAAGCCACCTTCCTAAATAATTGCTAATTATGGATAGGATTGCTTTTCCCATATGCTGTTTTCTCCTTGAAATACTGTCTTTAAAGCAGCTTTGCCCGTGCCTGTATCATGACTTACCCACATCCATCGACAATCTGCTGCTTGGCTGTGAATGCCTAGAAAAAGAATGGTACAATCATGACAAGTGGCACATTATGAACCTCGAGCCACTAACTGCAGAACCCCTCACAATGAAGCATCCAAGCAAATTAGGCAGGGGATCGTGAACATGTAAGGTCAAGGATAACTCAATTAAAATGAAAATAATTTTCTCAAGCAAACTGTTTCTGTGTACTTGTGGTCACTGGATCTGCTTTTGCCCCCCTTCCCCACCCTTACCCCCCTGCCCCGCCCACAAATATTGAACAACAGTCTGTTCTGTCTTTCCAGTCCATGGTCCTCCTGCTTCACAGCCAGAGGCAATACATCTTCGAGTACGACATGTGGGACCGGCTGTCGGCCATCACCATGCCCAGCGTGGCTCGCCACACCATGCAGACCATCCGGTCCATCGGCTACTACCGCAACATTTACAACCCCCCCGAGAGCAACGCCTCTGTCATCACGGACTACAACGAGGAGGGGCTGCTTCTGCAGACGGCCTTCTTGGGGACCAGCCGGAGGGTCTTGTTCAAGTACAGAAGGCAGACCAGGCTCTCCGAGATTCTATATGATAGCACGAGAGTCAGTTTTACCTATGACGAAACAGCGGGAGTCCTCAAAACGGTAAACCTCCAGAGCGATGGTTTTATTTGCACCATTAGATACAGGCAAATTGGCCCCCTGATTGACAGACAGATTTTCCGCTTTAGTGAGGATGGGATGGTAAATGCGAGATTTGACTACAGCTATGACAACAGCTTTCGAGTGACCAGCATGCAGGGTGTCATCAATGAAACGCCACTGCCCATTGATCTCTATCAGTTTGATGACATTTCTGGCAAAGTTGAGCAGTTTGGAAAATTTGGAGTTATATATTATGATATTAACCAGATCATTTCCACGGCTGTAATGACTTACACGAAGCACTTCGATGCCCAGGGCCGCATCAAGGAAATTCAGTATGAGATATTCAGGTCACTCATGTACTGGATTACAATTCAATATGATAACATGGGCCGGGTAACCAAAAGAGAAATCAAAATAGGGCCCTTCGCCAACACGACCAAATATGCTTACGAATATGATGTTGATGGACAGCTCCAAACAGTTTATCTAAATGAAAAGATCATGTGGCGTTACAACTATGACCTGAACGGAAACCTCCATTTACTGAACCCGAGTAACAGTGCCCGTCTGACACCTCTTCGCTATGACCTGCGAGACAGGATCACCCGCCTCGGGGATGTTCAGTATCGGCTGGATGAAGATGGGTTCCTGCGTCAAAGAGGCACAGAGATCTTCGAGTACAGCTCCAAGGGGCTTCTGACTCGGGTTTATAGTAAGGGCAGCGGCTGGACAGTGATTTATCGTTACGACGGCCTGGGAAGGCGCGTATCTAGCAAAACCAGTCTGGGACAGCACCTGCAGTTTTTTTATGCTGACTTAACTTATCCCACGAGGATTACTCATGTGTACAACCATTCAAGTTCAGAAATTACTTCTCTCTATTATGATCTCCAGGGACATCTCTTTGCCATGGAAATCAGCAGTGGGGATGAATTCTACATTGCGTCAGATAACACAGGGACCCCGTTGGCTGTTTTCAGTAGCAATGGGCTTATGCTAAAACAGATTCAGTATACTGCATATGGTGAAATCTATTTTGACTCCAATGTTGACTTTCAACTGGTAATTGGATTTCATGGTGGCTTATATGACCCACTCACGAAATTAATCCACTTTGGAGAAAGAGATTATGATATTTTGGCAGGACGATGGACAACGCCTGACATAGAAATCTGGAAAAGAATTGGGAAGGACCCAGCTCCTTTTAACCTCTATATGTTTAGGAATAACAACCCCGCAAGCAAAATCCATGATGTGAAAGATTACATCACAGGTAAGCGGTTTGTTTTTTTTTCCCTTTCCAAGTGCTGAATTACTTTAATCCTTATATGACTACACACAATAACGGGAGTTGCTTTCTTTAGCCTTACACTTTACTCCTGCAAAATCAAATGCCTAGCCTTGTAAATGTGTCTATTTCTCTATGGAACCATAGAGGAACCAGAAAGGGAAACTGAGGCATGGTTTGTTACTTCCTATTCTGTCTCCAATGCCCAAGGCCACAATTTTCTGAAATGACATGGAATCCAGTCACTTAAGCAAGGGAGGTAACATGGGGGTGTGGAAAACAGGATGAACTTGGAGCCCCCAAACTGGAACTCCAATCCCAACCCCTCTCCTGTAAGTCGTGTGGCTGTAGAGACAAGTCAGAATTTTTTTTTAATCTGTTTCCTTAACAGTGAAATGGGGAGAATAATGCCTCCCTTAATGGTATAAAATATATGCAATTCTGCTTTAATTACTAACTCCCTTACAACTGTGTAACATTGGTTTTTCTTTTATACACGTGTGAAGTTCTAATGGAGCAATCATGAAACACAGCAAAGTGCGATTCACCGTCTCATTCCCGGGATGTTTAACTCTCCACCACCGTCACCTCAGGACAATAAAGGAACAGTTTCTCCCACCACTTGCTTAGCCAGCGGATCCTGTTTCTGTTTTCACTACCGTCTGTGCGTGGTGGCACTACTAATAGACACACACTAATTTTTCTGCCCGTGTGGGGGGGGGGGGGGGGTTGTAAGACCTTTCCAGGTTTGGGGCATGATCTGATTGAAACCTCTCATCCCACTTCTGCCACCACAAAACCACCAGGATGAGAGAGACACAGTCTTTGCAAGCACTGCTCTGGCTCACTTTCGTTCCTGACTTCTCCACTCATCCTCCACTGCGTGGATTCTGAATCCTTCTGCCCCCACCTTCCTTTCCTGAATTACATACCATATGAACCTCTCTACCACATGTATGCTTCCTGGAGGAAGGTTCTTTCCTGTTTTCTTTTTTGTTGTTGTTTTTGGTTTGGTTTGGGGTTCTCTGTTTTGTTTTGGCTTGTGTTAGGTCCTCCTTCAGGCTGTCTCTTTTCTTGCTCAATATTTGAGGCATAGTGAAATGCCTGTTTTCTCAATTCTTGGTACAGCTCTCAAAACGCTGCCCCCTGTTCACTTCACATCTGCTTCCTGCTTTCCCAGACTGCCAAAAGCTTGTCATAGCTCTCCTCCACGTGAACCAGCTGAAACTCGCTTCTTTCACAGTCCTGGTTCAGCAACACCCTCATGGTGTTCTCCTTCAGCTTACTCAGTACACATCGGCATCTGAGTCCCATTATTTTGGCAATGCTTTTCAATACTTAAGACCCTGTGATCTTTTTTTTCTTTTACTGTTACACAGACATTGTTCATAGTAGGAGAACCTTTGCCCCCAACACTACCATTCAGGAGAATTTTCTCCAAAACATAAGACCCCCTGTAATCTTCTATGTACTCACACACACACACACACACACACACACACACCCCCAAAAAAGTATCACTCTCTATTCTACATGATGACCTTGGGATTTCTCTCTCCCACCACCATCACCACTCCTCCTTTTAAAAGAGGGAGAATACCACTGCTTCTATAGCCATATGATGTTTGGACAAAGGACCTGCCAGCCTGGTGATGAGGTGAAGTTTGTGCCCTAGAGGAGGAAATAGGAAGCAAGTGGCTCTCCATCATTCTGACAAGCAGTTTACCACTGGTTATTTAAGAGGTGTTCACAGGGCTGCCTGAAAGGCGGGAAAGCCCACAGCTCCTGAATCCACCCTTTCCTAGCAATGTGGACTACAGGGAATGCCATAGCAGCAGTTTCTGAAAAACATCAAAAGAGAGATGGAACAGCATAAAATATATGAGGTGAAATGCAATTTCAAATTTTCCAGCAATGTGCTTAATATATAAAATAATCTACACCCAACTGTACTCATAAAGCTGCAAGCCTGCTAAGGCGTTCAGTAACATTATAACCTCCAGAATAGAATAAAAGCCTTATTCTGCGCTTAATGGCTTTCGGAGTCACGTGGCAATATTTTAAAATACCATTTTAAAGGTCTCCAGGTTCTCTCCCCAAAAAGTTCGTCCCCACCTGTGCACAAGTGAGCCTTTGAAGTCATAGCTGATGGTAATCAGAACTTCTGTGCCCTTGGACAGTTCTGCCAGTTTTCAGCATTCATCTTTGATTAAGAATCAACTCTTGATTTTAATTCTCTCCATTTAGGGTTTTTATTAATAGAAAATGGGTTGTGGAAGCTGCATATCCTTGGGCAATCGCTTTTGAAAGCTAGTAACACACAACTCCTATTTAAGACCAGTCTTGACTAACTACCAATTCCCTCTGTTTACCTCAACTGCGGCTCTTTCGTGCTGCTGTGCATTGTTACCCCTTTTACCACTTACCTCTAGCACAGGATGCACCTTCGCACGTGTGACAGTTTATCCAGTCTCAGTGAGCGGCTATCGGACTGTGTTTTCCGTAGCCCTTGCCATAGCTCCATTATGGAGGCTAGCGGCTTCAAGTCCGAGAATAGAGAGTGGGGTCTGAATCGGAGAATGAAGGCAAGCATGGACTCCTCTTCAGGTTACTGTTTGTGAATTTGGGGGTTTCTTAAAGGTAAGAATTTAAATGTATGAAAGCACAAAATAACTCTAACACCGTTCATTTTGAACATTCTCCTAGATGTTAACAGCTGGCTGGTGACATTCGGTTTCCATCTGCACAATGCTATTCCTGGATTCCCTGTTCCCAAATTTGATTTAACTGAGCCTTCTTACGAACTTGTGAAGAGTCAGCAGTGGGATGATATACCGGTAAGAACAAAAAGTAAAAGTGTGAAAGGGTGATAGATGGCTTACCTGTGTCGTATTTACCCATTTAACCAAACTGCCCTTGTGAAAGCTGGACCACAGACCGGTTTTTAATATTTTTTTGACTCTTTTAGGGTAGAAAAACATCACATTTCTGTGCAGCAAAGCAGGGGCCTGTTAAGCAGGCTTAAATTCGTTTTTAGTGATGCTAATAAAAACATAAAAAGACATTATCAGAAGGTAATAAAATGAGGGAGCTCATTTTTGAGCGCAAGCTTTCTACAGAGAACCCCCGTGAAAGCACATTTTATAGCACTTGGGACCTTAAGGCAAAGATACTATAAACGGGAGGGCAGGGGATTCATATTACAAATTAGCAGCCCACAAACAATGCCGCAAAGTTCAACTTCTTTAAAATCTGAACAGTGTTTCATGGGAACAGATTGAAAATAAAAATAAAATGTCCTCTGATAAAGCTCCATCTGCAACTAGGTGTTTATAGAATTTTCCTGAAAATAACATTTCAGGAGGCCTATAATTGTTCTGAGAACTAAAATAAAAGAAAAAGAACGGAAAATTGCAAAGTCAAAGCTGCCATTTCAGAAAATGGCCCTTTTAATTCCTGCCATTCAGAGATCAGAAAGGAATGTACAACAAAACACTAGAATTTCTAGCTTAAAGCAAGAATAATTAAAGATCAAGAAATTGGGTTACCCCATAATGATAAGGAGAAGAGAGTGCAGAGTTTCTTAGAAAGATTAATTTCTCCCCCCCCTTGAGCAATTTCCTATAATTTCAGTGAATACAAAGAGAAAAGGCAATCATGGCCGAAACACACACACACACCACACACGCAGTATATTTGTGCCAATACCTCTGTTTTCTGGTATAGGTTTCATACCTCACATAAAACAATTCCTTCTCCAAGATGTCACCTTTCCATTTAAGAAGCAAAACCCATCATATTGAGGAGGGCACGTTCTGCATGGAGCACTGGGTGTTATGCACCAACAATGAATCATGGAACAATATACCTAAAACTAATGATGTAATGTATGGGGATTAACATAACAATAAAAAAATTAAAAAATAAAAATAAAAAAAAAAAAAGAAGCAAAACCCATCAAGTTTCCAAGGTCTGGGAGCCATTTTAACATTTCGAACTGCAAATATATCTACGCTGATCAAGTGTCATGAAGACACACCGAAGTTTCCCAGTGCATTTGAACAGGCACGTCCTCACTGTGTCTGACTTTCCAACACGTCTGCAAACACTTAAGTCTGACTGTACAAGTGGATTTGCCCACTTTTTCCCGAGGCAGCCTCCTAAATGTGGTTCAAGTCCTCTGTCAGAGAAGCGCCCCATAAGGACAGCTTAGGGAATCCCCAGCAAAGACACTGGAGGCTGCCCCAAGCGCCGAAAAACAAATGCTTCTTTCGCCGAAAAACAAATGTTTCTTTCACTGCTGCCGATGAAACAGATGTTTTTGGGGAAACACTGGCCAAACACCCGGCAGTAGAAGAAGTGGCTGAGTTCAGATGCCCCCAATTTAAAACGCTTGCCAGCGTAGATGGTCCACCGTCCCTAAGTCTCCAAAAAAGTAAACGTTTTCCTAAAGTAGTAAATACTCACCTCCCGCTGTCCCACTGTGCACTCAGCCCTGCACATTTCACTTGTGCCGGTAACAATGGCGAAATTTGGGTGGAAACTGTGTTTGCCGAAAGCACAGGAATTTCAAAGCATATAAAGTAGGACGCGGTGGTCCCGCGCTGAGTACCCCCCAGCCTTTCAAACCCTCAGCCCGTGTTGGCTGCTGAAAGCCGCAGTGACCCCGAGAAACGGGGTTCCCCAAATGGGATGAGCGTGGGAAAGGGGCATCCAAAAAACAAAAGAGGAAAGCTAGAACCATTATTTTGCCCACGTCAGAAACTAAAAAGCCCTTAACTAATACATGATGGAGTCCCCTCTTTTTACGTTTCAAAACTCATTTGGATCAACCTGAGGGGAGGGGACCTCTGAGTGCCTTCCTCTACCCAGAGTTGGTCCTTTTTTTTTTTTTTTTAAGCCTTTTCATCTCTGAAACCCACTGAGGTTTTAATAAATGCCTGGGAGCTCTCCACAGAAGGCCCCCCACCCGCCTCTTTTTGGGGTTGTCGTCAGGGCTGGGCGCGCTGCCAGGAAGCCTGGCTCCCCGGCAACCAAGAGCTACAGATGTTCTCTAAACCGTCCTCCCCCCCCTTTCTGTTTCGCTTTTCAGCCCATTTTTGGAGTTCAGCAACAAGTGGCGAGGCAGGCCAGGGCCTTCCTGTCCCTCGGGCGGCTGGCGGAGGTGCAGGTGAGCAGGCGCAAGGGCGGCGGCGCGCCGTCGTGGCTGTGGTTCGCCACGGTCAAGTCGCTGATCGGCAAGGGCGTCATGCTGGCCGTGAGCCAGGGCCGCGTGCAGACCAACGTGCTCAACATCGCCAACGAGGACTGCATCAAGGTGGCGGCCGTGCTCAACCACGCCTTCTACCTGGAGAACCTGCACTTCACCGTCGAGGGCAAGGACACGCACTACTTCATCAAGACCAGCACGCCCGAGAGCGACCTGGGCACGCTGCGGCTGACGAGCGGCCGCAAGGCGCTGGAGAACGGCATCAACGTGACCGTGTCGCAGTCCACCACCGTGGTCAACGGCAGGACGCGCAGGTTCGCCGACGTGGAGATGCAGTTCGGCGCGCTGGCGCTGCACGTGCGCTACGGCATGACGCTGGACGAGGAGAAGGCGCGCATCCTGGAGCAGGCGCGGCAGCGCGCGCTCGCCCGGGCCTGGGCGCGCGAGCAGCAGCGCGTGCGCGACGGCGAGGAGGGCGCGCGCCTCTGGACGGAGGGCGAGAAGCGGCAGCTGCTGAGCGCCGGCAAGGTGCAGGGCTACGACGGGTACTACGTACTCTCGGTGGAGCAGTACCCGGAGCTGGCCGACAGCGCCAACAACATCCAGTTCCTCCGACAAAGCGAGATCGGCAAGAGGTAACCCCCCGGGCCGGCTGCGGCGGGCGGACGGCGGCCACCCGGCGCTGGGAGGCGGACCCCCGGCCGGGGCGGGGGCGCTGCGTTCCTCTCGAGCCTCGACCACACCCCCTGCTCGGATTCTTCTGTAGCACAATCCGAATCGGACTCTCCGGCACGGAAGAGCCTTCCAGGAGAACGGACTGCTGTTAAAAAAAAGAAAGAAGAAAGAAAGAAAGAAAATCCAAAAAAAAAAAAAAAAAAAACACTTTTTTTTCTGAGTGACCTTAAAGGTGATCGGCTTTAAAGAATATGTTTACATATGCATATCGCTGCACTCAGTCGGACTGGAAGTATTAAAAGGAAAAATCAGTAAGTGAAAGGAAGGAAAAAAAAAAAAAAGGCCGAAACATTTTGCGCGAGGCCATCCGTTCCTTCGAGGCACTGTATTTAACTAAGGTAAAAAATGCATACAGTGTTTCCAGATGTGACCGAATTGTCGACCTTTGCTTACAAGAAGTAGTCTCTCTGCATAGGATGTGATATCTGTCTCTGTTAATTTTAAAATGTGGGGCAAAATTACTGTTTGTAGACATCCCAACTGCTTTCCCTGTGCTACTTTGTAAAAGGACATTGGCACAAGTGACTTCTGCTCTGGAGGGGATTTCATAATGGATTTTACAGCGCTAACGTGGTTTGCCTTGGGGGGGAAAAAAACTGGCAAATAGAATCCTTGTCACTGATAAGCAAAGGAAACCCTGATTTTTTTGTAAATTATGTGAGACAAGTTGTTTATGGATTTTTATATGAATTACAATTTACTGTACATCAAATAATTAGTCTCAGAGGAGTTAATTTATGTAAAGTGTTTAAAAAGTTTATACTTAAAAATAAAATGATAAAAACGTGAACTGTGTGATTTTTTTAAAAGGATTGCACCTTTTGTTATGTTATAGCTGTACAGTATAAATTATTATATTGTAGAGATATAACGACTTATGCCTATAATGTCCAGAAGTGTTAATATTTTTGTATTAGGTTGAAAAAAAAATGTGCAACTTTCTATCACTAGATGGATAGGACAGTGCAATCCTAAGTGGGTGGCTAATCGGAGAACTGCTCCTTTCCCTTTCTTCTCTTTTTCATCAGGCCGGTGTCCTCAACCATTATCAACTAAGAGGCATAGTAGAAAACTAAGGCTGGTGGAATGTAGCAGAAGATATGAAAAAAAAAATTAAACTGGGCCGGAGAGGTCCTCTCTCGTCCCTAAAAGTCGAGGGGAGTTGATAGAATTAACCACAGGGTTTTTACTGTTCACCATTCCTTGAAGCTCCATTTCACGATGGAGGCGAGAGACCACATCAGATGCTCCGGGGAAACGTGCGTGAGAAGGAAAGGATCTCATGTAGTCATGACCGTAAACATGTGTCTTAAGATCTAGGAAAGATAGCAGAACCCGAGCAGCGGGGAGCGGGCCAGATGGGGAAGGTCAGGGTCCCTCTGCTAGTCTTGGGTTTGGACCGCCAGGTCACCAAGAGGGACACAAAAGGGAGACAAAAGCTCCTGTAAGCCCACACGACCCACCGGTCCTGGGAGCTGGTTTGAATGGGAGCCTCTGCTCTGTGTGGGGGAAGCGGGGGGGTGGCCGATCCAGCTGGAAGTGAAATGGCAGCCGTGCCCTCCTGCACGCGTGGCGAGCGCGCCCGGGCACAGCGGCCATGTGCGCTCCCGGGTCGGCCCAGCCGCTCTGGCAAATAAATCTCCTTTCGTGAGCACTAAATTCAGCCACAAAAATATTTTTAGAAAAATATTTCTCAGTTCATTGAGCTATAGTACACACTGTTTTCCTCTATGTATAATGGTGATAAAATATAGCAAGTGAACATGTCGTAAATATAAAGGTTCAAGTGATGTATTGAAAATAATTTTCTAACTGCTTTGTATGTATCACATACTCTAAATTGCACAGTAGGCGTGTTTATTAAACAGATTGGCTGGGAAAGTTTCAAAATAGCTGCTGAATTTACAGTATCAGAGCTATTACTGTCTTTGTGTATTTGGTAGAGCATACCGAAGTAATTAATCTTCTAATGAATGCTGATATTTTATTAGAATGAAAGCACAGATTAGCATTAATATTTTTTATCCTGGAAATCCTTTGGCAAGTATTACGAAGCCCCAATTTAGAAAACTATGAGATTTCAAACCACATAAACATGGCTCTGTTTTACATTTTATTTTTTAACCGTTAACTTAGGTGTTTGCAGTTCTGTTCGACGGAATTTCTGCAGGACTGTGTTTAGCATGCTGTTAAGTACTTTTGGTTGAAATAGGCTCTGAGTCTAAATTCTCAGAAATGTTTCTGATGTATTGACCGTGAAAAGCTTGTACCACATGACAGAAGTGAAATCATAATCTTACCCTCTTCTCGACATGGACTGGTCCTTTAGGCTGGCACCGATAAATAACAGATTGGGAGTATCTCTTGGTGCTTATTTTAGATGAAGTCAAATCAACCCAATTAGTGTCTTGTTAGTAGGTATAATGAGCCTATTTCTTTCTAAAAAGACTTGTGATCTGGACATGCTTTTACAAGAAATAGTGACCTTGGGGAAATATGTAAACAAAAGACCTTTTTCTAAGAGTCGGGGGGTGGGGGACTGTATAATGGAAAGAATTCGCTTACAAAAAAAAAAGAAATTGATATTCGAAGTATTTTAGGCAAAGCCAGTCAAAAATGCTTTCATGATATTTTGAGATGTAAATTTTGTCTGATTTGTATTGTTCTTTTCATTTGCCTTCTTAACTTTCTATGTGACCTGAATTTTCCATAACTTGACTATAGATTGCATCTAGGCATTCCAATAAAAGCCAACCCAATGTGTGCGTGTTTATATTTTTTTTAAATCGTGGGCTAGCCAGCGTGTGTTTTAGGGCAAAGGATGCAAAACAGATGCCTTGTTGGGGGTACTGATTCATCTGCAACCCAGTTGGTAATTTCTTTTCTTTTTTTTTTAATTTTTATGTCCATTGGCCAGACTGCCAGCTCAGCATTGTGCACTTCACAGGGGACTCTTCCCATGGCCTACTTTAGAAAAACGTTAAATACACCCCCACAAAGCCAAACATTATTCCCGTAAAGAAGAATAAAAAAAAAAAAACTGCCCATTACTGCTGGAAAACAGGCCTTGTTCCTGCGATCCTGGCAATGAGTGCTTAATTAAAACACTTGATTAGAATAATCAGTTTAGGCCTGATAGGCTCCCAGCCTCCTGGAGATATCTAAATCCACATACAGCCCGGCTGATGGGGGGATGCTTAGGTCAGCAATTCCAGGCTGGAAGGCAGGGCTTTGATTTTAGTCTGAAAAGGCGGGCTTCATCACACTTGCTTTGTAGTGACAACATGTTGATCCAACAAGAATCAGGTCACTCCGCTTGGCAAACGGGTCTATTTTTTTTTTTTCCTCCTCAAATTAGACTTTAACGCGCTCCAACCGGGGAAATCCAGAAAAACCCAGGTGGATCCCGACTTTCGTTTTCCCCACGCCTCTCCTTAAAAGCCATGTGCGAACAAATGCAAAGGGAAGCACTGTAGGTAAAAATCGTATCCTGGGAAAGAATTTTCTGGGTCTGGGGTACGCTGCTGGCACATCTGTGAAATTCCCGTTCACCTGTTCACATTCATCACTCGTTACCTGATACTTGCATGTGGACCCGAACATAAGCACAGCACCTGATTATGAACACCAGCCCTCAAGCACCTTCAAAGAGGAGGAGAGCATTCTGCCCGGGGTGCACAGACGAACCATGCCCCCTGGCCTCTGTTCACCAGTCTTTTCTTTCTTTTATCTTGGTCAGCTCCCAGATGAAGCTATTGCTCTCGCCTGCTGAACAGCAAATCAGCTGTCTGAGGTGCTTTGAAATGGAGGATTCCAAAAAGGGAAGCAGGGAAGGCAGTGATCCGCATCCTGTTCTGTCTGGGGCAAACCCCCTGGGCAGCGCTCACAGCAGCTCCCTCGCTGGAATGCAGAGAACTGCGCCCACCCTCCCCCTTGGGGACGCTGAGCTCCTGCAGAGTGGAACCACCCACCCCCCACCCCACCCCACCCCGAGGCCCTGAAGGGCGACTCAGCTCTTACTCTTTTCACAAATACCCAGATTCTGTCTCACTTTCTCTGAGAGCAGCAAGCTCGTTCCAGCATCCCAGTCCGGGAAATGCATCAAATTCTAGATGTGGAGTCTGAAGGGACTTAGAGAAGTTTGAGTGTGTTGTTCAAGTTCACAGAGGCAGCTCAGGCCAAGGTGAGCAAAGATTTCTTGTCAGCGAGCACCCTCCACTGCATCAGATAGTCTCCTGTTAACACCACCCACCAAGGCACTAGGGACACCCCATTCCACTCTCATTCCCTCACTTAGTCTTTCCAAAGCTGCCATAATTCAGAGTCATCAATTTTCATCGTATAAAAATGCCCAGGCCCTCAAACAGGGCATGTGTCTTGAGCTCCCCTCTGCCTGCCAATATTTCTGGTTCCTCAGCCCCTTCGTCTTAGATAGGAAAGTCTGCCATGCAATATTAATGTCTTCGTAATTTCTCAAAAGGCTTCTAAAAGAATGACCTCTGATTTGCATATATGCACGTGTCAGGCCATTTATCTAGATTTTCCATAAGCTATTCATCTGGCTTTGGTCATCTGACGAAGCCAATGAAAAAATAAAAATTAGTTATAAGTCATCATGACCTATTTTAACCACAGCGTTAAGCCAGAGTGCCAAGGAGGTACTGATAAGCCATTCGAGTTTTCTACCTTCTAATTTAAACCGCATAATGAATGTCCTCTCTTGCCAGAGTTCCCATTTGCTCTTCACCACCTCGGCCAGCAGTGGTCTCTTGATGTCAGTTAATTACTAATACCTTTTAGGTAAATTGAGAAAACCTTTTCATTTATGAACTGACTTAAAATTCTGTTGTGGAGGGATACAGGCTTCCTAGAGTCCCATGTGCAGAGAATTTGCTAGAAACTGATTCTAGAACAGCGTCATCATTCAGTTTAGCGTTAATGGGTTCCACAAAGCAAATTTAATCAATCCTTTGGGGACCTAAGCTGAGGAAAATTAAAATTAGGAGCATAAATTGTGACTTCCAGGGCAAGACGGTGGTTCGGTTACATCCTCCTGCTTACAGGGTGAATTGTGAGCTGGACCCCAGCCGCAAGCATTCAGCCTGCATTTAGGAAGGGAAATCGCCTCCTTTTACACGTGTGCAAAGATTTTCTGGATTCCACCCACAATGGCTATTTTCATACAGCGTAACTCGCTGCATACGACTGACAGGATTAAGTGGTCCCCTGATTGGATCAAAATGAATTCCACAAAATGTTCACAAGTTAACTTCATCATTGGGGTCTGAGGGGAGCCTAAATACCCAAGGAGTTAAAATGGCCGGTTCTGTGACCGAAAGGCTGAAAATGGAATGGCTCAGTGGCAGTCTGTGAGGACGAACACCAAAGGCGCCTTTCAACCTGGACTTCCTATCACATAAGTGATTAAGGACCTTCACCTAAGTGCAGAAACTGCCCTATCCCAAATGTTTTCCTTCAAAATTAATGCCAGGGAGATTCCAGAGATTCTAGTCTACCGCTTCTATAGGCTATTCTACAAAAATCATCCCAGGACTCCTGTCTCGACATGCATGAGACCCTTTGCTCTCAGGTGCCTTCTCTCTCTCCCTCTCTCTTTCTGGTGTTACCCTGGTAGAAGCTGTCTGGGTTGCAACCCTTCAAGTTGTATCTAAACATGTCTCTTTCTAAGACAGAGAAGGAAAACCATACACCTCCCTGCAGTAGACCAGATTGACTTTCAATAATGACCCAGGACATCATGGGAAATCGGAGTCACTTGTCCCCAACTTACTTACAAAAGGTTATAAACAAGCAGATTTTTAAAGTCTCCTCACTTCAGCTATGACATTATTTCTAGTTTTGACCCTGTGGGGGTGGGGGTGGGGGGAGGCTGGGGTTCATGCTTCCTGCTCAAGCATTGACAGGTGCCACGGCATGACACACAGAAGAGGCAGGGGTGACCCAGCGGCAGGAGAGACCCGATCCGGGCTGAGGGCCCCGAGGGAAGCTGCACGTGGGAGGTAGCAGAGGGAAGAGCATCTTTCCCTGAAGTCCCCTGCAGCTGCATCGCGGGGCTGCCCTCGTCTTTCCCTCAACTTCCAGGGCTCTGGCTCCTGCGGACATGAAAAGCCATCCCAACATCCGGTGGCACAGTGGGCAGGGCCTCCGGGACGCGTCCTTCTCCTAAAATCCCAAGGAGGGTCCTGGTTAGGGAGGACTTGGGGCCACGGGCTCTTCCTCGGCCATCCCGCGAGGTTAGTGCCGCTTCCCAGGCACTTTCGGGTAGGGCTCTAGCGCCCCCTAGTGATGAGCATCGTTGGCGAGGACCGTGGCAGATGGCAAAGCAGCCTCGCCCGGACCGAAACCAAAAAACAGCCCCCGCCCCTCTCGCCACCTTCTACCGGGCTCCCCGGTTACGCCGATGCCAATCACCCTCCATTTCCCCATCTTTGCTCTGCCCACAGAGTTTCACACGTAAAACAATTACTTCTGCTTCATGCACTCCTTCACTGAGGCCTAGTCCTTGCAAAAATTGCTCCCGGAAGATTTCCCTTCACGTCAGGCAGAAACTTTGTCAAACAATGTCATCTTGCTTGGCAGATCAAAATAAGGCCCTTCCTCCCAGGAATTGTCCGCGGGCTATGTGAGTTTTGCAGCCCCCCAAAAACAGTGATTTCTGAACTAGCACATTGTTTCCCTTTTACTTTTCATGTTTGAACAGTCCTGTTGCCGGGGAGAATTTCCCAGAAGGGCAGATCATTTAAATTCAGAGTGGCGTTTTATTTCTGAGGGAGCCAGGCTCTCACCGTTAAGCGATCGAGTGACAGCCTGGAAAAGTGAACTCCCTCCAGATTCACCGGGCAGCTGAGACCTGAGCAGGGTCTGCTCCCCGCCTCATCTTGGCCTCCGGGGTGGAGACATCCATCTCCTTCATATGCCCGGCCCTGCGGCAGCCACGGGAGGAAAGAAGGGGATTTCAGCCTTTTGCTCCCTTGTTGTCACCCAGAGAAGCCAATGGATGCCATTTGTAAATGGCATCCTGTTTCAGAAACGGTCTGTGCTAGAGCCCACTGTCATTTTTGGAGGCCTGTGTGAAACCAACAGCCCTTATTCCCTACCCAAGTTTTCATGGAAATAAAAGGACCAAAGTTGGCATATTAAAGCCAAAATATCTCCTTAGATTAAGACCAAGCTGAAGACTGTAGCTTCACAAGAAAAGTAAAGGAGACTGCTAACCAGATGCCAAAAGTAGGTAAGGTCCCCCGACTTCATTGGCAGGGCTGGCCCCTGGCAGGCTCCTCCTGGTGGGGCAGCGAGGCCCTTTCTCTCCCCATGAGCCAAGAATGCCAAGTTCATTCTCCCCAACTCACCCATAAGGGTAAGCCCCTCTCCTGCCCCTTGGGGGCTGGAGTGATGGGGAGAGAGAGCCAGGCATGAGATCTCTCTCTCTCTCTCTCTCTCTCTCACACATACACACACACACACACACACACACACTCGGGAGTCCACACCCCCTCAGAGTCACCAGGGAAGAAGAATCTTGCAGCACATCTCAGAACCCCTGGGTTTACCCGATTCTACCACCAATGCCTCCTGCCAGGTCCCCCTGGGCCTCTGACCAGTGCCCCCTCCCTGCTCTAACACCTGTGGGCTGCTTGGAAACCAATCCTAAAACATAAAGTTCTCGCCCTGGGAGCAGACCCCAGCCCTCCAGATAAGGAGGCCCTGTTTCATAAACCTGCTCCCCGCCTCGCTCCCAAACCCCATCACCCCACCGCCACGTCCATATCCCTGTGAGCCACGATGCTCTCTGGGGGAGGAGAACCAGGGCTCTGGATTCTTAGAAGGCGCCAATTACTCTGGCGCTTGTTAAGATGGGGATGCAGACTTGCCTGGCTCTTGTAAATCACAGGGAAACAGGGCCAGCCTTGCTACAACTCAGGGCTCTTTCTGCGGCCTCCGCCAATTAGTGCTCTAGTTAATCAAACTTAGCAATTCCCCAGAGAGGCTGCGCAGCTGGGAGAAGCCCCGAAGCAGTGGAGAACGGCCTGTGAGTCCCAGCTCGGCCCGGTCCATGTGAGGTGACTACTGAGGGCTCTGCGCCTCGGTCTTCCCCATCTTTAAAGTGGGCCCAGACCTGCGCCCCTGAGCTGCTCCCTCCGGCCTCCCATGCCCTCAGCTGCTTGACAGAGACAGAGAGATCCAGAGCCACAGCGCTTCTTTCCACGGTTAATACATGAGAGCGTACACCTAGGGGAATACCTTAGTTTCTCACTGCGGCGAAAGCCCAGACAGGACAGCATCGGGTCTCCCAGGATGTCCCTGGTTATGGGTCTTCTGCTCCCCGGTGATGGCAGCTACCACAGAGGGCTTTGCGAGCCGGGCGGATCCCTCAAGACGTCCCTGTCAGGAGGGAGCCAGAAGGAAGAAGCTGCCGTCCACTTGAATAAGGAGCCCCCAGGGCCCACCACGCCGGCACCCCCTCTCCCTCCCTGGGCACCTCGCCCCTGGAAGCCGGAGGAGACCCTGCAGAGGGCCAGAGCCTGAGGATCCTTTGAGAACCCTCGTCCTGTGGTTGGCAATGGTTTTTACGTGTGGATCTCACATGAAACCAACACAGACTAAGGCCCTGCTGCCCCAATTGAAGTAGGAGTCCTACATGTGACCGGCACGACAGCAGGTCCCAGAAGAGAAAGGCCCCTGTCCTCTAGGACTGCACGTCCAGTCGGGAGGCAGACGCGGATTCTTTCTCAACAGAGTGGGGACTGCTGTGAGCACAGGCTGAAAGACCCCAGTCCTGCCTGGGGGCACCCCCCAGCTTCCTGGCGGAGGTGGGGTCCTAGCAGCAGCTGGGAGGACGGTGTGCAGCGTGGAGTGCAGGTGAAGGTCGAGGTACAGCCTCCGGATCCAGTCTGCGGGGGTCTCCCAGCTCGGCAGAGTACTAGCTGCATACACCTGGATGAGTGACTTCGCCTCTCCGCGGCTCTTCCCTTTTTGTAAACTGGGGATTATGGCTCCGTGGGGTTGCAGTGAGGTCTGGTGAATCAGTAGGTGTCAAGAGCTTGGAGCGGCACCCACCCAGGTTCAGGGCTCGATGTGGCCTATGCTGGGGGGCAGGGCTGCCCTAAGGACTAGTGCCCCTGGCCCTCCCTGCTCCAGGGCAGCGCAAGGTCAGTACCCCACTCCACATGCACAGGGATGAAGGCCTGGGCAGGGCAGAGCTGCTGAATGCACATCCCCAGGATCATTCCAATGGTGCAGGTCCAGGAAGGCCCCCACAGCAGGAGTCTGGAGCTGGGCTTCCTTCCAGGCTTTTCCCACCTCCCCCAGGCTAGGAACTGGCCCACGCCCCAGGGCTGGTTCTGCAGGACTTAGGGCTCTATCCTAGTCTGCCTGACGACAAAAATCCATGCTCTTCCCACTCGTCTTGCTGCACATACCATCCAAGTTCCAAGCTTGATGTCTGAGACCCCAAGCCACGTCGGCCTCCCTACCCACTCGGTCTCTGGACTCTCCAGGTCAGGACGTGCTAGACACATCCTGAAATCCAGTTAAGGTGACTTTCTCCCATTTTCCAGGAAACCCCACCCCTTCACACCTCTGTGTCCATGGGGCTTGGCTGCCCGCTATGCCGGGCTCCTCTCTCGCCTGGCACCTGCTCGGTGGCGCCCGAGTAGATCCGAATCTGGTGGGTGTACATGCCCAAGCCGTGAGCAGGTCTGGCTCCCTGGCCCCCATGAGGCCCCGGGGGTGCTCGTGGTTCGAAAAGCGCCCCCATGTCTGTGTTCTAGACACCTGCCGAAATCCTAAGTAGGTGCCGTTCCAAGAAACCTTCAGAATGCCTCCAGATTAGCCCTTATTTCAAAAATAAACTTTAAATTTTAAAACATCAGCCATTTATGGTGAAGAAAGAAATGGCCTAAATTATTGAGGAACTAATTAACAGTTAAAGTGAAGCAGTAGCAGGTGATGGGTTCCCGTCAGCCCAGTGGCCCCGAGATGCATGAGGGACACACATTCCACACAAAACACCTACCCGACGCCCCCATCTGCCTCCATCTGTGTATTGGGGCCTGTGGGTTCCCTCTGACTGCGGGGGGGCCTCTCTCCCCAGGCCTGGCACCTACTGGGGTTGCTCCCTCCTTCCTCACCTCTTGGCCGGCCCTATTAAGGACAGAGATGCCTCCTAGAGGCTTCCGAGCACAGGACTGACTTAAGACTGACCCCCGCCGTCCCAGGCCTGAATGGGCTCCCTTCTGGCCCCTTCTGGCCCCAGCAGAAATCCCAAGTCTCCTGTCTCCCTCTGGCCTTCATTCCTCCCTAGCAGGAGGGAGCCGGGATGAGGGAGCTGCCCTATACCAGGATAAGGAGCCTCCTGGGCCCAGATGCCGGCACCCCCATCTCCCATCCCTGGGCACCTCATCACAGGAAGACCCTGCAGAGGGCCAGAGCCTGAGGATCCTTTGGAAACCCCGTCCTGTGGTTTGCAATGGGTTTTTCTTTTTTTTTTTTTTTTTTTTTGCTGGTCTTTACACCAACTGAATTCCTTCATTCGGGAGGACCAGACACTGAGGGGCCCTGCGGGGTCCCTCGTGTTTGCATCACCAGCCGCCACCACGGCGTCGGCTGGGTTACAGGACTCCACGTTTGCTCGATAAATAACTGAGCGAGCAATGAAAGAATGAACTACCTAATTGGCCGACGTGCCCTTCTGTCTAGAAGCGCCCAGACCCCAGTCCCCCTGGCCCAGGAGCCAGGGCACCAACCAGCCCGACGGCTCTAGAACTGCTCTCTATCTAGAGTTAAGGCCCTGCCTCTGCTGCACGGGGGCCCAGGTGGGAGGCCTGCGGACCCACGAACCCCACGCTCACCTCACCGTTCCAGCACGCCTGTCCTCGCCTCTCCTGTTCTCGACAGCGGCCGCCCTGCCTCACGGTGGGAGGACCGGCTCTGCGGTCCGTCGGCCCCGGAGACCAAGGCCTGGCCACGCCAGCAGGGGAGTCGGACGGCAGCTGTGGGCACGGGCAGCCCCAGCCCCCAAGGCACATGGACGTTCTCCCCCAGGCCCTGGCGCGTGGGGCGTCTCTGGAGCAGCCTCACGCTGATCAACAAGCCTCTCTTGGAAGGCGACCAGCTCCTCTCTGCCCGTGCACATGTCCACCATGCTGCTGGGCTGGAGCTACTTCCAACTCCTCTTCCTCCTCCTCCTCCTGGGATCTGTTTTTGGGAAATGGCACCACAGCCCTCCTAGAACGCAGGCTTGTGTTCTCAGCATCACCTTGTGTCCATGTCCGAATCAGTTATCATGTCCTACACATTCCTCGCAAATGGGGCAGCCGGCACTCGGACCCCAGCCCCCGCGGTGTCCCCTTGGCCCCCCCCACCCCCAGGCCTTTTAAGCACCCCGGCTCCAGCCAGACTGACTGCCGCCCCTCCCCCTCACCGCGCCCCATCTTCTCTGCTTTTGTCTCACAAGCCCTGTTCCTTAGAATTCCGCACAACTCCGCCAACTGGCTTCTGGGCTTCCAACCAGCCCCGAGTGCCCCTGACTCACTCCCCACCCCCCCCAGTCCCCCCACCCTCTCCTCCCTTCCCCAGGAGGGGAATTGAAGCCCGTTTAATATAGAGCAAATCAAAGTGCAGAGGCAGGAATCACTGGGAGGCTGGCTCCCTCCTGCTGGAAGGCCTCCCCTAGGCAGGCACTGTGCTCCCCTCTGTGCCTCCCCCCGCGTGTTCCAATCCCGCCAGACTTGCCTCCAGCTGGTAGACATGATGTTCAGACTGCAGGCTGCTGGCCGGGCTCAGGGAGCCAGGAGAGAGGAGCATGAATGGGTTTAGAAGCCGCTCTGCCGGGCTTGCTGGCCACCCCCTCGACCTCCCGGGGCCATGGGTCAGCAGGCCCCGGGGGCCCTTCAGAGAAATGGCAGCCTGGGGAGGCAGCAAGCAGGGGCAGCGGGTTAGGAGTGGCATATAAAATGCAGGACTCCCAGGGGCACCTGGGCGGTTCAGTCAGTTATGTGTCTGCCTTCGGCTCAGGTCGTGATCCCAGGGTCCTGGGATTGAGCCCTGCATCGGGCTCCCTGCTCTGCGGGGAAGACTGTTTCTCCCTCTCCCACTCCCCCTGCTTGTGTTCCCTCTCTCACTGTGTCTCTCTCTGTCAAATAAATAAATAAAATCTTTAAAAAAAATAGAAGAAGAAGAAGAAGGAGAAAGAAAGAAAGAAAGAAAGAAAAAGAAAGAAAGAAAGAAGAAAGAAAGAAAGAAAGAAAGAAAGAAAGAAAGAAAGAAAGAAGAAAGAAAGAAAGAAAGAAAGAAAGAAAGAAAGAAAGAAAGAAAG
>NW_022589718.1:26523916-26935597 GCF_004348235.1 Phoca vitulina | reverse complement strand
AAGAAAGAAAGAAAGAAAGAAAGAAAGAAAGAAAGAAAGAAAGAAAGAAAGAAAGAAAGAAAGAAAGAAAGTTTAAAATACAGGACTCCCAGGGGGGCCTGGGTGGCTCAGTCGTTAAGTGTCTGCCTTCGGCTCAGGTCATGATCCCGGGGTCCTGGGATCGAGCCCTGCGTTGGGCTCTCTGCTCAGCGGGAAGCCTGCTTCTCCCCCTCCCACTCCCCCTGCTTATGTTCCCTCTCTCGCTGTGTCTCTCTCTGTCAAATAAATAAAATCTTAAAAAAAAAAAATACAGGACTCCCAGCTAAAATTGAATTTCACATCAACAAGAAATAATTGTTGGTGTAAGTATGTCCCGTGCCCTATTTGGGACATACTTACACTAAAAAATGTGTTTGTCGTTGATCTGAAACTGACATTTAACAGGGTATCCTGTTTTGGTTTTTTGTTTTGTTTTGTGTGTGCTAGATTAGGGCAACCCTAAGGGAAACTCTGATGGTGCCTATTCTCAGACCCACACCTGCCCCTCCAGCTTGATGGAGGGAACGAGAAACGAGGGGGGAGGATATGCTAGGTCCCTGGGACTACCCTAACAAAGTACCACGCACTGGATGGCTTAAACAATAGAAAGGCATCCTCTTACAGTGATGGAGGCCACAAGTCAGCAATCCAGGGGCTGGCAGAGCCATGCCCTCTCTGAACGCTCAGGGGGAGTCCTCCCTCGCTTCTCCCAGCTTCTGGTGGCTACCAGCCATCCCTGGTGATCCCCTGGCTCGTGGCAGCATCGTTCCAATCCCTGTCTCAGTCATCACGGGGTGTTCTCCCTGGGTATCTCCCGGGTAAGGTTTCCCCTGCTTAGAAGGACACCAGTCATTGGAGGCGGGCCCACCCACCTCTCCCAAGTGTCCCATATCCGCTCACAGAGTCCATGAGGCGAAACCTGCGCGACTCAGGGCAGCAGCTGACCTTCTGGAACACCCCTGGCGTGAGGGGGGCGGCCAGAGCTGCCTCTCTGCTCTTCCTGCAAAAAGCCCACCAGAAACGACACCCAGCTGCGCCTGAGAAACAAGCCTCATGCCACCAACCCCACCCCAAGAAAACCCTGGCCTCAGTGTTCACGCGCCTGGGCCCATTAGCTGGCCCGCCCCTGAATGCCGGGAGAGGCTGAGAGGCTGAGTGCTTGCCAAGGAGAAGGAAACATCCGCTGAGGTCAAAACCGCATCTCGATCTGCGTATAGGCTGTGTGGCCCGAGGGGCCCGCACCCCTGGCTCTGCCCGGCCTTCGCTCTGACCGGGACCTGGGGCCTGGCCAGCGAAATGCCCACAGCTGGTAAAAGGAGGTTCAGAGAAGGGACTGAGCTGCACAGGGTTCTGAGGAGCAGATCAGAAGGCTCCCAGAATCCCGCCGAGCCCCCAGAACCGCAGCCCACCACAGTGGCAGCTCCAGCCCCAGGGTCTGGGGTTCTGGGCCTGGACTGTGTTGTGAAAATCCACAATGTTGCAGAGCTGGCAAACTGGGGCGGAGGTGCTTCCCTTATTATTTGGAGCCTCTCTGAGTGGAGAAGCCCTCACTTCAGTTACCTAGTATCAATAATTAACTAAAGGAGCCCATCGTCTGGGTAGCCATACTAAATAGGAGAGAGTAGAGAGTAATCCGTGACTTACTGCATTAAAACCACACACACACACACACACACACACACACACACACACACACACAGAGGCATGTAGGCACACCGTGGACAGCTCTTTCTCAGGGGCCCTGTATGCCTCCCTCCCCTTGGCATGTCCCTTGTGCCCCCATGGCACCATTCTGGCCCTGGGCCCCAGGGACCTCTCTTAGGGGTGAGAGTGGTCAGGCTGGGGCTATCTCCCCCTCCACTGAGTCTGCAGGCAAACACTTGATTTTCTGGGCCTGTGACGCTTCTCTCTGGCAGGCAAAGGCCCAAAACATCCTTTGGCCCATCCTCCCGGCCTGAGGCACTCACCCTTACATCCCTGTGGGATTCTTCGTAGAAGCGGGAATTCAAAGCCTTGAATCCTCCATTATGTGGCCTCTGTCAATGGTTTCGTCTGGCATTGAGAGATTCAAAAGTGTAGGTCTTAGGGGCGCCTGGATGGCTCGGTTGGTTAAACATCCTACTCTTGCTTTCAGCTCAGGTCATGAACTCAGGGTTGTGGGATCCAGCCCCAAGTCAGAGTCCATACTCGGCAGGGAGTCTGCTTGAGATTCTCTCTCTCCCTCCGCCCCTCCCTACCCCTCTCTAGCTCTCTAGCTTTCTCTCTCTAAAAATGAATACATAAATCTTTAAAACAAAACAAAAAACAAAAACAAAGGGGTGGGTCTTTGAAGCACTTAGGATGCTCTGCTCTTTCCAGATTCTACGGAGCATTCCAGCACCTTGCATGTGTTCTGGCCTCAAGAGCCTAATGTGCCATGATTTGTGTAGCTTTTCTAAAATGGCATAATGTGAACATGATGGGCCCTGACCTAATTAACAGAATATTTTAATATAAAGAGGAGTAACTCGTGTCTGAGTGATCCGCTCACACACATCCACTGGGGCCCCATCTTCAGTCAAGTTAGTCTGTTCAGAGACAGACTGTCTTCCTCAGATGGGGAAGTGACAAAGCAGCCTCCCCCGGGGGGGGGGGGCGCAAGCCCAGAGAGACCCCTGCATGGGACAGAAGCAACTTCAGAAACTGCTGGAAAGAAAGCAGAGGATCCTCGCGTCCTGCAGTTCCCTGCCTCGGGCCAGAAAGACGAGGACACCAAAGGAGGCCAGCGTCTCTGACAGCAGGGAGACCCCAAAGAGCAGGAGCCAGAAAGGAGCTTTGTCACAAGCCAAATATGGGGTGGAGTGAGGTGGAAGAAGCCTCGAGAAAGGCCGCTGGGTGGGCCATGCAGGGAGTCCTTCGCTCCTCTACACGGGGCCTTCCTGGGTGTCCAGGATGTCCCTTAACAGTGAGCAAGAACATGCGATTCCAGAGAAGACCATCTGTGCACCACTCAAAACCTCTGTCACCTTCAAGGGATCTCTTCAGTCAGACTGCCTGCCTAGCCAAGAATGGCTGAAGGTGGCCACCGCACCCCAGCTTTCCCTGGCACAATTTCTTTGTTCACATAAATATAGAGGAATTCCAGATGATGCACAGAAAATGTGCAGTAGAAATTATTTCGTGTCTGGCCTTTAAAAAAAATCTACTATATTTTTTTTATCTATTCTATCCAGAAGGAGAGAGTTCAATGCCATAGCAAAATTTCAAAGTAAAGTTGGGCTTAGAGCCTTCTTCCCTAGCATTCGGATCCCCTCGGACTTTGACATCTTCTTCCGTCTGCCTCTTAGGAATACAGATCTTCAGGGTGGCCCTCCTTCCAGACTCACCCCCTTCCCGGCATCCACCTGGCCCAAGCAGCCCCCACAGAGCCTTATGACCCTGAACCACTTTCTCTCTCTCTCTCTGTCTCTCCCTTTCTCCTGAAGGTGATTCTGAGCTAGGAAGCCTCCCAATATTCTACTTTGCTATGTTGACAATAAAGGAAAAAAAGGAAGGGTTTGTACGTCTCTATTTCTTCTTCTCCACCTTTCTTGTTCTTAGGCTCATCTGTTTCTTCATGTGACACACAGGAATACCTTTTGGGAAGTGGATTTTACAACCTTTAAAACCAGGTCCTGACACCCTGACTGGGGCATTTGCCCCATTTGACCCCTCTGCCCTGGACACCATTTCCAAAGGTAGGCAGGTCTGTCTCCGTGCCTTTCTCCCCCTGGGAACCTCTCCCCTCGCCCCCTGGCCATCTTGTAACCCTCCACACGCCCGAGGGCTCCTCCTGATCTTCAGACCATAACCTCAGCACCAAACACTCCCACTTACAAGAGTCAAAAACCCCAGCGGGCTCCACTCAGGAAACACGATTTCAATAGAGCGACTTTAACAAAGGAATGGGTCACATGGGTGATGGAGGGCTGAAAGGGAAAAAAACAGGGTGAGGAACACTGGAGCACAAAAGATAATAATAGGAAGCAGCTACTACCCCTAGTGTTGGGGGGGAAATGTAAGGGCCCCTACAGAGCGGGGACACGGACCTCCCGGATGGGGTGATACCCAGCTAGCTGCTGGCTGGTGCCTCTAAGGAGGCATCACGAGGCTGGTTCTGGGAGCAGAGGGTAGAAGCCCACAGCGGAAGGACATCTGCTGCCACCAGGACGGGACAGAATGCCAGTCAGAGCAACAGTGACAAGAACAGTAACCAAACGAGAAACAGGGAGTCTCCTCTCCCTCCTCCTTCCCGGCCCCTGGCTCCAAGGGGCCCTTTTGGCTGGACCACCAGGAATCAGCCTGCAAGGAGACGTGCGGTTTGCAGTCCCAGCCCAGCAGCACAGCGCTGAGAACAGGCGTCCGGCTTTGGGGTGAGAGAGGTAAATGCACGGGGCGTTCGCTGCACGGACAACGGCTCCGGATTCCAACACTTGGCAGGGAGCCCGGTGCTTCCAGAAGCTTGACAAATACAGTCATGCCAGAAGATATTTCACAGGAGACATGTATTTCATATCAAATCTATAGATTGAGGTCGTTGCCAAAGCCCGCTGTCTTAGGACGTCCTCGGGGAGCACCGTCCTCACTCAGGTGTGGGATGGGGTGCAGAGGCGCGGCCGGGGCTGGGAGACGCCCGCACCATGAATCCTTCAGTCGCCGCCAGCCGGTTTTGCAAAAGCGCTGGACGCCCCCGGCATCCCACCTACATTTAGTCCCAGCACCCCCCAACCCTCTCTGTCTTCTGCGGCTCCCCACCGCCCCCGGGTCTGCGGCCGCTCAGCGTTCGTATCCCCGGGACCCGAGGCAGGAACTGGGCCGGCGCTCCCCCTAGCGGCGGCCGACGAAACTCCTCAAATGACCTTCCCTCCTGGAGAAAAGATCGCGGTGCGCATCTTACTGCGCACTGAACGCTGCCAGGCCGGGCACTCCACTCCTGACTGTCCTTGTCTCGTTTAATCTCCACCACAGCCCTATAAAGGAAGTGCTCTTGTCAGTTCCAATTTACAGATGGAAGCATTAAGTCTTAAAGAAACTAGATAAAGACCATGGACAGGCTGATCTTCTGATTAGGGGAAATAATGAGCGTACCGTTCAGGGTCCTGCTGGGCCAGACCACACGGCATCTGTCAGGTCACCTGAGTCCTTCAGCTTTGTTGGCCACGAAGTGACACTGTTGCAGCTCAGCCTGGCGCTGGGCTGTGGTGCTCCTGGTCCCCAGATCTGGGTTCCTAGGCTATGTTAAGACCCCAACCACTGATGTGGAAAGTAATTTTTCTCTTCCCCTTACAAATTCCTTCACTCCGCTCCGGCCCCCCAAATCCCCCCCCTCCCCGCCAAAAGGCCATTTTCTTAGAATACTTAATTAATCTAGAAGATTCCCTGGTTGGAGAGATTTAAACCCATGATTAAAACAGGCTCATTTTCCTGGGTCAGATATTTGTGTTTTTAGAACACTTTGCTCATTAAAAGAACAAGCAAACCAAACAAAGGAAGGAGGGAAGAGAAAGGGGAGTGGGAAGGAAGAGGGACCGGGGGAGAAAGAGGCGAGATTTCTGTCTCCCCATCTTATTCACCTACCTTGCCAAGAAGTAGAAAGTAAAACACACAGAATGCCTGCAAACATCCCCCCCTGCCCTGCGCTGTATTTCTGGTCAGAAACAGGTTGCTCAAGAGTCAGGGCAGTCCCCTCCCCCTTCCCTCAGGCACCTTGCCCACCAGGTGTGCTTTGGACCAAGGTTCCAGGAGACTTCCTCTGGAGATGGTGCCTGCTGATGTGGGCTCCTGCCAAACCTATTCTGCAAGAAAAATTCTGCAAGTTTTCTGCAAGAAACCTCCACGGGTTCTGGAGAGCCCCTCTAAGAAGCAAGGACCCCCCCCCTCTACCTGGCATAGAGGAAGGGCCTCCTGGTCAGAGTGGCCCCAGTCTGGATGTCTCCAGTGACCAGGACACTCCTAACCCCATGGGGTCTCCTAATCTGATGCTGGTCAGCTCCAGTGGTTAGGAGCATCTGGCTTGTACTAACCCAGAACACCTGTAACTTCCAACCTCTGGTCCTCCTTTTCTCCTGGGGCCCTGCAGAATAAGTCTGATCCCCCTTCCACAAATGTCTGGATTATCCTGGCTGCCCCCTACCACCCACTCCAGCCACCATCCCCATCAAGTCTGCCCTTCTCCCACTCCTCATCCAGCCACTCTCCTCTGGACACCTACCTATTGAAAAGGTTCATCAGTCTCTGTTAAACTTGACCCACTAACCTAAGTGTGATGGGACTAGCTCAGCTCTGAATACCACACTTAGAGGGCATCTTAAGATGCCAAGCACAAGTCATTGAGTGGGTAGTGCCAAGAGCCCTGTGGCAATCCACTAGAGACCCCCGCGATCCATTAGGCAACACTCCTTATTCGTTCAGCCAGTTAACTGTCCACATATATCTTCCAGTTTACTTTTTCCCTCTTGTACATAAAAATTGGCCAAAAGCCTTGCTAAAATTCACATTTGTATTCATGCATGCATTCATTCATTCATGCATTCATTCATCAAATACTTACTGAACTTTTAATATGTGCTGGGTACTATCCCAAGGGCTGGAGATACTGTATCGAACACGATGGATGATGATGTCCCTTCTCTTAGGGAGTATAAATTGATGGGAGGGTGGGAGAGGAGAGGAAGCAGTCAACAAATAAGTAAAGAAATTAATGAGATAATTCCAGACAGTGCTTTAAAGAAAAGAAAGGGACCTGGATTGTAGCAGGGACGAATATGGAAGTGGGAGAAGACTTGGCACACCCGTGATGGCTCAAATGCATGACACCTGCCACACACCTCTCATCTCCCAAGCTAATCGCCCTAGAACTATGCAGGGTTAGGAGACCAGGTTTGTCCTTGGTGACCTCATGCTGACCTTTAGCACACTCATTCCTCTCTTGATCACAGACCCGGGGTGACGTGTTCTAGCAGTTTATTGGGACCCACAAGGTTGTCTCACTTTCCTGTCTTTCTTCCACCTTGAGAGGGCTGCCCACCGTCCCACCCAGACTTCTGGCAGGAAGGTTCTCCGGGGCTCTCTTACATCCATCTCTGGATGTCCTCACAGCTCCCTCCCAGCTTCCCAAGAGGGGAGAACACAATCAAGAGCAATCAGGATCTTCCCTTCACCACTCTCCCCTACCTTGGAGCTTATTTTCCTATTCTCAAGGTGTCGTCCACCTTTTCCCATCTGGAGATCCTTCTCTTAGAGAGAAAGCAGATGTGGACAGGCCCGGCCCTCCAGATACACCCTGCAAAGCAGTGGGTCGGTCTTGACTTAGTCCCCATCTCGCTCAACTTGCTGAACTTCTCACGCCCTTGATGTGACCTTTTAACACCTTAGGACCTGCTCACATCTTGGGACAAGCTCGTGCAAGGCCAGCCATCATTTGGCCCGTGAGCTGATGCCTGCCTTCTGCTGGGCTGCCCAGAGTGCCCTGTATAATGACCCTGGCTTCCCTAGGCACCTTCCCCTCCCCCTCCTCCAATCATGGAGCAAAGGACCCTCCGGAGCTTACCTCTGAGAACTTCCCATCCCTCCAGCACAGGGCCAGGGTTAGGATGCAAACTTAGGGGGCTGCCAAATAAACTCAGGAATCAAGATCAATATGATTTTAAGGCAAAAAATTTTTTAAGCTGAATTAATGCAAAAAATCCAATGATGAACAAAATTAACAGATACTACAACTTTAGATAAAGACAGGATCAGGGGCGCCTGGGTGGCTCAGTCGGTTAAATGTCTGCCTTCGGCTCAGGTCATGATCTCAGGGTCCTGGGATCGAGTCCCACATCGGGCTCCCTGCTCAGTGGGGAGCCTGCTTTTTTCTCTCTCTCTCTGCCCCTCCCCCTCCCTCACTTGTTCTCTCTCTCTCTCTGTCTCTCTTGCACATGCACATACTCTCTCTCCCAAATAAATAAATAAAATAAAAATAAAGACAGGATCAGTATTTTTCCTTTTGCCTGGGGTGCCAATATGGCCTGGCACAGCCTTTTTCTAAATTGCAGTAAAATATACATAACATAACATTTACCATCTTTGAGCATACAGTTCGGTGGCATGCACACATCCACACTGTTGTGCCACCATCCCCCAGGGAACTGTCTTCACCTCCCTTCCCTCCTGAAGCCCTGTCACCGACCACCCCGACCCCCTGCCCAGGGGCGATCCGCCTTCCTCATAGGCCCAGGACACTTCTCACTGCCTACCTCGACCCCCCAGGGCAGCCTGGAGTTTCCCCCCGAGTTCTCCAACCACATCCACGTCACTCTGTGTCGGTCAGAAACGGAGTAGCGGTTTCCTGGTCTGTTCTGGTACCTTCGGAGGAGGGACCGATCGGCCAGGGCTTCTGCCTCTGCCAAATGAACCGCCCAGCAGCTGTGTGCACAGATGGGGCCCCTCGTCTCCACAGGCGCCCCCCTCTATGTCCCCACGGTGCATCAGCAACCCTCCATCCCTGTCCAGCAGGAGGGAACCGGTCCCACCTGAGGCACGGATCCTGAAGGCCGGATATTAAAAGGTCAGGCTGTTTCTTCAGCTGCTGAGAAGGCTTTTTTGTTTGTTCTTACCAAGTGCTGGAAAAGGAAAAGGAAAAGCTGTTCTGGATAGTTGACTCATTCCCCTGATTAGAAATAAGAACAGGCTTTTTTTTCTTTCCCTCCCATCTTCTGAGGCGGCCACTGTGGGAATCCACCACCCAGTGATTAGTGAGACAATCACAACCATGACTGAGCACCGCGAAATGGGCGCTTGGCTCGAGCGGACCGAAGAGTTTTCCCCTTACTTGGCTATTTATCGATTCGGTGTACCCTCCCTTCTACCTTAATGATTCATAGTTTCAACTTGTCTACATGATTTATAGAGAGGCTCCGAGACAACTAGTATTTAGCCCTGGCTCTGGAGCAAGCACCCAGGGGAGCGACGCTTTGCATCACTCCCGCCTGGCCCGGGAGGTAGGGGAGCCAAGGAAGCCGCGGGCCGACCCCACCAAGGGAGGAAATGGGTCAGGAGCGAGTCGGTCTCCAGGGACTAGAAGCCCCCGACTGTTAGGGAGGTGAGCACGAAAGCTCAGGCAGAACCAGGCCCGCCACCCCCCAGTCCTTGGGGGGGCTGCCCTGTCCGCAAGGCCCCCCGACCTGGCGGGGCTGGCCTGGCTCCAGCCACCCCCCCTCCCTCCCAACGCAGGGACTTGCAGCCACTCTTCCAGCCTGGCTGGGGGACAATATTAATAATATTGATTGTGGGCCTTTCTTTTTTTTTTTCTGGGCACTTATTACCAGGGCTACGTGAGTGCTTATTATTAATAATAATAATTTAGTGCAGACTTTACTGCTTTGTGTAACACTGAGTACCTGGATTCTAATTATCTGTCTTATTTTAATATTTATGGAATTAATCAAACTTTTTAATGGAAAACCCCACAATGAAATTACCGAGAGCATGCTTCAATGAAGACAGATGGGACGTGCTGGGCGAAGAGACAGCTAGACTTGATTAACATCCCTGGAACCAGCTCGGAGAGGCAGCCCGGCCCTCCCTGCCTGGAGTCCCCAGGACTGGCCCGCCATGGGCCCAAGAGCACCCCGTCTGTGGAGCTCAGACAAGGAGGTCTCCACAGCCCCGTCACCCCATGTTTCAGAGGCCGGGGCTGGCCTGTTCACCACCGCCGACCTGTCCGTGCAGGTGGCCCCACGGGCCAGGCCTGGTGCTGACAGAAGCTGCCAGCGCACCTGACGCCCCCGTGGTAGACGCGCAGCAAAGCCGGACCGTGGCCTTGAGGTCTGCGTTGACGTTGGCAAGGTCAGAAAGGCTGTCACTCGCCTGATCTCAACCCCGGAGGACCCTCATCCTGGGCTGAGGGGGTGAGCCTATGGTCACCTGAGACCCCACTAAGGTTGTGCCGCTCCCAGGGCCTCAACAAGAGGATGACAAGCAACTCCAGTGAATCAGCCAGGCCGCCATTCACTGAGAGCTTACCCCGGGCAGGTGCTGTGCAAGATGCTTTCTGGGCATTTTTGAGTTTGTGTTTTACAGCACCCTGTGCGTGGGGCAGTCCTATTTGCCTCTCCCAAACGGGAGAACCAAGGCTGAAGAGGTTCATCAGCTTGTCCGACGTGGCAGGGAATGCAGAGGCCCCACGCTGAGCTCTGAGCTCGGGCCTTGGCTGCCAGGCTCCCTGCCCTGAACCAGTGCCCTCCACGGCCCTCACCTGCTCTTCGGAGCCCCTTTCTCTACAGCTCCTCTCTCAGGGGCTGGGACCTCTGGCTTCCAAAGCGTCAAGCTCCTAGAATCGTGTGGGCCCTTTCCAACCCACTTTCTTTTTTTTTCTTTTTTGTAAGACTTTATTTATTCCTTTGACAGAGAGAGAGCACAAGCAGGGGGTACAGCAGGGGGAGAGGGAGAAGCAGACTCCCCGCTGAGCAGGGGCTCGATCCCAGGACCCCGGGATCACGACCTGAGGGGAAGGCAGACGCTTCACCGACTGAGCCACCCAGGCGCCCCTCCAACCCGTTTTCTACCTTACTCTGCACGCCTCACCCCAGACACCTTGAGGAAACTGAGGAGCTGAAGGAAGCCAGATGCCCAGGCTGCACACTCACCCACACATCAAACCCCCGACCCCCACCATCCCAGGACCCAGGCGAGGCCAGATGAGATGACACCATCTACGTAAGGCATCTAGCTGATTCCACTGTGCAGCCAGAGTTACACTGGGGTTCTCAGTTCTGACTTCTCACGGGGAGCTTTTCTAAACACCCAGGTTGGGGCCCAACCCCCGGAGAGTCTATTTAATTGGTCAGGGGCTATTCTTTCAAATGCCCCGAGAGTTGGCATCTATCTTTTGAAGCTTACCAGTGGGTTTTAGTGTGTCATCTATGTGGAAATGTCCTGGCTTCAAATGAAAACCTATTGTCTAGAGGGGGAAAAAATGACAAAAAAAAATTTATAAAGAAATGTATTATAAATTCTGAAAAGAAATGTTAGGGGGGTGAGTGAATAATACTGTCTTGTGTATTTGCAAGTTGCTGAGACGGTAGATATCACAAGTTCTCATCACCAGATACAAAGTGTGTAACCATGTGTGGTGGATATTAACTAAACTTATCATGGTGACCATTTTGATACATAGATACATATCAAAGGGTCATGTTGTACATCAGAAGCTAATATAATGTTATATGTCAATTACATCTCAATTTTTAAAAAAGAAAATTAAAAATTGAAAAAAAATAAATTTACCCTAAGAAGTAACTACTCTTCCCGCAGCAGTCACGGACCCTGTTGGGAAATAGGGTCTTTGCGCCTGTGACACAGTTAGAATGACGTCATCCAATGATGGGAGTCCTTATTAGGATAGATGTATTTGGATACAGGGACACACGGGGGATAAATGTCAGAGGCAGACACAGAGGCTGGGGTGACTCATCTCCAAGCAGAGGAATGCCCAGCATGGCCGGCAGCTCGTAGAAGCTGGAGGAGGCAAGGAAGGACCCCCCCCACCCCCAAGCCTTTGGAGAGATCATGGCTCTGCTGTCACCTTGATTTCAGACTTCTAGCTCCAGAACTGTGAGACAATAAACGTCAGTTGTTTTGAGCCACCCAGTGTGCGGTAATGCGTTGCTAACACAGTCCCCACGTGAGCCCATGGGTTGGTTCCCGTATTGGCTTGTCCTTTGCCCTGCTCCCCAAATGGCACGTCGGCACCATGATGGAAGGGGCTTTGTCTTTCTATTCACCACTCCAGCCTCAACACCTAAAACAGTGTGTGGCGTGGGCGGGGGGGGGGGGGGGGGAGGGGGCGGTGCAAAACTTTTGCTTGAATGGAGAACTAAAACGATAAAAGGCATAATCCTGCCTTGTAAGGCAGACGGGCGAAGCTCTGTTAAGACCATGTGGGCCATAAGGGGAAACAGTTGTACTTTCACACTTCTTATAAGGGGATTCTTGTTCTAAATGCTTTATACGGATGTTATCGTTTAACTTCTTAACGAGCCTGTGAAGTAGATGCTACGATTATCCCCGTTTGATAAGGAAGGAACCACGGTTCAGAGGTGAAGTCAGCTGCCACTCAGGTGGGAAAGTGGAAGAATGGAGCCCAGGGCTTGTGACACCAGAAACCCTTTTGCTTTCCAAGGAGAGGGGCTGTCCCTGCCCATGCCCACTCAGATGCCACCCCGAACACAGCCCCAGAGGCCAGGCTGAGCAAGCCGGCCCCTCGCGCGGAAAGGCCGTGAGCCTCGGCCTTGACAAACAAAGGTCTCTCCAAATTCCTCTTCTCTCAACGGTATTTCTCTATCTCGTTCTGATCGCTCCTGGAACTGGAGCTAGAGAAGGAATTTATCAAGGGCCCTGGAGACTTCTGAAAGATCACCTAAATAGGACAAGCCCAAATAAGAAATGTTTATCTTGCTTCATCTGACGTTGCATTTCAGCTTTCCCTAGAATGGACTTTTTTAAGGGATGGAGAAGGTAGACAGACCCAACCTACATTAATGTCCCAGGTGGGGAGGGGGCTGAAGTGCCACTTAGACACGGCACTCTTTTTTTTTTTTTTAATTTGAGAAAAAGAGGGACAGTAGTATCCCCCACTGAAGCAGATATATCGGATCCTGGCTGATCCTTTCACGGGGACCTTAAGGACCTAGAAGAATCTGGTCTCTCCAAACTCCAGAAGCCCAAGTCAGCTCTGTCTGAAAATTACTAACAAGGACATGTTGATTCTCCTTTATGATGATAATTGAACATGCTGCTAAATCGAGTGTTCTGTGATTTACCTTTACCGTGCCTCTAAATTATTCTGACATCTTCTCTCTCCTCTTTGCCTCTGCTGGAGTCTAGTTTTAATTAATTTTCAGTAACAAGTCAATTGTCCCGTTTGTTTCCCCTTCAAAACGTGTTCATCACCAAAGCCACATTAGTCATAAGTGACAGTTACCAATACAATCAATAGCCACACAACCATGGACATTGGAGGTACCAAAGCCCTGCTCCTTTCCCGTCTCATTGACTACCTGTCCTCGCTGGGGAGGCCGCACCGGACGAGGGTGACCGCCCCCATCCAGTTTGTTAGTCCCCTAATCAAGGAAGGCCCCAGAACTGAGGGAAGGTTGGAGGGAAGGAGGGAGAAGAACAAAGGGCAGGGGAAATGAAGTTGCTGGTAGGGAGAGTGAGCAAGGGGATGCAGATGCAGGGGAAGGAAAGGGATTCAGGTTTTAGAAGGTAGGAGCCTGGGAACCCTCTCTTCTTAGCGATGTTAAGGAATGCCCACCTCCCCCCCGGGGAAATAAGAATTGAAGAAGCTGGGTGGATAAAGAAGATGTGGTGAGTGCATACAGTGGACTGCTACTCAGCCATGACAGAGGACATCTGCTATCTGTGACGTGGACACACCCTGAGGGCATTACGCTGAGACGAGCCAAGCAGAGAAAGACAAATCCTGTAGGATCTCACTTATATGCGGAATCAGGAAAAAAAAAAAAAAAAAAAAAGCCAAACTCCTAAAAACAGGGAGTAAAATGGTGGTTACCAGGGGCTGAGAGGGGGTGGAAGATCTGGGGAGATGTGGTTTAAGGATATAAACTTGCAACCAGTAGATCAGTGAACCCCGGAGAGCTAATGCACAGTATAGTGATTCTAGACAAGACTGTATTATAAACGTCAAAGTTCCTAAGAGACTAGATCTTAATTGTTCTCACCACAAAAAAGAAACAGTAATTATGTGACACGATAGAGGGGTTAGCTGACGCTAACAGGGGTAATCATATTAGAATATATAAATGTATCAAATCAATACCATGTACACCTTGAACTCACACAATGTTATATGTCAATTATATCTCCATAAGAAGAGAGTAGGTTGATTTTATTTTACATGCTTTTGAGTCAGTGTTGGAAAACTAATCACAAGCAGTTTCTAAACCAAAAATGACATGTTGTAAAAGGACAATAAACATTGGGTCAAAATGGAAAAAAAAAAAAAGAAGAAGAAGAAGCCCGGCTGCCCCTCTGCCTCCTATCGGGTCCTTCCCTGCTCACTCCACGCTCTCCAGCCACCCAGACTCTTCTCCCTCCTTCTGCTTCTTACTTTCTCAACACCTAGCATCATATGTACATACGTATGTATGAATGGCAGGTGACAACACCCTGCCCAGGCGTTGAAGAAAGACCTCCCAAGGGAAACACAGGAGACCTGAGAGGTGAATTCCAGGTGTTTCCCTGCAATGCTCCCAGGAGAGGCTAACCCTGGTCTCTGCTGGTCAGAAGTCGCATCCTTCCCACCGCTGAGCACCACTGAGGATCAACAGCTCTGTCCTACCCACGAGGAGACCCTGTCACCTGTCTCACGGCCCAAGGTACCCTATGGCCCACGATGCTTCCTTCTCTGCACGTCTGGTGGCCCTAAGACCGAGGTCTTCTGATTTCAAGAAACGGCAAACCAATTCATTCATTCAACAAATACTCTTCTGACACAGTACTGGTGATAGAGTGCCCAGGATTCACGTTCAAACCGTTCAGTAAAGATGGAGCCAATATATGTGTGTGAATTAACTCTAATCCATTCTCAAGGAGGGCTTGGTTAGCATTCAGAGAACTACACTCAGGGGTCCGCCCTTCAGCGGCAGAGACTCCACGTTCTGGTTAAATCTGCACCACAGGGCTCAATCGCTGGTAGTGGGGTCTTAGAAATGACTTTCCCTTGTGCGCTTACTGGTGTTGAGGCTGTGTGGTTTCCTGGAAACACGTCTTCTGGACTTGCATGAATGGGTTGTGCCTGTCTGGGAGCCTCGGACTTCCCTCTGGGGATAAACCCTCCACCCCCAAAGACATTTAGCAGAGAATCTACTGCCACATTCGCCCAGAAGGTTACTTGATCCTGCCATCAGAATGTTCTTATGTGTGTCTCAGAGTAAATCCTTCCTGAAGGGCGTGAGCGGGGACTCTGCCCAAACCATACGTACAAGTGGTGCATTTGTTTGGGGCCTGCTGGTAACTGTTCTTTTGCCAACAATCAGCTAGAGATTTGCTTTCATTATAAGACACCACCTGGTAGGGAGGATTAGGAAAGAAGACATAGAAGGTTCTGCAATGGGAGGATGCTAGCAATACTTTCCATAAAGTATGGACAAATTGGTTTAGGCCTGTTCTTACCTGCTTGAAGAGGCGAGCAAGTAAGCAAAGGTTCGGATCTCACACCTTCAAGGCAAGGGGGAACTGGAGAGAATTATTCAAATAAAATGCTTACTTTTTGCCAAAGCTCTGGCTTTTTGCTTGGAGACCTCCGCACTGGAGGTCCAAAGACCAGCCAAGCCAGGACTTGTGTGGCTACAGCATTCGTGCCACTCACATGCTGTCTGGACGGCAGAGGCCAGGTGGGACAGACCCACTCCCAGGAGCACGTGGGGGGCGGGGGCGGCATGATGCTCCCCACGCCCTAGGGCTCGGGGGGTGGGGGGGATGGGGGGCCTGTGTCTGGCTCTTCCAAGCCAGAAGAGGAAGACTTCATCCCAACACGGGCATGAATGTGGAAAGTTCCGGAAGGCCTTGGTCGTGCCCTGCTCAGAGAGTCTAGCTGAGGCCAGGGAGCAGATAGTCAACAGAAAGGAACCGTTACCATCACAATGTGCTGAGAACACACACTGTTCCATTTCCTTCTGTGTTTGTTCAAAATTCCCCATAGTGAAAACACTGTGGGAGCAATATTATACAATCGAAATAAATACATTATTTAGTGATATGCATTTACTTATTTTGTTATTATATTCGAAGTATGGAAATATAATGTCATCTAATAACCATGTCGTTGTTATATAATAAATACGTTGTATGTAATAAAATCTATATTATAAGGTAAATATTATTAAGATAAAAATCAATAAAACACATATCAATAGATCTGGCTAAGCCCCTACCCATTCTTCCTATCTCGGTCATTTTCTGGAACTGAGGGCCCTTCTTTCAGATTCATGAAATCCAGGAACTGGGGCGAAGACTTTTGGTCTTCAGCCACTTTGGGTTTATAGAGATTCACCGACAAACCAAAAGCACATGGCTCTTGGGCTCCTCTCCCTCACAGCCAGGTCGCCCACCAGGTCTTCCCAGAGGCTGCCAAGGCCACTCTGGTCCCTCAGTCCCTTAAGGTCTCTGTCACCCCCGCCCAGGGGCGTCCTGCTGTCCTCAGGCTCCGGGTGGGAGTAGGATGTGGATCTTTGCCATTCTCATCACCTGCCACCTACCATCCTCCCTGTATAAGTTAACCTCCCTCCTTCACTCTCTCCACCCCAAGCAGCAGCTCCTACCCCCACCCAACCTACACACACACCCCAAATGGTGTCATTTAGATCAAAGCCCTAAGTCAGTAAACCCAGACTTAATACCTAACCTAACTGCAGTTTCACACCCCCCAGAACTGCAACCTTCAACCAGTGGCCATAGCAATTTCCTGGTTGGCACTAGGAAGTTTACTGATAGACCCCTTCCATTCCCCGTAGGAAGGCAGCCTTATGATGGACTGTTTGCTAATGATTTCCTTTTTTTCGGCTCCCTCTCTACCCTTAAAAATCTTTCCTTTTCTGTAACCCTTTGGAGCAACCCTCTCCTTGTCAGATGCGACGCTGCCTGATTCATGAATGGATTAATAAAGCCAATTAGATCTTTAAAATGTACTCGGTTGAATTTTTGTTATTTAACACTAGGGAAACTCCAGAGCTAAAGAAAGCGAGCAATCTCTTTTCCTTTCCCATTTCTGAGGGCACGGCCAAGTAAATGAGATACTGTTAATTTTTCCCATCAGGTTATTGCATTGCTCTCAATTTGTGACAAATCACTGTGCCTCAGAGGATGCTCCAGGGCTGGGGTCAGACACCCGGGGCCGCCCTGTGCGCGGAGGACACACCGACACCAGCCCATCTGTCTGCAGCCCAGCAGCGAGCCACGTCCCCCGTCTCTGCCGCCCTTCAGGCCAGCGACAAGAAACCCAGCGTGGTTACTGGCCCCTGGGGCTGTGAGGGCTTCCAGCCCCTGCTTCCCTGCAAATGCCAGAGCGAGGTGCCTCCCCCTTCCCTGAGCGAGAGCAGCGCTCCTTCTCGGAGAACGGCCCTCTGCAGAGAAAGTCCCTTTGGTCGGGCTCTCCGCAGCAGTGTCTTCGTGAGGAGGGTGCATTTTTTTTTAATTTTATTTTATTATGTTATGTTAGTCACCATACATTACATCATCAGTTTTTGCTGTAGTGTTCCATGATTCATTGTTTGCATATAACACCCAGTGCTCCATGCAGTACGTGCCCTCCTTAATACCCATCACCGGGCTAACCCATCCCCCCCACCCCCCTCCCCTCTAGAACCTCAGTTTGTTTCTCAGAGTCCATAGTCTCTCATGGTTCTTCTCCTCCTCCGATTTCCCCCCTTCATTTTTCCCTTCCTACTATCTTCTTTTTTTTCTTTTTTTAATATATAATGTATTATTTGTTTCAGGGGTACAGGCCTGCGATTCATCAGTCTTACACAATTCACAGCGCTCACCATAGCACATACCCTCCCCAGTGTCCATCACCCAGTCCCCCCATCCCTTCCACCCCCCACCACTCCAGCAACCCTCAGTTTGTTTCCTGAGGTTAAGAATTCCTCATATCAGTGAGATCATACAATACATGTCTTTCTCTGATTGACTTATTTCGCTCAGCATAATACCCTCTAGTTCCATCCACGTTGTTGCAAATGGCAAGGTTTTGGGTTTTTTGATGGCTGCATAATATTCCATTGTATACATACCACATCTTCTTTATCGATTCATCTGTTGATGGACGTCTTGGCTCTTTCCATAGTTTGGCTATTGTGGACATTGCTGCTATAAACATCGGGGTGCACGTACCCCTTTGGATCACTACAGTTTTATCTTTGGGGTAAATACCCAGTAGTGCAATTGCTGGGTTGTACAGTAGCTCTGTTTTCAACTTTTTGAGGAACCTCCAAACTGTTTTCCAGAGTGGCTGCACCAGCTTGCATTCTCACCAAAGTGTAGGAGGGTTCCCCTTTCTCTGCAGAGGAGGGTGCATTTTAAAAGTGATTAAAATGTTGTGCTGAACATTAGGACTTCTGCCGGGTCACTGAGGGAAAGCCCATAACTGGGTCCTTGGAAAGCTTCAGTCATTCAATGGCAGGTGCAGTGACAGGGAGCTGGGGGCCTAGGGCAGGGCGTGGCCCCCCGATGTCATGTCTCTCCCCACTGTCCTGCCAGCAGAGCTCACTGATCAGGGGTCCACGCACCCTTCCCGATGGGCAGTGGTGGGTGGGCTGTATTGTGTTTCCCCCACCATCCTACTTCATATGTTGAAGTCCTAACCCCCCTTACCTCAAAATGGGACCTTCTGTGGAGATGGGGTCTTGGCAGAGGGAATCAAGTGAAAATGAGGTCATCGAGGCGGGCCCTGATTGGACATGACTGTGTCCTTATACGAAGAGGAAATTTGGACACAGAGACAGACACAGAGGGAGGATCATGGGAAGACACGGGAAGAAGATGGTCGTCTGCGAGCCAGAGAAAAGCCTGGAACAGACCCTTCCTTCCCAGCCCTCCGAGGAAATCAGCTCTATGGATACTTTAGTTTTTTCACTTCGCTTTCAGCCTCCGGAACGATGAGACAATAAATGTCTGTTGTTGAAGCCCCTGTTCTGTGGTGCTTTGTTACAATAGCCCTAGTACAGGCAGCCCCCCTGTTCTTCAGGACGCATCCCCCCCACCCTACAAGCCCCCCACCCCACCCCCACTTGCTCTCCGCTAAGATCCCAGGCGAAGACCATGTTTTACTTGCTGCTCTTCACACACACACACACACACACACACACACACACACACACACACACACGGTAATAACAATAGAAGAAAACAAAGAGAAAGGGCAGCGATGAGCAGGAGGAAGAAAGGTGAAAGGTGCTCATCCCCATCAGAAGTGACCAGTCCCTCGGGAGCTGCACATCAGCTAGACTTCTGCTGCGTCTCCCCTGGCAAAGCAGCAGGGGAGATCCAGGGCACCCCACCTCCCTGGTCCCCAGATCAAAGACCTTATCAAAGCACTACTGGATTCCTCGGGTCGGAACAATGCGGGTGCGGAAACCAAAGGGGTAACGAAGTTTGAAATTCCCAAGGATCTGTCCTGTCTGCCCAGGAGAGATCCAACCACTGCTACCTGATCTCTATCCCAGCACCAAATAAACATTTTCCTCCCACAGATTCCTTGGAAGCAGCTCCTCTCCGTAATATGCAGATGCTAATGTGCTTTCGGCCGCCAGTGTTTTCAGAAAGCATTCTCAGTCTATGACAGGTAGGAAATTTGCATTTCCATTAGGGAGGCCTTTGTCAATTGTGAGTCATAAAAGCCCCAGAAGAATAGGGTTGGGGGAAACGTATTGTACTTTAAAAAGGAGACTTTATTGCACGGTTCAGCGAAAGGTACCTGGGGAGATAAACGCTGTGCAACGGGACTCAGGACTCACCCCGGCTGCTGAGGAAAGTCACAATGAGGAGAAACTTATTAATGCCCACGCCTGTCACCGGACGACCGGAGGGGGGCCAGCCTGAATGTGACTTTACTAGTTTGCAATTTACTGTGTTTAACATTAAAAGAATACGCTCTCCGAGGGTGATAAGGGGCATTCGGTGCTGCCGGCCCAGTACAAGTGCTTCTCGTTCCCGCTCCATTAGCTGCGGCTGTAATCTCCCCATTTAGAATTGTGTAGAACTGTGATTTGTGTAGGCGATTTGTTTTACTCTTTACGTCGGTAAAGTCGGGATGCCCAAGAAATATAAAAGCTGCAGGATCCCCGGCAGCCGAAAGAACGATGCCCCCGCGCCACTTTGTTTGTTATCTTCTTTGCCCTGCAAATTGGGGCCCAGCGCCCCCCAAGTTCAGGAACTCAGAGGCCGCACTAAATCCTGGAGAGAAGCAGGGGGGGAGGGGGAAGGGGCCACGAGCCTCCCTGGGAACAGGCATTTCTGAAGAAGCAGGAGGCCCCAAACAGAGGCCCTCTGGCCTCTCCAGGACTCTCCCAAGGCAGCCTCTTGTTAGAGACAGGAAGTGAAACTCAGAGGTAAGTGACAAGCAGAAGGGCATGCGCTCATTAGTGGTGAGCAGGGTAAAGCCAGCCCCACTTCTCTTGGTTCCTACACTGAGTGTGTCCTAGCGATCCCGCTGCTTCTCCCCGACACTTCCCTCTTTCATTCACCGCAGGGGTATTTATTGAGTGACTACTGTGTTCCAGGCTCCGCGGTTGCAGAGGGAATAGAGAGGACCAGACCCCTGCTCCAATGGGAAGGCGCCCCCTCTTACTGAGGGAGACAGACAGACAGTGAGGACGCCCATGAATACACGTGATTATGTCATCAGTGATGCGTGCTATCAAGAGAACAAAAGGACCGTGTAGAAGAGACGGGGCAGGAACTAGTTTGGAGCAGGAGATGAGAGAAGGCTCTCTGGGGAGGCTAGCTTGTCCCAAAGAACATTCCAGACAGTGGGAACACTACTGCCAAGTCCCGAGGGCCCTGCCAAGCGTGGTATGGATGGTGGCAGGAGCCCTGAGTGCAAGTGGGAGCGTGAGCTGGGCCAGGGCTGGAAAGCAGAGGCCAGATCCTGGGCTCAGGGACAGGAGTTTAGTTTTACTCCAGTTGCAGTGAGAAGCCAGTGCAGGATTTTCAGTAAGAAGGAGTGTCATGTGATTTGTACTCCGGAAAGCTCCCACAAGCAGTGAGAATAGATTCCGGGGCAGCAAAAGTTGGAGATCGTTGTGATATTGTTGCAGCCAGACTGCCGGGGTCTTGAAGGGCCCCTCAAATGGCATTCCTGTTTCTTGCCTAACTTCTCAGTCATTGGATAATAAACAGTGGAGAGGCACTTGGAGGCTAAACTCTCATTCTCGTTGTCGATAAGCTAGGTATAAGAGCGCGAGGGCTTCCTAATACTGACCCCACGATGGATCAGCCTCCCACCCCCATGGAGGGGTACAGCTGGCCCCTTGGAGGATCGGCAGAGAGCACCAGCTCCCTGCAGGTGGTGCTCCCAAGAGGAAGAAGGGCAAAGCTGAGTCGAATGTATCCAGTCCATGCTTCCTAAATTTCCCCGCCAGCCCGGGCCATGGCGGAAGGAGTCCAGGGCTGAGGGGGGCCAGGAGGCGTCCTGAATGAGCTCCCCCAACATGCAGGCAAAGGCCCGCTCTGGAGGAGAGGCATGCTGCCCTCCCAGGCGAGAAGTGATAGGATGTTAGTGCAAAGTGTTGGTGACGAAAACAGAGAGCATCTCAAGAGAACCTCTGATCATTTGTGGACTTGGAGATACATGGGCCAGACATTGCGCTGGCCAGTCCAGGCCCCTGTCCCTGGGGGGCCCGCAGCCCCAACCTAGGAGATGGTTATTAATGAAAACGTTAACCACCTTCCACGTCCCTCCCCACACATACCTCCTCATGCAGGAATGGGAGCTCGTGTCCACCTCTTCCGTCCTCTGTGGAGCTGAAGGGTCTCCCTTCTTGTCATAGCTCCTCCGGAGCAGGAGAATAAGGCCCTGTGTTCTGCAGTCCTTACATCTCTCTTTCACAAGTTAAACAACTTCCAACTCCTTTGTCCCCTTTGCTCATTTCTGCTTTTGATTTGCTGCAGTTTTACTTTATTGCTCTTAAAATTCAGAGAGCAAAGCGCGGCGTGAAGTCCTGTCAGCGAGCCTGATCTCCGCTGTGTCCCGAAGCCCGTGGCCTGCTCCCTGGTGATCCCATGTCACCCCTGTTCGTCCTGGCCACACGGATGCTCCCTCTGTCAATACTGGGGTGGCACTGGCCATCACACCCTGCTTCTGAGACCCAGTGATCCCCAAGGTTTCATCTGCTCTGCTGTCTCCCACTGGAGATGCATAAAATCGCTTGTATTCAGTCCCTAAAAGCATGTTATCCATGTTATTACTGAAAGACACCTTATTATTCATCAAACGTCTGTCTCACTTAAGTAGGTTACGTTGACTTCTATTCCTGGCATTTGCAGGAGCCTAAGGAAAGGCCTCACGGCCCCTTCCGGCCTGGTGGAAGCTTCTAGACAGCAGATCTCCGGGGCCTCAGGAAACAACCTCTAGCCAGTGCCCATCACCCCCGGTCTGCGCTGCTTGGGGCCTTTGTCTCCCGAGCTAGAGGTTCTGGGGACATTCCCAGAGCATCACCAATAACGATGAGAGAGTAGACTCTTCTCCAAGGTCGCCTGACCTGCCACCCAGCCTTGTGGCCTGCCACTCCCCACTCCCCACCTCGAGCCTTGTCAGGCTATGCTGGTTTCCTCGCTGTTCTCTAAACCCCAGGAGCGGCATTCCAGGCTAGCTGCCGCTCTGTCTAGAACCCTCTTCCTCCTCCTTCCCACTCATTTCTAGCCTTCTACCAGCCACACTCCTTCCTCACGTTCCTGCCCCTCAATGTGCCCTGAGCAGGAGGGCTGTGGATGTGATGTGAGCTTCTTCCTGCTGGCACCCTCCCCCCTCCGCTGTGTCCCCTCTGTTCCCATGTCAACCCCCCGGACCCTCCCCATCCAGGAGAACATTCGGTGTTGCTCCAAATGCTCTGGGTTGCCCACACTCTCGAAATAGGCTCAGTGAGATGAGGAACTGGATTTTTTATTTTATTGAATTTCAGCTAATGTAAAAGCCACATAAATGAGCTAAATTAGAAGCTCATTGAGGAAATGGACTTCCTGCTCCCCATCTGGTATATTCCCTGAGCAAACAGCCGGGACTCGGGAATGAATGAATGAATGAATGAACACAGAGGCAGGCAGCCCTATGACAAACCCCCGCTCTCATGCAGCCGCCTCTGCCCCCCTTCTTCCTGCCACCGTGCTGCCCCCTTTGCTCCCTTTCCCTCCTGCCCCCACTCCCCCATCACCCCTCAGGTGCAGCTGTGGTTACCTGTCTCTCCTGCTCTCCCTTCTCAAAGCTGAGGGAACACTGCATTACAGGATGCCTTGTGCCCCGCAACCCGTATTCATATGCTGAAGTCCTACAGCCCAGTGATTTCCAAATCGGGTCTTGGCAGATGTCATTAGCTAAGCTGAGATAAGGCCAAACTGGATGGGGCGGTCCCCTAATCCAATCCAGTGACCTTATAAAAGGGGAAGTTCGGACCTCGCCGGACACGCAGAGGAAACACCACGGGGCAGATTAAGGCAGAGATCACCGTGATGTTTCTACAAGCCGTGGACCACCAAAGATGACCAGCAATTCCCCAGAAGCCAGGGGGAAATACCTGCACCTTGTCCCCCTCACAGCCCTCAGAAGAAACCAAACCTGCCAACGCCTCGATCTCAGATTTCTCGCCTCCAGAACTGTGAGACAATACATTTCTTTTGTTTTAAGCCCCTCTGTGGTGGTACTTTGTTCTGGCAACACTGGGAAACCAATCTATATTCCAGCTCACTTTTTTGATATAAAGGGATAAATTGGGACAGAGAGAGAGAAATCGCGTGTCCTCTAGGAGCCTTCTAGGTTGAGAGGTCTATTGTATTGGGCTAGGGTATTTTCCAGGATGCCCTGACTTCACATTTTCTGTCCTAATTTTCCTTATGGATACACATAATTCTTACCTTCCAAGCACCACTACCCCATTATTCCTTAGATCAGAAAACACAGGCCCAGTATTAACAATCATCAACAAAGATATTAGAAAATCTCTATTCCAGTGTGCCAGGGGCTCGCAAAGCATATTAAAAAGACGTTGCCCCTATCTTCCGGGACACTGAGTCTAGGCCAGCATGTGGATACTATCATGTCATTTATTTTAATCTGCTGATTTGTTCAAGGATAGTTATTGAGCACATGGTCTGCATTATGGGCTGTGAGAGAGTCATCTCAGGCTTAAGAATTAGCAAGGAGAATGGCATATAAAGGAGATTGATATAATATTGTATTTCAGGACCTGCTGTCTCCAGGGGAACACTGGGTAAAAGGGCCATTTGCGAGCACAGGGCAGTGACTAGGCAGGAGTCTCGGCCATCCATCTCCCTTCCCCACCCCTGGCTCGCACCTGCGGCCGGCCTGTCGCTTCAGCCCCATTAGGACTTGGCAGGTGGCCCACCTCAGCCAGGCTCTCCCGCAACTTAGAAGGCAAATGGAGAAAAATGCGTCTCTCTGGCTAAACGGAGCCCTCTTCACCAGGCCCCCAAACCAACTACTGGGTTCTGGCAGAGCGTGGCTCTGAGTGCCACACTCGGGTGAGCACAATCACCAGGAGTTGGGTCGTTCTCAGCCTTGCCCTCATCCAAAAGGTAGCTGCTCCAGCAAACCAGAAATGAAAGGAGGCGCATGCTGCGCACCAGCTGACAGCCTTTATAAGACAAAATGGCAAGAGCCACTGCTGCTCCTTGTGCTCCGGAGATGCTCCGTTCAAGCAACTCTCCAGGCGCCCTCCTAGCGTTTCCTGCGGACCCCCAGCTGCCCTGGGCTCTGTTTGTGCCCTTGACCAGAGGCTCGGGCTCCGGCAGCCTCGCCACTTGTAAACTGGCCACTTGGTCAGCTCCCTCCCTGCCTTCTCTGCAAGACCTGGGCACTCCGTCCTCTTGGCAAGAGCTAATCCCACCTGTGGGATTTTCACTTATCTCCGTAAAGTGGGGTTGGGGAGGCAAAGCAAGTCAGTATTTAAAACTAAAGCCAAAAAGCTTAACCTCCTCTTGGGAAAGAGTTCTCCTCCTGGGACTGGCTTTGTTGTGCCAAGTTCAGGAAAGAAAAGCAAGAACAAAAGCACCAGGCTGCAGCCGCCCGGGGCTAATGGGCCGGCCACAGGCTCAAGTGGAGGCAGGACTGCACCTGCCAACTCTATGGGGCAGGACCTGAGAAGGGGGTAAAAGAGTGTGGCTATTGTCACCCACCGAGAGGCAGAAATCCAGGGCTCCCTGGTGCCCCAAGTTGGAGCTAATCTGAGACAGACTGCCTTGTTTTATTGGACCCCAACTTCCGCCCCCCTCCCCGATTTGGAGATCATTCTACCTTGCACTCACGCACCTTTAGATTCTTCATTAACTGATAGTGATTAAATACCTTGACATCAAAAACTGCTAGAATAAACAGCACCTCTCGTGTAGAGAGGTCACAGCTCTGGCCTGGATGTCTGGATCGTAATTCAAGACTCGCCACTAATTTTAGTGTGTGGCCTCGATCTTCCTGTTTCCCTGCGATGCGGGCGTCTGACTAAACCTGCCCTGTGATTTCCTGCTCTTTGTGTGGCGGGGCTGATGGCGGCACAGCTCCTTAGTATGGGCGCTCCAGCCCCGATCCTTCGCTTAGGCCCCTTCCTCCAGCCGCGGGGCCTCCCCCACTCTCAGGCCCCCAGCTCCCCCTCATCTCTTCTGGTTTGCTCATCCTGCGCTTCAGGTCTCAGCAGGGACGCCGTGTCCCCACTCAGCACACCCTGCCTGCCATCAGCCTGCACTGAGTCCCTCTGCTCCGTGGTCCGCGTCCTCCCCATGACACTGCGTGTGCCTCCTTTTGCGGGCTCCGCAGGCAGGGCAGAAACTGTCACTCGGTTTCCCCCAACAGCCACAACAGTGCTGGCGCAGAGGAGGTTCCCAGTGATGAAGAAGTGCAAAGGGCATGACTGCTAGAAAGAGGTTACCCAACGCAGGACTAAGCCTTTCCTTTATTTCATGGGTCTTCAAAGACACCAAAGCCCACAGGGTCTTTTCAGTGGACGTGGATTGCTTTCAGGGAGTCCGTTTCTAGGTTCTCAGCTTCCTAAACTTGATGGGTCCCAGGCTGTTCCCGCCCATGTTATATGGGCTTTCCCTGCTCCTTCCCCTCACACAATTGTCCTCGCTGTGAGCAAAAGTAAGGCTTCGCTGTCTCTCTCTCTCTGTCAAATAAATAAATACAATCTTTAAAAAAAATAAATTAAGTAAGGCTTTCCTTTCAATTATTCTGGATTGCCCCGGAGTGTATACACCTCCAGGACACCAAGAAAGGGGACAATTGTAGAATACGCTGTTTCCGAGGACACCCGGGAGCACGGTCAAGAGAGTTTTAGACAGACTTGGAAGGGAGCAGCTCCCCCCGGGGCAAGGACCCCTGGCGACAGCCTCACACTTCCACCCGCCATCCGTCTCCACCTGCCGTCTATACCGCCCGCCTCTCTCTGAGTCCTGGCCACGTCAGGATTCGAATTCAGAACTGAGATGGTCATCAATAATAATAAGTGTGATTTACCTGATTGGTGTGACACCAAGGACGGGCTTTGTCATTCGGTTACATGAACTGGATGAGCTAAAATGTGCAACTCCAAGGTTTTAACAAAATAGGTCTTTAAGCCAGGTAGACAATACACAAGATGCAGGAAAATAAATCTTTCAGAACGATTTAAACATATCATGAAAATTTGGAGCTGTTTATCTAAAAATGTGTATCCCCAAAAGAGATTACATAGTGTTTCAAAAATCTTTGATTACATCAACATGGATGGGACTGGAGGAGATTGTGCTAAGTGAAATAAGTCAAGCAGAGAAAGTCAATTATCATATGGTTTCACTTATTTGTGGAACATAAGGAATAGCTGGACACTAGGAGAAGGAAGGGAAAAATGAGGTGGGGGAATTGGAGGGAGGGATGAACCATGAGAGACTATGGACTCTGAGAAACAAACAGGGTTTTAGAGGGGAGGAGGGAGGGAGGATGGGTTAGCCCCGTGATGGGTATTAAGGAGGGCACGTACTGCATGGAGCACTGGGTATTACACGAAAACAATGGATCGTGGATCACCACATCAAAAACTAATGATGTATTGTATGGCGACTAACATAACACAATAAAATTTTAAAAAATAAAATAAAATAAAATGTTTAAATAAATAAATAAATAAATAAATAAAAATCTTTGAGGGGCTCTACAAGCAAAAAGGTTGAGGCCACTGACTGATTTCCCAGACAAGGGGCTCGAGAGGGCAGAAGGAGCCCACACCCCAGGTGTCTGGGACCAGGAGGAACCATGTGCAGCCGAAAGCCCAGGAGGATACACTGGCGAGAGGCGCACAGTAGGGCGGGACACCCTGTTACTGAGAGATTATCTAACACGCACCCCGTAGGTCCTCCTCCCTCCCATCTTCTGCCTCTTTTGTATTTCCAAGACATTTCTTTGGATTTCCTATTGTGTTTACAGAACCAAGAGAAGTAAAAGGCTTTTTTTTTTTTTTAAAGGAAAGGTATATAAGTATCGAATCATGATGTTGTGCATCTGAAACTAATACAATGTCCATTACACCTCAATTCAAGATGGTTTTAAAAAAGAAGGTGATCAAAAGACTGAGGAAGGAATTCTGAGACTGCACAGAAGATGAACAAGAGCAATCAAAGTGATTGGGAAATTAAAAGAACTAAAAAGGCAAAAAAGAAAAAAGAAAGAAAACAAAAACCAAGAACAACAATAATCAATTACTGTTTCCCTAAAGAATCTTGAGGGGAAAAAAGCTAGGCTTTCCCTTTCCTGAAAGGAAGTCCATGAATTCAGGGGGACCGCTCAACTTGGGCAGGAAAACCATCTTTCTTGTCACTAGCCCCCAGCTGCAACTCACCATTTCCTTTCACGACAAATCTGGGCCCTGAACCACGGGAGTATTGACAGTTGCTGTGGTTTGATCCCAACACAAATCACAGACACGTTCATATTCCGTTGCGAGTTGCTACAGATATCTTGAAATATTATTTATCCTTCTCATGACCTCAAAATGATGGTGGTTTTTAAACCTGTGCTGGATCTTATCTAACTCATTAATTAAAAACCAGTATTTACTCTATCACAAAAGAGTTGTAAAAAATATTTTGGTAACTGTCTATCCATATGACTGGTTTCCTTTGTAATCCCGTGGATTTTATTTCATACATTTAAAAATATTATTCTGAAAAAGGGTCCATAGGCTGCCAGAGGGGTGCCTTGGCCCCCCAAAATGTTGAAGAGCCCCTGCTTTAAAACCACGCTCAAAAAAAGAAAAAAAAAAAAACACCACCACTTTTTAAGTGTTTATGGTGACAGCAGGCTGCAGTGGCTCAGGAGGGACACAAAGTAGCAGCCACACTGGAGAAATGGCGTGAGGACAGGCCGAGGACCTTAAAGACCCCGAGGGACCTGCTGGTCACACTCTGGGTCTCAGTGCACGAGAAGCCTTTCCTGTGTTTAGCACATGGACCAGTTCAAACCTGGTGACTAAGCACCCAGTGCCCCATGTTCTTCTAACACATACTCGAGACCTGGAAAAGCCACTGGAGAAAAGTCATCTCAGGACTCCTGGTTTCCCGCAAAAATCTCAAGTGCTGCTTGGCGTTCGATCCCAGCAAGGACCTAGGATGGCAAAAGTCGAGCTTGGATCCCACGCCACAGCCTCCCTCCAGCTTTGGCTGGGTTCAGTGTCTGAGATCACCGCAGAAGACAGACACCAACCTCGCTCCGAGTTCATACCAGGAAAGAAGCCAGAAGGAAGAGTATCTGGAAGTCAGACTGCCTGACACTGAGAAACTGGATTAAAATAATTCAGTGAAGAGGCATGCAACTCTTGATCTCGGGGTTCTGAGTTTAAGCCCCACATTGGGTGGAGGTATTACTAAAAAAATAAATAAATAAAATTTAAAAAAATAATAGTTCAGTGTAGCCGGCAGCATGAACTACCTGCTAGAACAGTAATTTTATTCCCACCATTTCCCACCCAGAGGAAACAAGGAAACTCATTTTTTCTGGACAAGGAGGACAAGGGGAAGCCATTTTTCTTGGGAAAGTGGGGGTGTGATGGGAAGAGAATGAACTTGGAGGTCAGAGCTGCGTTTGACTTGGGGCCCACGGAGAGCTAATAAACATTTCCGTGCCCCAGTCTCCTCATCTATAAAATAATGCTGACCTGCCAGGTTGCAGGAGGACGGGAAGGCCCACCAATCTCGTGCTCTTTCCTTCTTTCATAATAAAATAGAGAAATTCTTCCCCAAGAAAGGCAGCAGAGCGTATTTCCTCAAGAGAAGACTACAAAATTAATAAAATCGTGTGCTTTTTAAAACAAAGCCAGTCTTTCTTCTCTTCAGAGCAAAAATTCTGTTAAACAAGCCGTGTTCAGCAGGGTTCTCCCCTGGGCTTCAGAAACCGGGAGGGGGGGAGGGGCAGGCTGCCCAGGAGGGAAACTGAGGCTCAGGGCTCCATGCGCACTTGACAGCCGCGGATTGAAGAGTCCGGGATTGACTTGTTGACTGGTGCCAGCAGTGCTTCCCCCCTCACCCCCCGCCCAGATTAAAGCACCACAATTTTGCCAGGTTTTGATCTCTGTTGGCAAACAATGATATGTTTTTAATCATTCATTTATGAATTCAGTTTTCTTACTTTCCTTTCAAAGTACAAATTCACAGTAAAATACTTGAAAAGCCTTTTGGCTTCTTTTTGTTTGTTCATTTTTCTCTTTCCATTCAAATGAAAATAACATTCACCCATCCCAGTAATAGCTCACATCCGAGAGTGCTTTATGCTCTTCAGAATGGTTTTGCGTTCAGAGCCTCTGACGGGCGTCTGAGTTGCTCTCAGCTCAACTGTCCCTAACCTGGTTACACACTTCCGTGAGCCAACACGGCGCCCTGGATATCACCAAACCCAACTCATCCGTGACATTGCCGCTCCTTCCCAAGTGTCTCTGGTGGTGCTTTTTTATTTGTAATACTTTTGCCAGCAAACATCAACAGTCCCCTTGAACACTTTCGGGATTGGCCTTTGGTCAGCTCATCTTTGATTTTCATATTCATACATCACTTGAAAACAAAGCTTTGCTACCCTGTGGAAACCACAGTCTTCACCCTCTATGTGAAGCGAGCCCTGGGCTTATTCACAGGGAGCTGCGAGATGGCTCTGCGGTCTTCTGGAAACTGGTGCTTGGCTCTGGAGCTGTTTCTTCTCATCGTGGCCTCATTGTGTGATTATTTCCTATGTTTCTCTCTTTTTACAAATGTAAGAGCTTTAGTGAGATACAGTCACATACCACACAACTCACCTATTTGAAGGGTCCAATTCCGTGCCCTGGAGTATATTCACAGAGTAGTGCAAACATCCCTGCCATCAATTTTCAAACATCTTCATCACTGTTTCATCACTCCAGAAAGAACTCCATACCCATTAGCAGTCACTCCCTGTTTCCTCCCAACCCAGCCCCCCCGACCCCCACCCCAGCAACCACTAATCTATTTCTGTCTGTAGATCTGCCTATTTTGGACATTCGTAACAATGGACTCCTACAATATGTGGTCTTCTGTAACTGGCTTCTTTCACTTAGCAGAGTGTTTTCAAGGTTTATCCATATTATAGCATGGATCAATACTTAATTTCTTTTTATTGCTGAATCGTATTATATGGGGAGACTGCATTTTATTTATCCATTCATCCAGTTGATGGACATTGGGTTGTTTCCACTTTGGGGCTATTATGTATAATGCTGCTCTGAACATTCATGCACAAGCTTTCGTGTGGACACATGTTTTCCTTTCTCTTGGGTACTTACCCAGAAATAGAATTGCTGGGTTATTTCCAATGTTTTTAAGAATCATGCTACTCTTTCGCCCCATTACTCATTTAATTCTTTTCAGGCTTTTATTAAACAAGTATCCAGAGGTGTTTATGAGTTATTAATTAGCAGTAGCAACAATAAACCCCAAATTTTCAATGTTATAACATTCTCAACATTTACTACTCACTCACATAACAGTTTAATGTGGGTGCTCCTGGTCGGCAGCCAGTTGCCCCGTGAAGTCACTCAGTGTCCCAGGCTCCTTGTATCTTGTGGCTCAAACATCCCCTCTGCTTCAAGCTAAAGAAAAGGGGTCAGGGAGCATGGAGAAGGAACATCTGCTTCTAAAAACCACTATTCCAGGTTTTTCCATTGACGAGAACTAGTCCCATAACTCCATCCCAATGCAAGTGGCGCTGGGAGAGATGTCTCCAGCGGGGCAGCTGCTGGTTCTCAGAAACAGCTTTGTGCTGTGACAGAAGGAGCATGAACTATTGGTGGTCAGCTGACAGACTGCGACACCGGGGTTCAGGAAAGGCTGTTTGTTGGCAGCCAGAGGGCACAGGGCAAAAGATTTGAGCCAGGATCTCAACAAGGTCAAGAAAGGGGATTTCTCTCTCTCTCAATCTCTCTGCCCATTGCGTCTTCTTAGAAGGGAGTTATGCCTGTGTTCAATGAGACACTGAAATAGGAGCAGGAATTGTTAAACATAGGAAGCTAGCTGCCATGAATGCACCCCCACACAGAGAGGTCAGCCATGAACTTCTAGGTGCCTGGCATTCATTTAAATGGTCTTCTGCTGGGAGCACTATAGACCCGTCTGTCTTCTGGTAGGACTGTCCAGGGAGGGGTCCCACTGCCTCTGGCCAGAGGATGGATCATTGACCCAAAGAAGACCAGATTAACCCTTCTCCATGGAACTGGAACCTTCAGCAATGTGATACAAAAACGGACACCCCCTGAGGGTGGGATCCTGAGGAGGTATTGTGCATTCTTTTCTTCTTGGATTCCTGAATGGTGCTGAGATCCTGGTATTTTGGGAGCCTTGTGTGTCAGCTCTGACTCTGTCGTTTGCTCTGTAGCCCTACAATAAGGCTTGTTAACTAAATCAGAGTTGTTTCTTGTCGCTGGCAACAAAGAATCCCAACCAATACTCTACCAGAGGCAGAAGCCTGAGGCTCATTCCAACATCCTTTCAACATTCTGCATTCAAGTCCTATTGATTCTGTGTCTTACGGAGTGCTCAGATCTGTCTCTTTGCTAATAGAACCTCCATGGCTGATGTTGAGGTTCCCACCATTGTCCACCTGAACTTCACAAGACCCCCTAACTACTACCTTCCTGTCCCCATGGAAACTTTTCTAACATGCAAGTAAGGGTTCAAAAAATGACAATACCACCATCAATGCAGTGAAATGATGCATTCATATATTACTAGTGGGGTTGTAATTTTTATAACCTTTTTGAAAGGCAATTTGGCCATATGTATTGAGAGCCATTTAAAAAAATAATACATCCTCTGACCCAACACTTTCACTTGCAAGAATCTTTTTCCTAAAGAAACAGAGAGATATAGATGTATGCATGACAGTGTTCTCTGAATCATTCATCCATCCGTTTATTCAACCATAATATTGAATGCCCACTCTATGTCTGCCACTACTAGTATTACTTTTAATAACAAAAAAGAATTGTTCAGTTAGTGGAAATCAGTTATGGTTGTATGATAGAATAAAAAAAAAAGAACACTATATAGTCATTAAATGCCATATTTTTAGATGAATAATGACATGGGAAATTCACTTTAAAGGAAAAAGCCAGTTCCAAAATAGTGTATAAAGTATAATCTCAAGTTTGAAGAGAGAAACACACACACACACACATACACAGTACCCACCAAAATGTTAACAATGGCTATTTCTAGGAAGTGAGATTATAAGTGATTTTTTTTTTTGGTCCATGTTTCTATATATTTCCAATTATTAACAATAAACAGGGAAAATTACTGCAAAAATTACTTAAAAAGCAATAAGCAAATATGATCATGCTCCCATTCTATATAAAACCCATCAACAGTTCTCCCCCTGCAGAGTAAATGATACAGAATTAGCTCTTCCAATGTCTCCAAGCCCCCCACCTGTCCCATTTCAGCTCACCCACCACTGCAGAGCACACCATGACCTTTCACACCTCGGGGCCTTCCCTACACCCCCACCCCTTTGGTCCCTTTTCCTGCACTGCCTCTGTGTCTTTGCTCATTCAACAAACACTCATGGGGGGCCATTCCTGGGCCAGCCTCTGTCCTAGGCACTAAGAATATAATGGTAAAGGAGTGCCTGGCTGGCTCAGTCAGTTAAGCATCCAACTCTTGGTTTCGGCTCAGGTCATGATCTCCAGGTTGTGAGATCGAGCCCCGCATCAGACTCCATGATCAGCAAAGAGTCTGCTTGAGATTTTTCTCTCTCCCTCTCCCTCTGCCCCTCCCCCTGCTAGCGTGCTCTCTCTTTCTCTCTCTCTCTCCCTCTCTCATAAATAAATAAAATCTTTAAAAGGAAAAAAAAGACTGAAATCAAGGTGTCAGCAGGACTGGTTCCTTCTGGAGGCTCCAGGCAGGAGTCCATTTCCCTGCCCTTTTTAGCATCTAGTGGTGACCGGTGGCCTCCCATGTTCTAGTGGTTTCCTCCATTTCCAAAGCCAGCTGGGCAGCATGTTCTCTTGTCTTTGAACATCTGTGTATCTGTGTCCATCTGACAAGGACTCTTGTGATTGCATCTGACACACCCAGATAATCCAGGATCATCTCCCCATCTCAAGATCCTTACTTTAATCACATCGGCAAAGTCTGTTTTGCCATATGAGCTAAATAGTCACAGCTTCCAAGGATTAGAACATGAACATTTTGGGGGGCCAGTACTCAGCCTACCATATGTGGTGTGTCGTATGTGTTGAATGCTCTGGAAAACAAAAAAAATAAAAGGCTGAAAGTGCTGTGGAGGAAAGGTAATGAGTTTGCTCTGTATAGGGGGGAGTCAGGCAAAGCCTCACTCATCAGGTGAGGTTCGAGCGCAGACCCCAACACTCGGCATTCCCGTGGTTGTCCTCGCAAAAAAACATTCATTTTCCAAGAACTCGTTCAAGGATCCCTCCTCTGGAAACCAGAGGTCAATGACTCCATCGACCACCTCCCTGGTGGGTTAGTGTGACCAAGAGTGTTTCCATATGTCCCACTATCATAACGCTTGGCATCCTGGGTGATCATTTTTGGGCTTTCCCTAAGAGCCTCTTTATGAGCTTCTTTAGGGCAGAGTCAATGTACTGTGACCGTCCCCCCCCCACCTCCATTCAGCACAGCACTAGGCACAGATGTCCACTGAATGGGTGTAGAGCAGGTGAAGAAATGAGAGAGAACTCGACTTGGAATCAAATGTGACCCCCAATTCTGCTGCCCCCCCCAGCAGCCCATGGCAAGTTATGACACCTCCCCATCTCTCTCTTCTCATCTGTGAATGAGATGACAATGTCACCTGCTTTCCAGGATGAATCCAGGAATCCAGTGAGGACGAAGTATGTAAAACTTCTAGTGATTGGCTTGAAGGAGTCCCATTAAATTATATAAAAGCTGTGTCGTAAAATTGGAGGCGAAGAGCAGCCAAGGGAAAAGTACATTTTGACAACTTGTGACCAGTTGCTTGAACTTAAGCTGAGGCTCTAAGCTGAGCGCAGACACTTCCCTCCCCAGCCTAAGCAGGAACCTGGTCTCATGTTGTATCTCCCATGGGGCCTAGAACATACTTGTTCAGCCCACCGAGTACGGAAGGTGCTGCCCGTGTGCCAGGAACTGTGCTAGCTGCGGAGGGTACACAGTTGACCTGAGAGACAGACCCATTTCCTGGCTCACAAACAGGACATGCACTAACTAGCATAGAAGCCAGACTCTGAGGCTCAGGAGACTCCTGCGCCTGGAGGGCCTGTGCTTTGGGCGGTATGGGGATGTTACTGGCCTCGGAAAACGCCTCGGCCAGAAGTCCTGCATTTCCAGCTTCGGTGCAATTTTGAGAAAAGACAGAACTTTCTTAAGACACTCCGGATTTTTCCATGCAGGTTTCTGTTGACAGCAATCCCACTTTGCATCTGTGAAATTTGCTAATGCACAGTTCTGTTCTAATGCATCGTAAGGCGTTTTATGACATTCGTTCAGCGCTGTTAAAGAACATGCTTACAGCTGGGAGAATGGACAACAAGCCAGGAAGAGCGTGGCGCAGGCTCTCAGGAAAGTTCCATCTTCTCCTCACTTAGCGCTGTTAACCATCGTGCTTGGGGTTCCCTGACTCCAAGACGCTACCGGGGCTGCCCTTTGTGAGAGAACATGCATCCCCCCCCCACCCCTTGCAGCTCTCTCTGGGCTCTGAGATGGAGGTTGAGGGAATGCTGAGTTTCTCTGCCCTTCCACAAGGTAAGGGGGGCTCCGGGTGTCTCCCGCTTCCCTCCCTGGGGAAAGGTAACACGAGAGAGCCTTCTCTGACTGCCTCTGTGTGGACACTGTCCTCTTGGGCAGTTGTGTTCCAAGATCATTGTATCATTGGCACTCCTTCCCCAGACGGCCAGAGAAAGGCCACTGGCAGAGCTGAGGCACATGCACCTTGCCCTTTGCAGGGGAGGTGACCTCAGTGGCCCTCCAATCCAGCCACCGGTCCAGTGGCCGTGGTGATGAAGGTGGGTCCTGGGGACACTGACAGATCTGCACAGTAGGGCGTTCCTGGTCTTGCCCAGATCGTTCGGGGCTCCCTCTCCACCTGCACGACGCACCTGAGCTCAGATTTGTGCCTTACTTGCTACCCTCTGTCTCCTTTGCCTGGGATCAGCATCTTCTCTGCGATACTGCTTAGATTTTCTTTCCTGCCCATGGGTACCGGCCCCTGGCTGGGGTTCAACAAGAACGATGGGAAAGAGCAAATGGCCATAGGGTCTGCGAGGACCAATCTGGCTTATTTAGAAATTTAAATTTGGTTTTAAGTCATAAAAGGACTATAAAAACCATACACTAAATAAGGAAAACTATCCCATTCGGGGGCCTAATCCCGGCCCCGTTCTGCTTGGCTTCTCTCCCTCATTACACTTGTATAATACAGTATGGTTTCTACTGAGTCTTTCCTTCCTGTTTTTACACTTATTCTTGCTTCACTGACTTTATTATCGGCAGATTTTTGCAGCATTTTTTTTACCACAGCCATAAATACTATTCAGTTCAACAAATGCATACAAATGGTTTCCATTAGAATTTTAATCTACTCTCAAAATGAAAGAAAAGCTTAATATAAATCTTTTTAAATTACCAGAACATAAATTCAGACAGGGACAGCTCCACCTAGACTACACACAAGGGGTCACATCCTGCTGTCCTCACTCATAAATTAATTGAGGTCTCTTGCCGCCGTAAACGAACAGTGCATCCTGGAAAGATCATATCTGTCAAGATTGCAGATTGGTTTCCCTCAGACTTTGTAAAAGTCACAGCTTACAATACCTTCATTATGCCTATGAGAATGGCTGTCTCCCCAACTGGAAAGAAATAGGTGTTTTGTTCTGTTGGACCAAGATTTACAGAAAGCAATTTTCCTCCATGCAGGAGATATGACAAACCTGCTGGAAAAAAAAAATGTCATTTCACAACTTCTTCCATTCCATCACCTTTTTTACTGCTCGATGTAGATTCTCTCCCCTGTGCGAATGGGCTGATGACATTTAACGGCTAAGTGAGGTATTCACCAGTGAGTGGAGGCACCTTTCCGAGGGACTAAGTCACAGAGCTGGCGTTCCCTCCTGTGTCCCCTCCCAGAGGCTGTCTGGAGATGCCCCAGCACCCGCCAGTGCCAGGGAGAGAACCCCAGAGCCCCTCGAGCCCTCAGACCAACTTGAACTTGAGAACTCATGTGAGTCTCCACGGGCTTTTGCAAACTGCGAGGTTGGCTCAGTTTTCCTCCTGTTGGCTGAGTCCAAGAACCATCCCACAGCCCTCTGTCCTTGGCCACGGGCAGCACGCTCTCTCCGGAGGACACCTGAAGGGCAGAGATTGGGCTTAGGTTTTTTTTCCATTTCCTCGTGTCATAACCTAATGCTGTGGGAGCAGAGCTTCTGCATATTAAATTGCCTTTTAGCCACCGGGAAGGGGGTGGCGTGATCCGTGGAGAAAAAGCTCCTCATATAAATGTATGATGGCTGACACCCCCCCTCCCCCCCACGGAGGAGAAAGGGCAAGATGAGCTTGGAGACCGGAGGTCAGCAAACCCCGGGAAACGTCATTCTTTACAGCCACTTCGCTCTCCTTGAGTCAAGAGCCACTGTCCTGGGCTTCTGGCCCCCAGCATCCCCATCGCAGGCCTGTCACCGCCTGATCTTGGGGCCATGACTGGCGACAAGGCCGAGGAAGTCTATGGGGGAGTGTAGGGAAGTGCTTTGTGTTCTGAGAGCTTCTCTGCAGTTCGGGTACCAGAGAGAAAGCTAAGGCAAAATTAAATCTCTCTCTTGCCAAGGAGGAGGGACTGGATCTTAGGCAGCAATCGTGCTACAAAGGAGGCTTCCTACCTGGGCAGCCACTTAGCTGCTCTGGGCAGGGAGGGCTCGGCCACTGGAAAGCTTAGTGGGGCGTCGCCTCTATGGGCTGGTGAGGTTTTTGCAAAATCTTTCTACAAATGATGATCTCTATCCACATAAAGTGGCATAATAGCCTCTTCGCTTTACTGAGTGGTGCTGGCTGTTCAAGTGCTTATTTCTTGATTCTTAGCCCATTTGCTTTCCATTAGCAGTAATTCCAAGCCTGCAAAACTCCAATTACCAAGTGATAATAGAAATGCTGCTCTGCCTCGAATTCTCTGGAGAGTGGGGGTCCAGAGCTGGCCCGGGTTCCATGCACAGCCCCATGACGATCATAGGGTTGCCATGAGAGCGAGACATCTGGCCAAGCCCTGGGTGGAAGGCCCCAGGGCGGTGGGGGGGCGGTATTCATAGCAGGTGTCAGCCCCGCAGGGTCCTAGGAAGCTGGGCGAAACAGGAAAGGTGCCCTTGACACAGTCCAAGGCACTCAGGCAGAGAAGTGGCATCTGGAGGGGCCGAGGCATAAAGCAGGATGCTGAACGTGTGCGTCTTTGAATTCTCGAGCTGGGGGCAAGGATGTCCGGGGAGCGAGTGAGTGTGGAGAAAGATGGGGATACAGTCAGGTGGGGCAGCTCAGAACTACACCCAAACTGAGGAGAAATTTCACCCTCTCTGTGGCCCCTGGTGACCACACGTGGGGGGAGGGGCGGTGACTGGTTTTGTTTTTGTTCTTTATTGTGTTAAAACACACATAACATAAAATTTACCACCTTAATCATTTCTGAGTATGCAATTCAGTAGTACATTCACGTTACTGAATCCAATCTCCAGAACTTTCCATTTTGCAAAACTGAAATTCTGTTATCTATTGAATCCCACCCCCCCAGTCCCTAGTAACCACTTTCTACTTTCTGTCTCTATGACGTTTAACTACCCCAGATAGCTTCTATAAGGGCAGTCATACAGTATTTGTCCCTTAGTGACTGGCTTACTTCACCTAGCAAAATACTCTCAAGGTTCATCCGTTGTAACATACATAAGGGTTTCCTTCCTTTTTAGGGCTGAATAATATTCCACTGTATATAAATATTCTACATTTTGTTTCTTTGTGATGGAGTCTTGGGTTGCTTCCATTTCTTGGCTATTGTGACAAGCACGTGTCTCTCTTTACAGAGGACACAAGTCAGACATTATAGCAGCACTCAGGGGAGTCCATCGGCCCCATCTGGCTCCTCCTGAAAAACTAGCACTCTCTTCTCCTAAGATTTCCTGCCCATGGCACCAAGCTCCCTACACCCTGATCCGCGCTGTCCCGACTTCTTACTTTCCACGGCTCCTATCTCTCCAAATGTCCCCATTTTCCCCCCTCCTTCTGGCCTTCAAGAATCACTATCTTTTTTTCCACTTCTTCCTCAACCTTAAAACTACTCACCACCCTTAGCTTGTTTCACTCCCAAGCCCTTCTGCTGTATTTCACCAAGCACCGGCCTTGCCTCTCCCCGATTTTTCTTCAAATGTTCTCAACTGCAAGATCCTCTCCTAAATATACTAGAAAGGTAGACTTGTCTAACTTTTATCTATTTCATACCCAGGGACAGATCCCAACAGACAACAGAGTTTCTGGTGCTCCTGATATTTATTTCTGTGATTTAGGGTTTTTTTTGTTCAGACATGTGTACACCTATCCCCCTTGGAAAGCTCATAATTCATTGCCACTGCCATCCTGCGAAAACACAGAGACCTTCTCACCTGAGCAAATTTCATCCTAACCGTGTGTCCTCCCTAACAATGAAAAGTAGCAAAGAAAGTGAGGAGCAGGTGCTCTCTCTCGCTGGCCCCTTCAAACCTTTTCTGAGTGGCTCCTCACTCAAATTGTTAATCATGGCACCAGCCACAATTTTTTTTTCAGATTTTTAAAAAAATTAGCAGACTTAAGTGTTCAGAGCAGTTTTAGGTTTACAGACAGTATGGAAAGTTCCCACATTACCCCCTCAATTCTCTACCCCACACCCCCAGAAATTCTCCTATTATTAACATCTTGCATTAGTGTGGCGCATTTGTTACAACTGATGATCCAATACTGATATATTATTACGAACCGAAGCCTATAGTTTACCTTACGGCTCACTCTGTGTTGTACATTCTATATGTTTTGACATATGTATAATGACATGTATCCCACAGTATCACACGGAATAGTTTCGCTGCCCTAAAAATCCCCTGTGCTCCACCTATTCGTCCCTCCCTCCCCCGGAACCCCGGCAGCAGCCATATTTAAAATCACTTTAGACCAATTCTCATGAGACTTTCTACTGGGAGTCTCTGATATGTTTGGCCTCATGTGTCCTTGCTTAAATCCAAAGGAAGGGAGGGGGCATTGATAGGACGCAGTGAACTCTAGTTCTCCTGCCAAGGTTTCTGCCCGAGAGGCCACACACCAGGAGACTGGAGCAGAAAGCTGATTTACAAATCCTTTCTTCTATGTCATTGAGAAAAAGTTGTTCATTGCAAAAAAAAAAAAAAAAGGTGGGCCGGGTTATGTATTCTTCTGACACACCATTCCAAAACAATGTAATGAAATAAATGTTCGTTACATGGACAATGGTTGTATTTAAGTTATTAAATGATCAGAATTTTTCTCCTACAGTTCTCAGTTGTGATCAGCTCTCCCCAGGCCTTCTTGGGACTGGGTCCTGAGTCCAAGAACTTCTGGCTTCCTTCCCCTGAGCAGCAGCTCCAAGACACACTGGCAGGTGTCTCTACCCTGCTGTCTTAGGACCAGTCCCAGCTCTGGGCCCCAAGTTTGGGTTACAGCCTGCCCGTTCCCAGTCCTGGCAATCATGTTACCTGCCTGATAACCCAGCCCCTGGAGAACAGGTAGCCCTGCCTCGCTCGGGCAGTTCTCCTCTCCAGGCCCTGCCCTAGTGGCCGGGGCCCCGTCACCTGCTGACAAACCTCTCCCCACTGCCCATTTAGATGTCCCGCTCCTGGGTGCCCCTCACTGGCTCCCCTGGGCCTCCAGTCATCCTCACTCTGGGCTTGTCCCCTCTCTTGCCCACTGTGTCTCGGACAATCGATGGCTCTCCCTCCCGTCCATCATCCCTGGACCCAATTACTGCGACTCCTCACTTACTATTTGATTCTAACTCCTCTGAGCCTATCTCAAAGCTCTAGCTGACCTGTCCCCACCTCCAGCTGTCCCACTCCAGGACAAGATCTGAGGCCAGAGTCCAGAACTTCAGTCTGCCTCTGCTGTGATTGGCCTGACCTCAGTCAGCCCTACTCTAAGGTAAGAAAGCCTCTGAGGAACACAGCAAGGGCATCATTCATAGAGAAACCAGAGGGCGGTGCTCCCAGGAGCTGTACAACAGGGTGCCTGCCAGGTAGATGCCAAGCAGCCACCAAGGGTGGAATCATAAATACCTCTCTGGGAAGCACCTTGTGTATGGCAAGCAGAATCCCTTTACACCACCCCTCCCGCTGTGACGTTTCCCCTCCGCCCTTGGAGGGGGAAAATAGAGTCTGCCTGAACTACAGGGAGCGTTTCTGACCAAGACTTCCAGAGATAAGTTCATCCCTTCACTCGATTAATCATTTGATACCTATTTGTTCAGGGACGCCTGGGTGGCTCAGTGAGTTAAGCATCTGCCTTCGGCTCAGGTCATGATCCCAGGGTCCTGGGAGGGAGCCCCACATGGGGCTCCCTGCTCAGTGGGGGGCCTGCTTCTCCCTCTGCCTGCCACTCCCCCTGCTTGTCCTCTCTGACAAATAAATAAAATCTTTTAAAAAAACCAAAACAAAACAAAAACCTATATATTCAGAACTGCTCCCCACCCAGGCCCTGTTCTACGCACTAGGGAGTCAACAGAGAAGAAGAGAGACTTTGCCCCTGCTGTCTTGGGGGGAGACAAGTAGAAAACAAAAAAAGCCAACAGAGAGAATAATGAGGATGGAAGGCAACTGGGTGCTCTAGTAGAAACTGGGGGGTGGGGCTGCTGGGAGGGCAGGGAGGCAGGGTAGGCGTCTTGGAGGAGGAGGACTGAGCTAAGTGTGGAGATGGGAAGGGCCGGGGAGGGAACTCCCGTCCAGGAAGGAGAAATAGCAAGTGCGGCAGCTTTGACCTGGGAAGGAGTGCTCAAGAAACAACACAGCAAGGCCGGAGCATCAAGACCAGGACGGTAGAGGGGAGGCGGGACATGCAGCCATCATGGAAAGCCCTAGAGTGGGTGCCTCGTGCCTGCTTCAGCCGCAGAGCCAGCTTCAAGGCACGATACTTAGCCCAGTTTCCCCGCCAGGGCACTGGCCTCCGAGCTGGGAAGCCTGTGTTCTTCTCCTGGTTCTACCTCTCAAGCTGCGGAACCCCGGAGAAGCCCCTTAACTGCACACTCCTTTCCCACAAAGAAAAAGTGCGAGACCAGATGCTTGGAAACCCTAATACCCTCTGGCGACAACTGTGCCCCGCTGCTCAGCCCCCAGCGCGGATTCGGCAAACCGCGCTCCGTGCAGGCGCCCAGCTTGCATTTCGAGAGCCTCGGATCTCCCCTGCAAAGCTGCTGCCATTCCTGAGAGGGTGGAACCCTGCCAAGCGTAGTCCAGGGACACTAACAACTCACTTGGCCGGTGAGCAATGTCACCGTCGTGTCCAAGAGAGGACAGGCAGGAGGAGGGAGCAGACAGGCAGGAAGCCCACTTCCAGACAATGAGCCTCTTAAAGAGTCCTGACTGAGCAGGACTCTAAATTGAAACATCATCCCAGCTGGGCGGAGTGACTGCACTCCAGCGGGCTGGCACACCATCAGACAGTAGGTAACGTGGCTGCCCGCGCCGGAGGGTCCCGCTGACTTCCTAACTGGGCCAAAGCACCTCGAGAGTGTTCCGAAGCCCGGAGTTCACCGCCACCGCCGCCACTGGGGGCTGAAACAGCTAATCCTTTACTCAGTTAAGCTGGGCTTCCAAGGCAGCATGTTGCCCTTCCCCGGAGGGGCCGGGGCCTGACTCTCACAATCTGCTCTGGCCTGGAGACCCACATCCGGGCTGCAAACCGGAAGGGGCGGGGCCTGGAGGTCGCGCCCGGGCCTCCAGCCGCCTGGCCTGGGTGCTCTACACCTCTCCCCTCGCACCGCCGCGGACGAGCTTAACCTGAGTGTTCTGTGATGGGGGAGGCACGCTCCACACTGAGTCCTTTCTGTAGCCACGCACCTAGCCCTCAGTACTGCTCTGAACTCAGGGTGCCGCTGCTGTTCGATGAAGAACCCTATACCGGGGAGGGAGGGGGCGTCCCTGTCCCAGTGCGGCTCAGTACCTCTTTCCTCTCTGCCACAAGCTGCAGCTGCATTTCCAACCCCAGCTCCTGCTTCCTCCCGCTTTTAAAGATAGTAGTAGTTGCTTCATCAAAATATGCCAGGGCGGATGGAGGTGCATCCGCGGGCTGCACAGGGCTGGAGTGATGCGCATGCGTATTTCCGGCAGGCACTTTCCTTATAGCGGGCGGCACCTTCCCCGGGGATATGGTATAGGGAGGTGAGCGGACACAGAGTCGTGGGCATCACTCTGTGAAATCTGGGGGCTAAAGGAGAGCTGCACTGTGGCCCCTTCCCCAGCCCGTGCTCCCCTCTCAGAAGCCAGCGCTGCGGGGGGGGGGGGCACTCCATCAGCTCCCTGCTCCCCCCCATTTCTGACTCCTCGACTAGGACGAAGGAATCAAGGTCACAAAGCATGCGGTATGGAGTTTCTTCTAAGTAATACTTTCCTGATTCATTTCATTAAGAAATTAAATAGTTGATCCATTTGAACTCTCATTAATAGACACTAAATGTTGCTTATAAAAATGCTAATAAATCATTAGGTTTTTAAAAAATTAACCACCAAATAGCTAACAAATTAAATTTGAATAATTAAGTCCGATATTCCTAGAGAGGGATCACAGGGGGTGGTACATTAGAGAACCTGTTTTTATTTTGTTTGGTTTTAAACAAAAGGAGCCCGTGCTGACTGCTGGCTCGTGGCTCCCTGGCCCCCTTCCAGAAGGCCATGGGCATCTGCGAGGCAGCTGCCTGGGCGGGGGCTGCAGTTTGGAGGGTGGCCGGGCTACCTGGGCTGCGGGGCCGCGTCCGTGACCTCGGCCTCATTAGTCCTTGCTCTAACCAGCCGCGCTAATCAGCGCCGACATGTGTTATTCAAGTGTTGATGGCTCTGTTGCTTATCGCCTCTTCTCGGGCTGCCAGAGATAATTAAAAGCTCTAACTCTACCTCGAAGATGGCCAATCAGACTCATCTGGAGTTAGAAAGAAACTATTGTCCCTACTCAGTGAAAAGGAAGCAGGAAAGAAGAAGGCCCCAGTAGGGGGACCGAGTTTTCATTAGAACTCAGAGCCCACCTTTCCAGTAGCCTGCCAGCGGAACCCTCCATCCTCTTGAAATACAATGCTGTTACCTTGATTCAATGCACTGTCTTCTATTAACATTTGAACACAGGGGCATTAAATAAGAAGAGAGTCTGTGATATTCTTTTTTTTTTTTAAGATTTTATTTATTTATTTGACAGAGAGAGACACAGCGAGAGAGGGAACACAAGCAGGGGGAGTGGGAGAGGGAGAAGCAGGCTTCCCGCTGAGCAGAGAGCCTGATGCGGGGCTCGATCCCAGGACCCTGGGATCACGACCTGAGCCAAAGGCAGACGCTTAACGACTGAGCCACCCAGGCGCCCCTAGTCTGTGATATTCTAATTTGCAAAACCATAATAGACTTTTTCATTTGTTGAGCTGCAGCAAACCAAGCTAGCCTGGTATGTATCAAGGTTTGGTCTATTTTTTCTTCTCTTAAAGTGAAGATATTAGTCATACCTTGCATACTCACTATGATATTAGAGGAGATAAAAATTATGGCGGGGGGCGGCTGGGGAGGATCAACTCTTAAAAAAAAAAAAATCTCAGACCATGTCACCAGGCCAAGAAATGCATAAATACAAAGGGGCCAAGCCGACAGTGAACAGACAGTTCCAAGTGCCCGTCAGGCTGGCACCACACTGTCATCGAGGGCAGCAGTTCTCAAAGCATGGTCCTGCAGACTTTCAGGGGTTCCACATTGTCACAACTATTTTCATTATACTACTGACATGAAATGGGATTTGCCCTTTTCACTGTGTTGATATTGCATGGATGAGACAAAGCAGTGGTGGGTAAAGTGCTGCTGAATCAAAGCGGGGTACCAACTTGTGCTCCTATGGATCATCACTACACACTGGGGACAGACACGAAGAAAGAAAGAAGAAAACAGGCCCATTTCACCTAAGAATGTCCTTGGTGATGCCTGAAAAAGGTATTATTTGCACTAAATCTTAACCCTTGAGTCTTTCTAACATTCCCTGGATGAGATGGGAATCGGGCACAAAGTACCTGTGGTGGTCAGTGATTGTCACCAGGGAAAGCACATGCTCGGTTGTTTGAGTTGCAAGCCAAACTAGCCTCTTAGCTCATGGAACATGTTCACCAGAAAGACTGACAGACCACGGTTACCCAGGTTTGGGTATATGACAAAAGTTTTCTTGAAAATAAACAAAGTAAGCCTATCACTTTAAGGAAAATGAAATGATAAAACTCAAGCTTTGAAGATAAAATGAAATTAGAGTTTTGGAAAACTTGTTATCTGGCACTGTGAGCCAGATGAGTCCATTGACTGTTTCCCAATACCTAAAAGACTTTTCTAACAAGATCAGCTGTGATATTTATATAAGCGTGATTTGGGGATACGGTATAATGAAATGTATTAACATTTGGAAGATCTACCTAACTCAGTGAACCAGCATTCTCCAAATGACCAATGTTATATCATGCATCGGTAAAACATCAATTCAATGTAGAAGATAGACGACTGGATTTTAATGTAAGGTAACAGGAAATGTTCACTGATATGGTTTCGGATTTCACATAGCAACTCATCTTAAGAAAAGTACCATTTATCAAATTGTGGTGTGGTTATCAGAGAATATTTATGGGGTGCCTAGGTGGCTCAGTCAGTTAAATGTCTGCCTTCAGCTCAGGTCATGATCTCAGGTTCCTGGGATGGAGCCCTGCATCAGATTCTCCGCTCAGTGGCAAGTCTGCTTCTCCCTCTCCCTCTCACTCTGTGATCTCTCTCACTCTCTCTCAAAAAACCAAATAAAATCTTTAAAAAACAAGAAAAATATTTACAATTTTCTGAAAAGGCTATTAAAATACTCCTCCCTTTTCCAGCTACGTATCTATGAGTAGCTGGATTTTCTTCACATACTTCAACTAAAATATCACCAGACAGCAAGCACTCACAGAAATGAGAATCTGTTTTCTATTAAAACTCATTAAAAAAGAGTTGTAAGACAATGCTACTCTTTTCACTAAATATCATTTATTGTTTTGGAAAATAGTTTTTCAAAGAAGTATTTGTGTTAACATACAAAGGGTTTATTATTGTTATTTGAAATGAATTAAAACATTTTTAAAACTCGTTTTAAACTCTAACATGGTACATATCGATAGCTATAACCCACATAAACAAAAGTGCTTTGGGGTCAATTTTCTTTTTTTTAACAAGGAATAACCTAATTTTCTTCCCTTCTGATGAGAACTCTTAGGATATACTCTCTTAGCAACTTTCCTATATATCATACAGCAGTGTTACCTGTAGTTATCATGCTGTGTGTTATATCCTTAGTACTTCTTTATCCTGCCCAGTAGTTGTTTTTTTATCTTGCCTAATAAAGGGAGTGGAAAAGGGCCTTTTAAGAATGGAAAGGGGGGGGAACACCTGGGTGGCTCAGTCGTTAAGTCTGCCTTTGGCTCAGGTCATGGTCCCAGAGTCCTGGGATCGAGCCCCACATCAGGCTCCCTGCTCAGCAGGAAGCCTGCTTCTCCCTCTCCCACTCCGCCTGCTTGTATTCCCTCTCTCGCTGTGTCTCTCTCTGTCAAAAAATATATAAAATCTTTAAAAAAAAAAAAATGGAAAGGGGTCTTGAGACCAAAAAGTTTGAAAACTGCTGCTTCTAAGGAATCTAAGTCTAAGACAGCAGGAGAAAAGGGCTCTCCGAAGATAAGCAGTGCCACCGCGCAAATGTTCCGGGTCAAAGAAGCTAAAGCCACACGAAACTAAATGTAATTACAACCTCTGACTGGATCCTGTACTTCCGTGCTATAAAGAAAAATTTTAAGCCAACTGCCAAAATTGGAATGTGAACGGTAAAGTACTGTAACAATGTTAAGTTTACTGAAGTCGATAAATATGCTGTGGCTATAGACGAAGATATCCCCATTCTTAAGAAAGACACACAGTATTTAGGGTGCGAAGTCCATTATATAAATTGCCTTCAAATGGTGTGTGTGTGTGCACACGGGTGCACATGTGTTTTTTGTAGTTCTGCCCAACTAAGAAATGAAGAATTTTTTACACAGGAGTTTTGAAAGTCAGCACAAAGGTCCACAAAATTCCCATGAAGCAGACGTCACTCTCCAACTAAGCAGATATTTTAACACCTAATATGTGAAAAACAGCTAAGTAAATTGCGTAATTTGAGATGCAATTTCCCAAGCCAGGTGTATATTATGGCCAACGTCATTACTAACAGCCGCTACTAAGCCCCTTCTCCCTTGCAGCCTCCCCTATAGACCCTGGAACGCAAGTACCCGGCCAGCCTCCCCTTGCAGCCGAGGGTGGTCACGTGATCCGCGCGGGACCAATGAGACAGAAGCGAACGCCTCCTGAGGCTGCTGAGGCTTCTGGGAAAGTCTCTGCTTTCCTTATAAAAGGACCCGCCCACCCCACCTCCCATCTCCTTGTACTCGCGTCGCATGGAGACGCCTGGAGCTTGACAAAACAAACCGAAAGACATAATGCTAAGAAGAGCCAAGTGAAAATTTAAAAAGCCTAGGTCCTTGCTGAGCAGCTGAACCAACTCCACCAAACTCTTACCTCTGTTATTTCTTATTATGTGAGGAAAAAATACACTATTTGTTTAAGCCACTGAGAGTCAGGTGTTTGTCAAGCCACTGAGAGTCAGGTGTTTGTTAAGCCACTGAGAGTCAGGTGTTTGTTAAGCCACTGAGAGTCAGGTGTTTGTTATGCCGCGCATACCACCGATGCTTGCTTATTCAGGAGAAAATGGGAAAGAGGCAGGAGAATAAATAGAAAGGGTGTATACCGTGCACCGCTGTGCAGAGAAAGCAATCCCATAACAAAATGCCCATTAAAAACGTGGGCGAAATGGCATTTTCAACAATACCGAAGATGTAACAAGTTTCATTAACAAAAGTTAAAATAAAGAACCCCTGCAACAGTAAGCATTCTATCGTGATTTAAGACCTAAAAAGGTCAAGACATCCTCTAATCAGATGGGTTTAAATGGAAACATCATCTCTGGGTGTTCTGCCAAGAGTGTATATTATTGCCAAATTCCTAATTCAAAACCATATATAAGAATGCTTTATCTGAAACACTGAAGTTAAAAATAAGACATTCAAATAGTAATCTCCCTTCTCTCTCAAAAGATATATGTGCCCATTAACCCTGGATGCTAACAGGAAGATTTCTTACACTCTATTTGACCATTTTTTTCAAGACATTCACAAGGAAATCAGTACAGAAAAAAATAATTTAGGAAGTTGGCTCCTGATCAGCTACTTCACTGAATTAAAGTGCAATGAGGTTCATAACTTTTAAATAGAAATATTAAACGTGTGTATTAAATACCTGTGTGTGAGGTACAGGGCAAACACGTGCGTGGGATGGGAGCCAGTGGGGCCCAAAGATACACAGGACACAGCACCTGCTCTAGTGGAGTTAATCATCTAGTTAGCGCAGTAAGAGAGCAATGCGGAAAGTTAAAGGAAGTGTTTCAATAACAGTTCTAGACAGTAGAAGAGATGTCATAAAACAGTGCATGATTCATTGCCAAAAAGATTGTTGCTGACAATAACTGCTGCAGGATTTCAAAGAAAAAGGTCATTTTGAGCTGAGAAAGGCCTGGGGAGACTTTACAGAGAAGGAAGGATCCAGCTCACTCCGAGAGATGTGGAGGAGCCTGTGGGTGGGCAAAGGAAACACATCTTAGAAAGGCTGTTTTGTTTTTTAAATGTACGTATATACACATATACATGCACATATATATACACACATACACACATATATATACATAAACTCCTCCATCCAGGATGTTCAGGTGACTAGTGTAGGAAGGAAGGCACTCAGGGGCCCAAGTGGATGATGCCAGGTTGTAAAGAAACACTGGGACATTCAAGAGAAAATTTGGCCAAAAGCTGGAAAAAATCCAAGTGTCCACCAACAAATGAATGGATAAACCAAATATGGTATACAGTGGAACATTACTCAGCCTTCAAAAGGAAAGTTCTGGCACATGCTACAACGTGGATGAACCCTGGAGGCATTACTGGCTAAGTGAAATAAGCCAGTCACAAAGAGAAAATTCTATATGATTCCACTTTTATGATGTACCTAAGGTAGTTGAATTCAGAGACGAAAGCAGAATGATGGTTGCCAGGGGCTGAGAGGAAGGGGGAATGGGGAGTTAGCTCCTAATGGGGGCAGAACTTCAATGTTGCAAGATGAAACGAATTCTGGAGATGGATGGTGGTGATGGTTGCAAGATATGAATGTACTTAATACCACTGAAGATGGTAACGTTTACGTGCATTATACCACATTAAAAAGTATATTTAAAAACAGAGAGAGAGTGGGGCGCCTGGGTGGCTCAGTCGGTTAAGCATCTGCCTTTGGCTCAGGTCGTGATCCCAGGGTCCTGGGATCGAGCCCCGCATCGGGCTCCCTGCTCAGCGGGAAGCCTGCTTCTCCCTCTCCCGCTTGCCCTGCTTGTGCTCTCTCTCTCTCTGTCAAATAAAGAAATAAAATCTTAAAAAAAAACAAAACAAAACAAAACAAAAGAGAGAGAGAATAGCAGCAGGCAAGAGAAGGTAGAGACTGGGGTTCAGGGAGCGCAGGGTGGGAGAGAAGAGATTTAGCAGTTGGCTACAACAAACAGGGGCAGCACCTTTTCCTAGGCTCCAGGCCTGTGAGCCCCATGGGCTCCACCTAGGAATTCCACCACTGAGTGGTGAGCACGTGGTATAGAGAAGCCCTCCCCCCATTTTCTTTGGAAATACTGAACTCAATTTAACAAAAGACCTTTAAAATCTTTTAAAATCTGACCTTGGAAATGGAGTAAGAGCCGGACACCTGCAGACATTCACTTCTGCCCCCTGTCCGTTTCCCACTGGCCTTACTCAGAGGATGTGGACACTAAAAGTAGACAACTCAACTCCAGAGAAAGTGCACAGGAACATGGACAGTGTTTTCTCTAGCTTAGCAAAGAGGTAGCCAGAGCCAGCTCGGCAAGATGGCGCCATCTGCATTGTTGCACCTGGTCGGGCTGTTGGCCTGGCCAGGCTCCTGAGCGGCTCCTCAGTGAGGGCGAAGTCCTGTGTTTGAGAACCACCACATGACAAACGCGACTGGCTGGAAGTTGGACTGACCTTGGGCACCTCTCTGTCTTCTTGTGGATCCATCTCATCAAACAACATAACGAAGATGTTTAGAGTATATAAGAAGAAATGGGTTGGAACAAACTTTGGAAATACTAATACAGTATGTTCCATCAAGTGATGATAGCAGTTCCTTTGGATTTACCAATATGTTGAGTTAAATGAGAAAGGAAAAAATTGTATGTGAATGTATGTCAGGTCAGCACTTGTGTTTCTCATCATTACATGAAAAAATCAAAATAGTTCTGTATTCTTCAGATTATGTATACTGTGACAAGGTGTAGAAAATGTCAATTCTAAGGCTCATTATGAGAAATATTTCAATGTGGAAGTTACCGTCTGGTAACAGGGTCAGTCGTAATTAAGGACACATTGATAAGAAAACTTGTTTAGGAGACAGATTTTTTTTCAATCACTGCTTAAGGATTTACTCCTTATATCAACTCTTAATTTCTAATCAAAATAGTCTTTGGTGGATTAGGGTGTAGAACTACTTTATTACTCAAAATAAAAATGAGCTCAAATACTGTTTTCTTCTAGAGGTACCATTTTGGTAAGTCAGAAGGTAATGATGAATCCAATTATCAGACCAAAAAAAAAAAAGTTGGCAAAGTTGAGCTTCATCAAATGAACGATTCTATTACCTAGCCATCGAGGTCACCTTTAACTGAAAACTAGGAACCACCAGGGAATCCACCTGATGCACAGCAGACATTCAATAACTATTTGGAGATGCATATACTCTCATGGTGAAATGGCTTTAGACCCCTCCAACAGTTAGGAAGGAAAAATTGGTCTAGCTCTAGGTCTTTTCAGAATTCATGGGCACCCATCAATTGGTCTAAATGTGACAAGGTTTTTCCTGTAAGTGTGATCCTGGATCCAAAAAGCCCCGGGCCCAGGGATATTGTGCCTGCCTCTGCCAATGATGATCTGTAATTCAACTCATCAGGGGTCACTGGCTGCTGGAGCTCCGGTCCTCACACTGAGTCTTAGGCAAGGCCTCCCGGCCCATGACTTGCTGAAACTGCCATTTTTTTAAGTGGCCTTACTTTAAAGAACAGAAACAACTGAACTATGAATATTAAAACTTCTTACCGGTGTCACAAATAGGAGAACTACCTCCTCTGCATCCTTGGGTCCTTCTGCAACAATCCATTCTTCGACCTAAATAATTTTAATCCTCAGGTGGGTAAGGACATCGGAAGATCAGAAATTATGCCTGGCCCATGGGAAGTTTAGATCACTGGTCATCCAAGCCTACATTTTTATTCAAGCTCTTCTCAATTTTTCTTTATACGCTTGTTCGTTTATTTTCTTCATTTGTAATTTAGGAAAAGATGGCTAATACATGGGTCTTGTTGGGCTTCAGAAGTCTTTAAGGACAGACTTGTAAAAAAAAAAAGAAGAAGAAGAAGAAGAAAAGCATGAAATGTGTCAGGGAAATGGAGTTCCTATCATTTCACTCACAAATTTTGCCTTTTAAATGTAGTTCTCCTGCCAACCGTTCGGTGAAAGATGGTTTCCTTATTGTCATTTATTAGCTGTGACAGGTAGCAACACTATTCTCAGATAGAGTCTCCCTTTGCCACAATTATCTAGTAATGCCTGCAAGGCAGAAGACTGCTCAAAACCCCTTCCTTCTGGAATGCTTTTCCCAAAGGTAACAGTTCAAAGCAAACCTCTATTAACTGGAACACTGACATCTGCAGAATTCTCTGGACAGAAAGATCCCACCACTCCTGCAGTGATAGCAGAAACCAAGACATAATTACTTACACTCCCGTCACCAGGAAATCAAGTTCAGCAACCGTTCTGTGTGTGGAAGCCTTATCTACCCACACCGAGAGAATCACCACTCCATAAACAACCCAACCACAGACTGTTGGTGGATGTACTTCCTTCTGAGCAAGGATCTGTCCTTAAACATCTCCCAACGGGGAAAAAAAAAAAAACTTTTTTTTCCACTAAAATTCCATGTAACCAATGGGACACAATGTAAGATAGTACCAACATGAACTAAATTAGATGCCCTCCTGGCTTATTAGCCCCTAGACATACTTACGAATGTGACATAAAAATTACACACTCCCCGCAACAGGGCTCATGACTCGTAATGTGCAGCCACATAAAAATCTAATATATTTTCTATCTTTAAGTATCTTTACTGATTTCTTTCTTCTATGTACCTTTTGTTTTATGCATTTTAGAGCTGGGGACAAGTGGCTGGGGGGAGAGAAGAGACCCCCCAAAAAAAAAGAGAGAGAGAGAGATTTAGAAAGAGAGTAAGGCGACAGAAGTGTCACAGGAGGGGGAAGCCTCGGGCCCATCGGAGGGCCGGGATGACCCATCAGATGGCCCGCACGTGAGACTTCCTTAACACCTTCAACCCGGTCCATAAACACGCATCGCCCCCCATCAACCCCGGAGAAAGCACCCAGCACCCATCCCTCAAACTGTTCTCTGAGCATGAAACATATGCGATGTGTTCCACAGACAATACAGAAATGACAGAAACGGAGAGCTAAGCATACAATGAAAACATAAAAACTGAACATACTTCCGTGTGGTAGATTTTAATAAGATTGGTAAGGAGCCAAATTACAAAACGCCCTAGAACACGGAGTACAAAACCTCAGAGACAAAATAAAAGCTCATGAAAACATAAGAGCACTTGAGAACGGTAATAATCTTTAGGATAAAGAACCCACTTTCTCAACAAAGCTACTGAGCACGTTTAATAAAAATTAAGGGAGATTAAAGACGAGGCGCACCGAGCCACATCCCCGAGCCGCAGTGACTGGGAAGGCGAGCTCTGTGCTGCTGAAGACACAGCGCCAGGAGCACAGATGAGCTCCAGTTACCAACAGACCTGGAATAAACCACCGCGAGGCAGGCTGAACTTCTCACATCTCACTTACAGGGTAGGAATTAATCGACTCCCTGGTTGAGCGGCCTTGGACATGCACCGTGTGGGCACGCGGAGGAGCAGCGACTCTTCCACGTGGTAGAAGGGGCAGGTGCACGCGCCACCGCCATCCACACGACCCTGCTGCCCCAGCAGCCGTGGTCTTGGGGGCGACGAGGGGAGACAGGCTGTCTCCGCTGGAAACAACTCATTATTCAGATAAAGTAACATAAGAGCTCCGCGTGGGGCACAAACCAACGGGGGTCCCCACTTCCGGAAGCAGAACGTGCCACCACCCCTGTAGGCAGCAGGACAGCAGAAGCAGAGAAAGTGCCCCGGGCTCAGCGGTGCTCATCATTCCTCAGGAGAGCTGTGCCATCCTGTCTAGGATTTTGGGGTGGGTCGGTGGCGGTTTCCCTCCACGCCCTAAAGCCAGTATGTCTGCATTCGCACCTGTCATGGGGGTCCTATTTTTTTTCCCCAAGGGCACTACACGTTATGCTTCACTTGGGCCGGATGTTCAAATCAGTGCATCTGTTCATCCTGCCAGGAGCACAACAACAATTATTTATTTGTCCTTCCAGCACCTTAGCAGCGAGGAGCGGCCGTCTCACGCCGCCAGTGTCCCAGCAAACCAGGACACAGGGGGAGGCACCCCACGCCAGCCCCGTGTGACAGGCCATCTACAGGCTCCTTGATTTTAAACCCTAAATCAATAGTTTAAACAGATGCACATTCCATGTGACAAGAGAGACAGTCGGGAAGATTTGAGGCTCTACATTCTTTAGATGTCTACTTTTGCTGGACTGGCTATTAAAAAGTTATGTGTAACTTCAAGATGAAAGGCATTAGCAGCTTCTTAGAAGAGGATAATCCCAATCTTTTGGAGTTGTAATGAGATGTAACTCACTGAAGCTTCTGGCTCGGTTTGCGGTTAATTGAATCAAAGTCAATGACAACCGTGCTGCACTTTGGTGTGAATTTCCTAAACACAAGAAACAAAATATATCAAGATATTATCCAGCGAGTAGTTAAAGCAATTTGTTTACTTTGGCTTAACCTACATTTTCTGTGGGGGAGGAAAAAAATTTCCGGGGATTCGCTTGATATCTTATCTCTATAGGAGCCAATTACAGTGCACCATACCGAGAGGAACATGAACCAGAAAGGACTAAGACAAAAAAAAAGATGCATGGGGTGGCTCGGTCTGCATGTTCTCCAGCTAGCTGAGTTCATGAATTACCAGGGAGTCAAAGGATTTCTAACAAGTTAGCTGCACAACATGACACCCGATTTCTAGCTTTCCCAACAGATTTATCTTCCTTCTTAGGATATTTCTGCAGCCAACTTGGAATCGCTCGAAAGCAAACAAGGGTAAATCTTCTTTTGCCTCTTGTACACACAGCAAGAAAAAAAAAGCAACCAACTAGCTTTAGTGAGGAGTAATTTTTATAGTCCCGTTCTAAAAATGCAGATGTAAAATAAACCCACCATGTAGTTTTACTCATTAGTGTACCTTCTAAAATAGTTCAAAGGAAAATATTTGGGGACTAATCGTATTCTTTTAAAACCAGTAAACAGTTAATATCTAATTATTATTATTATGTAAATAATCTGGATTTAAAGTCTCATAAGCCACAACACTTCAAGAGATTCATGACGTATAACCTCTCTCCCCAGTGATGAACACAAGGGGTTAGGTACATTACTAATTACAGAACCCCGCTGCTGACCACAGATGCTGTAAAGGAATTGCTTTGAAAGCTTTCAGTCCCAAATGAAGTTTCCACCATGAATCGAAGGTGGTTGAACCTGCCTGCAAGTAAAGCATACCTCCCAATCTTTGCCTAGCACAGATAATCATAAAAGTCAAAATGACTTCAAATCTCAATTTAAAATGTTGCTATCAGAAGAATTCCTGGTGTTTCAACCTAGCAGGCTACCTTCATCCTAAATTTCCGATGCCAGAATTGTTATATTTGCAAAATTTACAAAGGTTTAATGTTAATATTACGAAACTTGTGATTTTTACAATGTCTCGCTACTAGAGTAATTTAGTCCAAGCCCCGGAAAGCTCCTAATATTTAAGTGCAGGATCATCAGTCCGATTGTCTTCAGATACTTCTGTCACTGCTCTTAAAAATCCACCCCCCACATCATCTTGAGATCCTCAGCCCATCGCATTTAAAAAGATGCTTCCGAGTGTGGATGTCAGACATCACGAGCAGAAATTAAACGTCAGCCACGGTCAGATCCGTTTCTTCATTCGGCCTTCCACCCCCTTGGCCCCAAGCTCTTCCCGCTTACCTGAAGGCCACCCCAGCCATATCAAACAGGCGCCTCGCGGCCGTCATCTCATCACTATCATGGTATTTATCAGATATGAAAATAACTTCTTTTATACCTTCAAAGGCAACAACAGAAGAAGCCCCCTTAGTATATACACATAACGCAGGGGCAGACGGCGCCCCGTAGTGTCCGTGATGAATCACCATTCCCGGGCGGGCTTGCCCACAATGTCCACTTACTGAAATACACATCTACCCCGTTCCAATACAGCAGACAATGGATTATATTTAATCTGCCCTCCAGTCTTTATGGATTTTTTTTTTTTAACAAATGCAAAGTGAAAACATGTCAAGTAGTCAAGCCTTGATCTGATTAACAAATTTTCTTTACTGTGGGCAATCAAATTTCTTTATTCACAAGGCGACTACTCTTAACACAAGAGGCTGATGGTTGCGGGGGGTGGGGGAGGCGGTGGGGGAGGCGGGTGGTGCGGGGGAAGTGCCACCATGCTTCCAAAAATGGCTCCAAGAACTGATTCCAGCCAGCTCCACCAACAGCAGATCTGTTTCCTTTTCCTGTCCCCCAGGGCAGTGCTAACTGGAGGGTCAAGAGTCTGGGGGGCATTTGAGACACCACCCTGCTCCTCCACCAGCCTCCGAAGGGACTACGTGCTGGGTAAGGAAAACTCCCGGAGGGTCACGCACCACCAGGGAGGGAGCCCACGACATCCTTTACCAGGGGCTGGCCTCTGATTCTGATACCACCGGATCTCTTTCCAGAGACCCATGGGCTCGTGATAAACAGCCCCTTTAAACCACACATCTGGCTAACATGATAAGTCTTTAAATCTCAAGCTGAGAGTTTTATGGCGACATAGTGTAGCCGAATCTCAGATGTGACAGTATGAAAAAGGTGAAATATTCAGAATACAATGGTGTAGATTTATGGTAACTGTAATGTAAGGAAAACTTAACAGTAGTACCATTCGAGTCTGATGACATTTATATGCAAAGATATGTTTAGGTCCTAAAACATCTACCATATATTAATACAAATTAAAATTTCATATACAGACTCCCAGCTGACCTTGCTTCTGACAGAAGTTCATTTCTCTCCCGCCCCCTAATCTATGCACGACATGTCAGAGAACAGTAAATTGGCAGTAATTATATGCAATGCCTGTGTTGTTTTTTGGCAGCTTGCAGTTTAAGAAGTTGCAAACTAAATTAAAAACATGCTAAGAATCACAGAGGATGCAATTAGTCTTAGAATACCTGGCACCATACAAAAACAAAACACAGGAAATACCTTGCAAAGTTGATAGTGCAATTAATTTTGATCTAAACAATAGCAATTTCAGATCAAGCGCTTCTGCAATGAGCTGCTGATGAGCAGGCAACAATGCAAATGTGACAAATGGAACGGGCCCAGCTCCTACCTGCCTGGATGATGAGCTTCGCACATTCATTACACGGGAACAAGGCGACATACATAGTGCAGCCTTTCACATCGGCTGAGTTTTTGTTCATGATGGCATTCAGCTCGGCATGGCACACTGTGGGTTTGAAAGACAAGGAAAGAAAAACTTTCATCGCGACTCATGAGGAATTTACTAACGCTGCTAAAGCATTCCACTCGCCCCTTCGAGAAAACATATATAACAGACTCGATTTCTTAAAAATTGATTAGAAACGGAAAGTACTGAGAATACCAAATGAGGGCCACGTGGTCCGACAGGTTGGCGATTAGCAGCAAAACCATTCGCTGTTGCAGCCTTGGGTCTGTAAGCGCCTCGAGCAGCCAGGAGAGGCCAAGGTCAAGTATCTTCATCCACCCTCAGCACAGCAATAGCTCACGGCTCCACAAGACCCTGGGGTATGGGACTGCGCACATAAAATGGCTCATTTGCGTGTTGATATGCACATGCAGGGATATTTGCTGCGACCGTGAAGAGGGCAGGGTGCAATTTTAAGAGCAAGAGAATCAGGAAGTGAAGCTGAGCATTTCTATCCCGACGGATTTCCTTCACCTCACGGCTCTCAGCCCCCATACACACGAGAAAGATGCTGGCAGATAACCAGTGGTTGGACTTAGGTTAGAAAAGCCTTCATCCACTTAATGAAAAGTCAAGTTCTTGCTATTATGGCCCATTCCACCAACGATCCCCAAACAGTGATCCAAGGTTATTTGCAGACCTGCCTGAATTCAGAGTTAGAGAGAGCACCCTCCTCTCTTCTCCCGCAAACCTGTAAGCCCAGCCGTCTCCCCAGGCGTTGGCGAGGTGTCCCACCACCTAACCCACAAGGGCGCTCCTCCTCTCTAGGAAGTAGTCCTCACCCCTCTGATTGAGTTGAGAATCCCCTACCTGCGCTGTGAGGTCACCCTATTGCTCTTATATTGTTATTTAAGTTTCTGGGTGTGTTGCTAAAACCCTATTATCATCTCCCTGGGGCAGTGATTTGCAAACCGGTCTGCACTCATCTGGGGTGCAGCCTGGGATTAAGAGACTCCCGGCCTGATTCTAACGAGCAGACGCCTTGCAGAAACACTGCGTTGCAGAATCCTCTGGTAACTCCTAGGAGACCTAACACATACTAAGCACACAAGTGCTAAAGTAAATGTTTGTTGAACAAATTAATGACAATCTGGCCATGGTCCAAATCACACAAAACTGCAGGAACTATAAATATGGGGGCCCTCAAGGGGGCCCCCACCCCCTGCCCTCTCCAACTCACCAACCTTCTGCACTGAACACCTTCTTCTGGGAGCATGGGAGCCTTAAATGAAGAGTAGCCTACACTCAGAGCTCTTGGACATTTTAGCCCTGACTACTCAGTCAATGAGCCTTTTTTTTAAGATCACAGCCCATCGGAGATTAATCCCCCGCCGGCCAGCCACAGAAGGACCTGAGCCACTCTCCCGGGGATGACAAGAGAGAGAAGAAAGTCTCCCTGGCTCAGTGGCCTTGAGGACACTGGCCTTAGAGAGGCCCCTTCAGCCCCATCTACTTCCCTGGTGACCAAGATGCTCCCAAGCAGGGATTAACACTGCTCGGTGTTAAAAAAACAATTAGATGTAATTGTTTCTTTTATTTCCCCCTTGAGGGCAGAGACCGGTCTTCGAGGTTCTTTCTAACTCCCCCAGAGTCTAATGCGATGCCAGGAACATAATGGGTGTTAAATATTTATTGAATGAATAAAGGAGGAGATGCAGATTCCAATTATTGATGGTGACGTTGGGAAATACAGAAAGTCCTCTTAAATTCAAATAGCAAGAAGATGCTTTCCCATCTAATAAATATATTTGGATGGTGTTGGTATTAATCTTCAGAACTACAGTTTCTGAGTCTGTGCGGAAACACTGTTAATAATCGTCTTCTTCTGAATCTCTAAAAAACGGTCATATTGACTGCAACCGTCTTCCTATTCATCGGAGGCAGTTTGGGGATAAAACTGAACATTGTATGGTCTGGATTCATTAATGAAAATTACCACATGAAACAGATTCTCTTGAGCTGCATCCAATATCCCCGTATAAAGGGTGGCTGATAGAAATAATACTTGGGGTCATCAACAGAATTCCCTTCTCTTAGCTACAAAATCACGGGAAGAAAAATACAAAGCTTCTTGTTAGAAACATGAGGTCTACTGGGCTGTATGAACAACTGAGTGTCGGGCACGCAGGAGACTCTATTTTTTGTTTGTTTGTTTTTTTAAAGTTTTTTTTTATTTATTTATTTGAGAGAGAGAATGAGCGAGAGAGAGCACATGAGAGGGGGGAGGGTCAGAGGAGAAGCAGACTCCCTGCCGAGCAGGGAGCCCGATGCAGGACTCGATCCAGGGACTCCAGGATCATGACCTGAGCCGAAGGCAGTCCCTTAACCAACTGAGCCACCCAGGCGCCCCTGTTTGGTTTTTTTCAAGTTTTAAGTTTTTCCTTTTGATCTCTATTTTTTTATTTAAATTCAATTAATTAACAAACAGTGTATTCAAGGCCCAGTTGCCACTTAAAGCTGTGTGACCCTTGACAAGGCGTGTCCTTCGGGTGGGCAGGAAGAAGAGACTCTGAGAAAGTGCACTTCCAGCTAACAACATAAAAGTGAGTTTTGAAATACCAAGTAATCTGATTTCTAGCTTTTTCCTATTGTGTGTCCAGTTTCCTCCCTCCTTCCTCTAGAACAGCGGGATCTTCCCCAAGACAGGCTCTCGACAGCAAATCATGAGCCTTCTCTCCCAAGGCCAAGGGCGAGTGGAAGCCTTGGCCCAGCTCCCCCAGGGGGCACCAGCTCCGCCCCCCCACTCAGGTTTTCTCCATTCTGTGTGTCCTTGGTCTCTACTCTCAAGAGGCCATCTTCTCAGCATTTCAGATCTCTTTCCTTCTTCCTTTTGAGATGAAATTGTCCTGCCTACAACTGCAAGACTTATTTTTTAAATAATCATCTCTTGACTTCATCACGCATATACAAACTCTAGTTTTTGCTAAACCAATACTTTCCAAACTGTAGGTCAAGAAATCAGTTTAGTGAGTTACAAACAGCTTTCCCCCCCTTTTCAATGGAATGGATGAAAACAGAAGAGATCAGAATGCGTCCCACATGGCAAAGGTTAAGTGGCGTTTCTAAAAACTATCTGAGGTGTGTGTGTGTGTTTCAGGTGTGAACTACGTTTGCTGGGTCGCCATGTAAAAAGTGTGTAACTACGGGGGCGCCTGGGCGGCTCAGTCGGTTAAGCCTCCGACTCTTGGTTTTGGCTCAGATCGTGATCTCAGGTCGTGGGATCCAGCCCCATGTGGGGCTCCACGCTCAGCATGGAGTCTGCTTCAGACTCCCTCTCCCTCTGCCCCTCCCCGCCTGTGCGCTCTCTCTCATTCTCTCTCTCTCAAAATAAATAAGTAAATCTTTTTTTTTTTTAAAGTGTGTGACTACGGAAACCTGTTGACTCTGTAATATGTTATTAATATTTACAACCACTGGGGAAAAAAAAAGGCCCTGATTTGCAGAATCTGCCAATTTCAGTGGGGTGACTACTCCCACATGGCCAATTTCCAGGTCCTGGCATGACCCAGAGTTGGGAAGAGAGAAGCAGCTCTGCTCAGGTGAGCTGGTACGAGCTAGCTCTCACATACACCCCTGGATGGCCTTATCTTCACCCAAACCCAGTGCCTCTCTGGATGCAATCTCTGGATTCGCCTGCCCACCAGGCCCTCGGTTAGTGACAGCTCTCCACTCGAAACCTTCTCAGGCACCAGGCCTTGTTGAGTCTCCTACTTTTCTGTGGGGTCTTTTCTTTCTCTCGCCCTTCAGGTCATTTTCCAAGGTTCGATCCTGCTCTTCCATTTTTCCCCTGTAGTCACTAAGTATTCATGCATTTGTCGATTCTCCGGGAGCAGGTTGATTTAGTCAGACCCAGCGTCCCATCTTCTCCTCAGGCCTTGGTTTTGGATGGTCTGAGTCTTCTCTGTGACTTTTCTCTCTATGATAAATACTCCATAGTTAACTGACAGCAACAAATGAAAGTATAAATTCATCTTTTTCTAGTGCTAGCATTTTTATTGTGTCACCCGGGAAGAACTACAAGAGCTACAAATATATGAAAGCAAAAACCAACCAACGAGGAGGGGTTCCGTTCATGACCTTGAGATGCACACAATTTTTATATTTGTAGTAGGAACAGGACCGGGTATCCCAAACATACACAGTCCCTAGGAAGTATTCATAAGATAGCTAAATCGTCCCCAAAAAAGACACATTTGCCAACTACCTACCTGGAATTATGCATCTATGACTAAGCAATAAGCAAAAGAAATCTCCAAATACTACAAGTATATTTGATAAGCACAAAGACTGACACAAAACCTTTCAATTATTCTCACCACTGTTTAAAAGGAAAAGAATCAGATGGTGAAAATATCAGATTAATGCTTATAAAGGAGAGCCTCTGCTTCAGGTAATTATAAGACAATTCATACGCTTTGGTCGTTTTTTTTTTTCCTTTTCTATTACTAACTGTCAAAATTCAGAACTGCATTAACCTTGGACCACTGAGAAGAGATTGTATAATTAGAAAACTGTATTTTTCAAATTCCCTCTTACTAGGGCTTGATTAATCCTTACTGTCTCAGGTAGGCGGTTCTCTCGAAGTTTGACAAATTAACAGGATATATTCCATCCTGGCTAGATTTAAGAGATTCAACATTTTACAGATTTGACTTTCATCTCATTTGATACAAGACTAAGACAACATCTATTTTAGATAGTACTATTATTAAGGTTACTTAAATAGGTTTTTTTAAAGGAAAAAAAAAAAACCTGAATAATGCTAAACAAACGTTAATTGCAGTACAAAGAATTCAGCGGTAACAGCGGGGTTCCACCCTCACCTCCCCAGCGCTCCTGGGCCAGGATGGGAGATACTGGGCCTGATAAAATTTGGAGTCAGGAAAACTAAGCTTCTCTTCTAGTTAAAGAAACTCTCCAGGGGCGCCTGGGTGGCTCAGTCGTTAAGTGTCTGCCTTCGGCTCAGGTCATGATCTCAGGGTCCTGGGATCGAGCCCCACATCGGGCTCCCTGCTCCGCGGGAAGCCTGCTTCTCCCTCTCCCACTCCCCCTGCTTGTGTTTCCTCTCTCGCTGTATCTCTCTCTGTCAAATAAATTAATTAATTAAAAAAAAAAAAAGACAGAAACTCTCCGGGTTGGTTAAAACTCCCCCGTTTTTAGTGGTACAGAATTTTACCTGAAGAAAATGACTTCCTCGGGCCTGAGGGGTGTTCTGCCAAGGAGGCCCTGAAGCGGGGGGCAGCCTGGTGTGGCAGCTCGGGGAGGGGCGGCTCGGAGGGTCACACTTGGAGCACCTGCTGCCACCCGGCCGGTTCCTGCCCCACCTTCCGCCAACACCCTCCAGGCTGGACACTCTACGAGCCTCGATAAGTCTCTGGGGAAATGTGCCTCTGCCCCTGACCTCAAAGGTTCTCGGGCTGTGCGGCCACCCACGTGAATAGCACGGACAGTTCGCTCACTGACAAGCCAGAGGGACAGCACTCAGGGGCCAAGAAGCATCTGCTCATGGCCTTCCAGAATGAAAAGGTGGGAGGTTTCACCCTGCAATTAATAACTGACATGACATGGGGTACCCGAGTTCAAAGTTGACCCTGTGCGTTTTTAAAAATAACTGTGTTAATTTTTACAAGATATTCCACTTCTATTCTATCCTTTTTATCATTACCTCTTGAAATAAGGATCTAAGTGCTTTTACTTCAGGGGTCCTGTAGCTGTCAGTCACTGTGCCCTGGCGCGTCTCTCTGTCGGGGCTCAGGCACCCTCTTTCCTGTGCTCGAAGCCCCACAGATGCGAAAAGTCCACTGAGGGGTGGAGCGTATACTTGCCCATCTAACAGATCCATTTAGGGAACTGGGGCTTCTGGAGCTAAAATGGAGTTTCAACTACTTATTTCTTAATTATTGAAAGATATCCTGACAGGGCCTCATGCATCACTGCCAGCCTCCAAGTACCTATCCTTCAAGTCAATAATTTAACAACAGAGGGGCCTCTGCATTTAAGCCCCCGACCACCACCTCTACGGTACCACCCCAAATGTTATCCATGTTCACTATTCCTGCTACCCCGAAATCCAAAACATTGCTAGAATTTAGCCCCCGGGCAAGGTCAAAGCTCAAGTACCTTATCTCCCCTTCATGAAGTTTCCATATCTGTAAAGCAGCAACCAGATTCAGGATCAGAGTTTTCAAAGCTACAGGTGGGGAAGGGGAGAGGGACAAACAACTTGGAAACAACAGTTGCATCACGTCCTGAAGCCAGCCCCAACTACACAGGCCCGTGGACCTCATGCTGCTCTGCTCCCCAACTCCCCCAAGGCCCCCCTCCCCAAAGTCTTCCTCTCTGACACTTCCTGGCGTGCTCCAAAGCATATCTCACTCTTAGGGTTTCTCAGACAGCTCTGCCACCCCCAACCAGAGGAGCATCCCTCTGGACTGCGCGGCAGCAGGGAGAGGAACCAGTTTTAAACTGTAGGCACTTCCCTCGGACGTGCAGTGATGGGTTCTGGTCGCAGGCAGAGCGCTCACAGGGCTGGGCACTGGGGCTGTAGAAGCAAGTAAGCCCAGTCCTGGAGGGGCTCAGGCCCCGCCGGGCGGGAGATGCCGGAGCCCCGAGCAAAGGCTAGAGACACCAGAGAAGGAGCACCGAAGTAGTGGGAAGGCGCAGGAAACGGGCCGACAGGTGAAGGGTGACAGGTGCCATGGCGCCCTTCTGCCTCACCTGACCGCGTCCACCTGCTCAGAATCAGACACCCCTGCCCCCTGGCCCCACCCCACGCAGTTAGGGGTCTTTCTATCCAGAAGATGGAAGTAACTGGGCCTCACAGCCTTCTGGCTTTGAGGGACACACAATTCCAGCAGAGAGACGATGATTAGGACGGCGTTAAGTCTGCGGGTGAAAATAAAAACAGGTAACAGCGATAAGACAGAAGCCAGTCCCCAGCCTGGAAAATGTCTGGTGTCTGTTCCATTACTGCCCTGTGCCCCGAGAAGCCTCTAGCAGAAGAAAATGAAAGCAGAGAGGCATCCTGGCCAGGCCCGGGAAGACGGAGATGAGTCACTCACTCAGAAGGCAGCCAAATCCTCCAGGCTGAGTGAAGCACCAAATCCTGGGGCGCCCCACCGGGGGCAGCGGGACCTTCCCATCTCCACTCCTCCAATGTGCCCTGGGGCCCGACGGAAGGCGCCCGGGCCCTGGAGCCAGCTGATGGCTCTGCCTTCCCCTTGCTTCCTCCCTGCGCGTCCCCGCGGCCACTCCTCACAGGCTCTGCCTCCCCCACCCGCTGGTTCTAGGACCCTATCCCCCCCCTTGTGGAGCCTCAGCCTCCCGGCCTGTGAAATGGAGAGAGAGACCCACGATAGTGACTAAGGTCCGTGAAGGCACAGCACCGAGTTGCAACCTGGTACTCGCTCGTGCTCCCCAAGCTCTCCTGCCCGGGCTGCCCACCTGAGACCCGGCAGCCCCGGGCTGCTCGGCTCGGACACGGGAGAGCACACGTTCTTTTTCTCTCCCTCCTACGCTGGTCCCCGTCCCCTGCCCCCTTCCTCACTGCCTCTTGCTAAGGCTGCCGGCAGCACCGCGCGGCGCCCGGGGGCCACTTAGCCCCAGGGGCAGTGCATAGGGCTAAAGGGATTTCTGACTGTGATGCTCCCATTACTGTCAATAAAGCCCCCAGAACTCTAATCACACTGCTTGCCTGTGTGCAAAGGGTACACAATCAGGTCGGAGGGAGAAGGGCGTGGAAATGCTGCATTTCATCGATGGGTAAGCCATGCCCAACTCCCTCCCCACTGTTCACGTGAAATACAGGTTTGATGCCTAAAATGTACTCAAGAAACATGAATAGAAACAGAACACTCATCGCTGCTTGACAGCTTTGTAATGCAAATACACACAATAAAGATTCCAAGCTTCCCTCTCGCGTTAATAGCTTTCAAAGGGTAAACTGGGACTGAGCAGTGAGCACTGGAAGAAGAGTCAGGATGTGTGTGTTCTAATTAATTCCGGCTCTACCTCGGGCAACTCACTGATCCTGTTCCGGCATGCACAAAATGGGGCTTAACCGACCTGACTCAGGCTTCTGAGATGAGACAGGAGCTGGTGACCCTGCCCTACTTTTCTAGGACGTGACTCTGGCAGGCCTTCTCCACTCCGCACTGCAATCTCCTCCCCGTGTCCCCCGTGTCCCCTGTGTCTGAGCCCGCTCACACTCCTCCTCCCTCCCTGCGGCTGACAGCCTTGCCTTATCCTTCACTGAGAGGCTGCAATGGATCACATCCCCCCTGCAACTAGGCAGACTGTGCGTCGGCTGCCATCTGCCCCCCCACCCTACCCCTACCCCACCAGTCAGTGATCCTCTTCTACCACTAATGAATGTGCCTGGGAGGCCATCTCCTCACACCCTCCCAGACCTTCCTCTTTCTCCCTTTCTGGATTCATCGGTCTCGTACGGACATAGAAACCCTTCTCTTGGTCCCATCACCCTCCCGTCCAGCTGTCCTCACACACAGCCCAAACCCATCTCTCTACGCTGTCCCCATTCCCTCACCTGCCGTTCTTCCTTCAGCTGGCTCTCTGTTGGCCTTCCAACACCACCACCACTCCATCAGAGCTGCCCGTGACAGCGTCAATAATGACCTCCAGGTCACTAACCTCCGAGGACAGTCAGTCTCCCTCTCAGACACCCTGTCACCCAGCCCTCTCGACGCTGCCTCCAAGATATACCCCAGATCCACCCATTCCTCTCCATCTCCGACACCCCCACCCCTGTCACCAGAGAGACACGCGTGCCAAAGTCACTTCAGGGCTGCCATCCTTGTTTCCACTCCTGCCCCGAACCATCCACACATCCCCCACACACCAACTTAATCTTGTTAATCCAAACTCCTTATCCCACAGCCCCCAACCGCATCTCATTACTCCGACCTTAACCTTAACCGCTAAGCGTGGGCCAAATTCTTTCCCTCCCACATAATGCTCCAAGCGCCTTCCTGCCCAAGGGCTTGCACCAAGCACTCTCTCAGCAAGGAATGTCCTTCCCATCCCCAAACACTGACTAGCCCACCTTGACCTCTGGGAACCCATCAAATCCTTCAGCTCTCAGCCTAAAAGTCACTTCCTCAGAAAGGAATATTCAACAGCATCTGTTTATTTCATTCATGTCTACCTCCATCACTGTGAGTCTGCAAAGTCCTTGAAAACACAGACCTTGTACACTTTATTTACTCCTGCAGAGTGCCTGGCATGGGACGTGCTGAGTGAATGAATGACCACAGGTGAACAGCCTCTGAAAAACATATTATGATATAAAATAAAGTCGTGATTTTCAAAAAGGAAGCAAGTGACTCGAGAACTCCCCCATCACCGACAGACAACTCATAACTGATAAAAGAAGAGAAGACTCATGAGTCTTTATTTCAATTCCTAAAAAGTTGTAACTCACTTGCAGAAGGAAGAACGACAGTGAGGAATCCCGCTTCCCTTTTTCACCTAAACTCAAAATTAATGGCGTTTTGAACAAAGTCTTTTAATTGCAGAATTAAAAAATTCATGCTCAGTTATCATATTCAATATTTTAAATTTACTATGGCATCTATCATTTGGAAGAAGCACAGAGATAAAATTTACACGTCTGCTAACTGGCTAGGATCGACCCTCCAGAGAGTGTGCTCCCTGGAGTTCTAACTCCCTTGCTTTCACCAATATTCTCCATTCATCCCGGGATTTCCCGATGCCGTGTTTCAATAAACATTGTCACACTGACTGATGCACAAAAGGATTTCTGAAGTGCTTCTTCTCCATTTGGTCTTAGAATACCCCCTTGTCTCACAGAGTTCTAAACCCGCCTCCTCTATTCAGATATTTTCTTGGACTTCGATGTGGGGTCTTTTTCGGCCCTCCAACCTCTTTACATCCAGTGTCTTCCAATCTCCACGTTTGTGGGGTAACTGTAATCTTCAACAGCCCCCTCATGCTTGTACGTTCCGTCTCTGTCCGACTTAGAGTCATCTTAGAACTGGCGCAGGGTTCGACCGCTGGAAGGACAGAACGAATAAAACCTGCTTCTCTCCTTATTAATTTGTCCACACACACACAGATGCGTGTCCTCTCCGTGTCACTGCCACCAACAGCTTGTTATAGCTCGGCAGCTTTCGCCCAGGATGGCTTCGGAACCCCCTTCAAGCCCCGTAAGTAGAGAAATGGCGTCCTAATTGAATGCAATCAAAGCTATACTGTTTAATTTTTCCTTAGAATTCTAGCACTGATGGAGTCCTCGGTGATCATTTATTTCATAAAGATATTGAGAAGTAAATGTCAAGTTATGTTTAACAAGCCCACAATCACTGGGTATAAACACTCCACACCTGGACCCTAGACTCCGGAAGCCTGTCTGGGATTCTGCCACTGGAATCTGGTCCTTGATGTTTTAAGCACCGTGGGGGATTTCTTAGCTAATATGCATATCAAAGACATATGTATGATCTCACCCAAATATCAAAAAAGGTCCTAAGAAGTAAAAGCAAAATGCAATATAAATATCTGCAAAAATCTCTAGGAACTGGGTCTGATTGCATATTTCCAGGAGCAAACAATATATACATATTCTACCTTTATACCAGTATTAACGAAGTTAATGTTGACATGTTGAAAATGTTGAATGTCGAAAAAGAATGCAAAGTAAGACCTTAGTCATTCAGGCTGATTTCAGAGAAGATCAGCCCAAATCAGCAAAAACAGATACAGATCAACAGAACAAAGAAAGGAAGCCCATCATTGTCAGCTGCTCCCCAGACCCCCACTGTGTGGTAGCCCAAAGTTCTAGGCCAAAGACTTACCGAAATTAAAAAATTAAAGAAGTTCTATTTACCACAAGGAATATCCACTTGCACTCAGAAAATTAACGTGCTCACAAACTTAAAACCTAAAATGGGTTGAATGTGACCCTGGAATTTTACTGATACTATTAAGTTTCTCAACAGACCTTTTATTTTGAGAGACAGTACAAAGATAAACTTGAGCTCACTTCCTGTTCGTTAATTTGGAAACCACTATCCTTGGATTATTTAATAAGGTTTTATTACAAATTTGCATGAAGTAAACCGGCTCTAAAACACTGACAAATGTGTGTATTTTTATGAGTAGGTTGGATCCCCACAGATGAGCATTTTAGGTTTTCCTACATATGCTTTTCTACATATGCTCCCCAGAACTTGTTACTATCTATACATGCTTTGTAGATATTCCTAGTGAAACAGTAATCTGTGGCTCTTCAAAAATAATTAACCCTGAATCTATAGATTAAAATACATAGACAAAAGGGCGCCTGCCTGGGTAAGTTCGTGGAGCATGTGACTCTTGATCTAGGGGTCACGAGGTCGAGCCCCACATTGGGCGTAGAAATTACTTAAAAAATAATAATCAATAATAAAATAAAATAATAAAACACACAGATAAAAATCAAATAAATTAAACCCTCCCAAATCATGATTTATTCTTAAGTCTATTTATGAACAGTTACACCTGAACATGAAATATCCTTAAAATAAGCTGGTTCATTTCCAGGGGGACCCTCACACATACGCTGTTGTATTGTATTGTCTAAAGCATCACACAACGAAACCTGAGTTTGTCCCTTGATTCATAAAAATAATGCACTTTCTTTCTTTCCCGGGGTAAACTTGCTCGAAGGTTTCCCATTGATTATATTCGTTATTTTGTACAAAAGGTCCTCCTTAGGCACACTGTCAGGGCCACCACTGCTAGGAGGCAGAGCAAGGGAGGCACGGTGGGAATCTGCAAGTGAAATTAGAATTCTGGAGCAAAACAAACAGCAAGTCATCAAATCCACGGATCTGCCTAACAAAACCGGAGGGCGTTCAATTTCAGCTGGCTGAAGGAACAAATTTGATCTTAATTACGAAGAAGATCTTACAAGTTTTGAGGAAGTCACAGCTTAAGAAGGATCAGCCGCCTAACTTCTTGATAAATTAGTTTCTCAAGACTAACCTTTTGGATGCCAAAGAAATATATCACATGCATGGCAGTCAGGAAAATGTCAGTGTTCAAGGGGGTAAGGTAAATGGCTAAGTCATCACTAAAATGACATCTTTGCATGCTTAACAATATGCTAAATCTAAAAAATAAAGATTAGATTTAAAGGTAAAATTTTAAGAAGCACCACCACACACTAGCAAGCTGTTGGAAGCTGCCAGGCTGCACAATGTCTCATTGAATTCCAGCACTGTCCTCCCCAGCACTAGATCCTTTCTCAAGTTTTCCTGCAGAACTAGGAACTGACCCTGGAAGGAGCCCGACGTCTCCATTTCTGCCTGATGCATCTAGAACATGGCTACCAACCCCCCTCGGGGCATCAGAACAATGGTCCTTCCAGGATGAACAAGTGTGAGCCAGCAGGCAAAGCAATCCTGGCTTCTGGACGGACGGGACAGAAGAGGAGGCCGGACAAAGAAGCATGCTCACCCACACATCCCTCACCAACAGGAAACAGCGCGACAGGGAAACGCAGGAGAGCTTGGTCAGCAGAGGGAACACGATTTTAAAAATGCCAAGTTTTGAACAATGGCTCTCAAGGATGAAGGATGTTGACTCCACTCCAGCTCTCTGGTCTGTAAACCATGTCATCAAAATTCGTGATGAAACCCCAAGGAAAGTGTGATATCTGAATTACCACGAGTATTTTCACCTCCATTTTATAAAATTGGTATTTTGATTAAATGTGCTTCATTCTAATGAGCTTCACAAAGAGAAAGGAACTAAATATGTCACCTGAATACTTCATCCCGGGGTTACCAACCACCCCCGCCTAAAAATAAAAGTCTTCCAAAGCTTTTTCATATGGTTAAATTAGATCAATCTGCTGCTTCCCGGTTTTTTAATTGTCACTCATGTGAAAAGGTGTCACTTTTAACGCTGACTTCTTCCTGCCACTTAATGTTACTGACATCATACTATCTTTTGGATTTTTTAGGAAAAGAATGAGATAAAAAGCAGTTTCTGTGGCAGGGGGAATTTTCATTTTCCATATTAATACTACATTATAATCAAATAGTTTCATGAAGTTTTGATCCTAAGGTTGGAAGAACAAAAACACCCTTTAAAAATGCCTCTCCAGAGACACAGCCCAGAAAAAGCTCCATCTTCCTATTATGTTACAAGTATTCTGTGCTTCTCTCCTTTCCACAAAGTGTCAATCAAGACTAATGACTCTAAATTTACAGAATTAATAAGGAAAATTAAGTTGTATATGTTGTTGGTAAACCCAAACTTACACGGCTCCCAAGCTCTGCTTTGGAGAAGCGTTAAAGCCTCATGCTAGGGGAGGGCACCACCATGCGAGCCCCTGACCTCCGGGGTGTTACTTCGCCTAAGCCTCTGCGTGCCCAACGGCATGGTGCAAAGAGAGAACAGGTGGTCCACTGGGCTCCGACCTAAGCAATCTTTCAGCAAAGCTGAATTCCCTGGCCCCATGGGAGAGGCAGCTGGGTAGTGGAGGGCACTGACCTCAGAGTTAGGAGACGTCTCCCTACCTATGTGGCATTACAAAGGATACTTAATGCTTCTGGGCCTTTCTTTTCCCATCCATGAAAGAAATGGGCAGGCTCAGACCCTGTGGGCACAGGACTCCGAGGCACTACTCCAAGCATGGTCCACAGGCTGCGGGAACATCATCCCCTTTCTCTAAACACACACAAGTGCTGCTTAATAAAGCTCAGAGTAATGCAAAGCGTTACTGGTATCAAGTTGCTTTTGTCATCCATGGATTTTGTTACTCAAAAGATGCTAACGGGGGCACCTGGGTGGCTCAGTCGTTGAAGCCTCAGACTCTTGATTTCGTCTCAGGTCATGATCTCAGGCTCATGAGATCGAGCCCCCCATGGGGCTCTGTGCTGAGTGCGGAGCCTGCTTTAGGTTCTCTCTCCCCCTCTCCCCCCACAGGCACTCTCTCTCTCTCTCTCTCAAAAAAAAAAAGAAAAATGCTAATGATCTCACTTATGTGTGGAAACTTAAAAAAAAAAAAAAGCTCATTAATGCAGCGTACTGATTGGTGGTTGCCAGAGGTAGGGGGTAAGACTGGATGAAATGAGTGAAGGGGGTCAAACTTCCAGGTATAAAATCAGTAAGTCCTGGGGATGTGACATACAGCATGGTGACTGCAGTGAAGAACACTGTATTGCATATTTGAAGGTTACTAGGAAAGCAGATCTTCAAAGTTCTCATCGCACACACAATGTTTTGTAATGATGTAGGGTGACAGACATTGACTGGACTTCTTATGGCGATCATTTTGCCATGTGTACAAATAACAAGTCATTAGATTGTACACCTGAAATCTAATATAACATTACATGTCAATTATACCTCAAAGAAAGATAGGGAGAGTTTAACTAGCATTATATAGGGGTCCTGGAAGTGTTGACATTTGAAAGAGGATCCTCATATATTCAAAAGAACAAAGAAATTGCTGGTCTAGAACTCTGGATGATCCCAAATGCTCCTTTATAGGGATTAGCACATCATCTATCCTTCCTCAGCAGCTTAGCTGCCGATAATGTTGGTGAGAAAGAAAGGGTTCAAATTAAGCCTACCCCGGGGGTGCCTGGGTGGCTCAGTTGGTTAGGCGACTGCCTTCAGCTCAGGTCATGATCCTGGAGTCCCGGGATCGAGTCCCACATCGGGCTCCCTGCTCAGCAGGGAGTCTGCTTCTCCCTCTGACCCTCCTCCCTCTCATGCTCTCTGTCTCTCATTCTCTCTCTCACAAATAAATAAAATCTTTAAAAAAAAAAAAATTAGGCCTACCCCATCCCAGACATGATCACTGATTTTTCAAATTAATTTAATCTTAAAATGTAAGTAAAAAAAAACAACAACAAAGAACTTGCATTTGGGCCAATTATCACCAAACATTTCTATCACCTCCAAGGAGATCCAAACATGTATTTCTCTGTGGCCCCAAATCCCTTATAAAAGAAGACTGAGTGTACGGTTTGTAGCTAGTCATCATTATTTAGACTTAAAGCCCACCTTTACATGTATTATGATGGTACTAACACTAAATGCCTTTTAAAAAGCATTTAATACCGTCTAGGACTTTTATGGTACATCAAAGTACAAGTCTACTCTTGTGAAAGAAAATTGTCTACATTCTAGCATAGCCACATGTAAAATGAATAATTGATAAGCAAAGGCAAAGAGCTTTGAAAACCTAGAGGTAGCGTATGGAGAGTACAGAATAATGCACAGACAGCCAGTGTCCTGAAACCCAGCAACTAGTCAATTAAAAAAAAAAAAAAATCAGTGAAGTTGGACAAATGCCTACATGGGTTTTGGTTTTCTTTTTAATTCCTTTTGGAAAGAAGCTCTGTAAGGTATTGCCTCAAAGTTGGGCAAAGCTACTGGACAGGTTTTGGAGCACGGCGAAGGCAGGGGCGGCCAGTGGGTGGCAAAGCCTTTGGCCTCTAGGTCACTGCCCCGATCTGCCCGGGGCTCACAGTGACCGAAGAAGAAGGGGCAGGTCCCGCCTGGAGAGCCGCTAAGGAACCAAGGAGGACCCTTCTACGACAGTCTGACCACCGGCATCTTTTTACAAGAAGCCTCCGCTTTTTACAAGACTGACACCTACAAACTCCTCCATTCAGCAGGAGGCCCAAGGCTCCACCGTGTGGACTGGGTGAAATAACCCCGTGGTTGTCCTGCATCTCAGTGTAGACCTGAAACACATCGACCTTCTCACTCTCGCCGTTTCTACGTGGGACGTTGCCCCGTGAAAAATTACCCTCACCACGTACCTACGAACAACGGATCCTTTCCCTTCTTCCTTACCACGGAAAGCCGACAGAATCACAGTCAGGATGAAAAAAGTTTCTACAATACGTTGGCACGTTATTCATTTCAGGAGCTCCACTCAGCTACAAGGAACGCTAAGGCTAGAAGATGGTTCTACCTTCTCCTGTCTGGGACCCGGTTCTTCCTTCCCCTGCCAGGGATGGAGTTAAAAGGACTGACAATTAAATCCCCCTAATCACTGAACTATGTTTTATTCCTGGGAAACCCAGAGTGCTTTGCAGCCCCCCACCCCCACCCCGCCCGCATTCCTCAGTGCCTTCCCCGCCTCCAGGAACATTCTTTTTCTTTGGAAAACAGAGCGGTTGCCCTGAAGCAATTTAAAAAGAAACTCAAGGGGTTTATTTAACATGATTAAGGTCCAGGAACATCAGTAAAAATATATAAAAGACATAAATGCCACTAAGTGTAGACTTGGAATTCTATAGAAAACCCCAGAGGCCAGCCTACTGCGGAAGAGTCAACAAAGGAGAAAGGTCTTACATCACTCCTCGACTGGCGTTTCCTAAAGGCCCAATCTTTCCCATTTGGATGGCCTTCATGTGCTGTACTCCCAACAGAAGCGGTCAGTTCATTTGCAGACAGAAACACAGGCCCTCACGTCATGAAAAATCAGCAACCAGCCTACGCAGTCCCATTTGCCTTAGGGCATTGGCCGCATCTTCTCCAGGGAATTAAAGTTAAAGCGCGGCTGTGGCTCGTCCCTCCCAATCTCTGAAGTGGTTCTTCTTGGGGCTCAGATATTCAACAAACTATAAGGAGCACCCTTGCCTAATTTAAACATGAAAACCAGAGCTGGCCAGGCCAAAGGTTTTCGGTTCCACACGTCTGGCTTGTGGTCTGACTACCTGGGAATACAGATCCAGAACAGGAAGAAGACACAGAACCATCCATTCTCTGACGTCCACATTGATGTAGGAAAGATGTTAGGGTTCGAAGCCGATGGCCAAGAAAGAATTCTTGAGATGTCTTAGGTGCAAAGAGGTGGCTTTATTAAAGCCCGGGGACAGAACCCGTGGGCAGAAGGAGCTGTACTGGGGTCAGGAGGAATGGCCCGATATATGTTTTCAAGTTGGGAAGGGGTTAGGGATAGCATCGGTCTCTAAGGAATTTTGGAAGCAACGTTTCCAGGACCTTGAGGGGGCTAGCTATTGTTGGGAAAAGGTCATTTACTACCGTCTAATAAAACCCTAGTCATGAGACCCTTCTGATGTATATCGGAGGGTCATATGCTTGGAGGATGATTGCCAACATGTATCTTGGGGGTTTAGAGACAAAGAAAGTTTCCAAAGGCATTTTTATATGTTAAAGTAGACTTATAGGATCCTAGGGGCCGGGCTAGGATTGCCTTTTGCCCTTAGCAAAGCATTAACACGGAGGCAGCCGAGTCCCTGGAGGAAGGTCACTCTGCCTATTTCAAGGACTTGTCAGTGGGCTGTAAGTAGTGAGGAGATTTAATAATTCTTCTTCTGCCTTTGTTTCCCATATCACAGCCCACAGTCATTTCCTACTTCTCAGAGATGAGCTTGAGATTTCCTCTGCAGGCATAGGGGCTGAATGAACCATGCTTCTCATCAGAGCTCAGCCCTAGCCAGTCCGTGGTTAGCTGACTTTGCCTCCAGGTGGCCAAGAAACAGCCCGTGGAGCCCCCGTGCACATCCCCCGCTACCCCCACCAGGGGCTGTGGCCCTGTGCAGAGAAGTCTGCCATCCATGCTCTGGGGTTGCAGAGCCTGGCAGGCCCTCCACAGGGAGCGGACCCCTGGACCTCAGGGACAGGCGGGGTGACCACTAACATGCTTTCCATTCACGGACAGGGGTCGGGGGCAGGAAATTGAGGCAGTCCAATAGGATTTTTCTTTTGTCCAGCTGTTGATGACTAAAAAGAGATGATACTTTCTGACCAGCTATCTGACTTAAGCACCACCAAGGCTAGGCCCCTAAAGCAGAAGGAAACACAGACCAGGCCCTACCGTAAGGGTATTTGGTATCCAGCTTGCTCTCCGCCGTCCTCCTCCAAGGCAACAGGTCATCGCTGCACCCGTTTGGCATCCCGTTATACCCGATGCCGACAATCTTGTTTTCTGCATTCACGATGCACGCTCCGACCTACAGGGAAACGTGCCCAAAGGCTTGGTGACCTGGCGAGGCTGGTCTGCCCCTGGACAGGCAGACATGAAACCAGAAGCTTGCAGAGCTCCAAAGCGAGCAGGGGTGTGTGAAGAGCTCTCTATCTCCTCGCTTGCTGTCTGCGGCAGCTCCCACAAGCCCAAGAAAGCAGACCCCCTAACCCCCGAGGATGTCCAAGAAGCCGTGAACGGTGGCTGAAAAATGTAAGCACCTAGGGATGCAGCACAAAAGGCAGATTTACTCTGCCTTTAAGTTGCCAAGCATCCGCTTCCTGCTGTAATTTGTTCATTTCCAGGTTATCTCTGTATCTGTGAGTGTCCACTCTCTTAGAAAACTCACTTACCTGTGAATTTGGATCTTTGCTTCTCTGTGCTGATAAGAAGGCCACAGCCATGAAATACTCAGGCCATTCCAAATAGTCATCACGTTTTTTGCAGGGAACTTCACTCATGCTGGGTCTAGAAGGAAAACAGTGGTTGAGAAAAGCATTTTGGTATACCTGCTTGCCAGGCCAATGCAACCACATGTCAACTTTGGATCTGCAGAGTCAATTTCCGTTACATTTATCTGTCAGAAATCACAGATCATGGGACCTCAGATCGTGTCTGGCCTTAAGAAAAAAATTACTATTTCAGAAGTTTGGTTTTGGCACGTAGAGTTTCACATCCCCAAATTTTACATCTATGTACTGCTTTCTCATAGGATTTTTTTCAACCTACTACAAATGCCTGCTCCACAAATTGTTCTCATCCGTCACCTCCCTCCCTTAGGAAATAGAGCCAGCACAAGAGGGAGGGAGGGAGAAAGGAGAACATTTATTGATCATCTACTATCTTTCAGACACTGTGAAGGGTTATACGCATCATCTCACTCAAGCCTCATTCCTAGCAAAGGCAGTAACATCCCATCTTACAGAAACTCCCCTAAATCACATAGGATTATTATCCATGCCAGTCAGATTCCTCTGGAGCTGTCCCAGCTCTGGTATTAACCAGAGAATCTGTCCCTTTTCTTTCCCCTTAGCTTCCCCAGATGAAAACAGAAATTATCAACTCTGAGTACTGAATCAAGTGACAAGAAACAATCAAAAGTGTCAAGTGCTGTGACTGAGGCTAAGTTTTAGTAACGTGGGCTCTACTTACTCACTCACGGGCAGGCACAAGCTGATCGACACCAGGGGGAGCCCCTGAAACTTCCAGTAAGGGGTGGGGTCCTTTCAAGGGAAAATAAACAGCACAAGGGAAGAGGGCAACACAAGAACTGAGTGGATATCACTGAGCATTCTTGAGCATCTGGGTGGAAGGCAGGTGTTTATTTCCTTGCACTTGGGCTTCAGGCTCCAGCCCTTGGCTTAAGCGGGACAGAGCGCCAGGGCCTCAAACTGGGACACAGGGAAAAAGTCGCTACTGGGACCCATGATTATCCACTGATTCTGTGGCCCAAATTTCTGAGAAGCCTGTAAGCCCTCTTAACTGCACTGGTTTACCACCGGCTCAACAGTTGGCATCCATAATCGCTGCAGGGTGCCAGTTACGTGCCCACTAAACAGGAGGTGGGAGGGGAAGAAGAGAGGGAAAGGGGGGTATTACTCCAACGTCTGCTTTAACGCTCAGGGGAGCCCCGAAACCCAGCGGCAGCAACAGTTGGGATGCTACTCCAGGGGGACACATCTGGTAACCTGCCCGGACACAACCCGCGCTCCTCCGCCCACCACCCCCTCCCGGCGTCCGACCCCGGCGAAACCCGGCACCCCGAGCCCCCACGTGGGCGCAGGAAGTGCCTGCCACTCCCAGCCTCCCAGGCCCACCCTCCGGAGCCAGCCGCAAGTGATCGGGCCCTCCCAGCCCGCACTCCTTGGCCCGGCAGGAGGTTGCCCGGGGCGGCGGGGGGATGCGGGGGGCAACCTCGGGCTTCCCCGCCCGGAGCCCCCGGCGCCCCGCCCCCCCGCGCCCAGCGCTCGGGCCGCGCCGCGTGGCGCGCAGGCCGCGTACCCGCACGGCAGGGCTGGCCCCGGCTGGTCCTCGGCTCCGGGTCCGCGATCGCAGGCCGCCGCCGCCCCGCCGCCGCGCGCCGGGGGAAAGGAAGTCGGGAGAAGAGGCGGGGCCGCCGCGGGGCCGGAAGGTGACAGCGGCCAGGCGGCCACGCGCTCTGGAGAGGGGGGCCCCGGCGGGCGCGCACCAGGCGGGGAACTCCTGCGCGAGGTCGCCTCCGCTCCCTCGCCCCAGACACAACTCGCTGGGCCCGCGATCTGGCCGGCGACCTTCAGGGCCAGCGCCCAAAAGACCCCTCCCGGGGGCTGGCTGCTTCCTTTTGTTGAGGGGGATGGTTTGGGATTTGACCCTGACCGGGCGCCGGCTCCTGGATACCCTTGAAGCCGCCCCCGAGGCCCCTGGGCTGGGACCGGCGGGAGCGCCCCGCCGCGGAGGTGGCCCCGCGGACCTGCGCCCCGGGCTCCCCAAGCCCCTGCCCGCGTTCGTCGTCCCGAGCCTGGGCCCCACGGGGGACTGCTCGCGGCTGCTCCCGGGGCTCTGACTTGATAGTCTTTGCGTTTTTCAGATAGCTGAATCTGAGGGTTGGGTGGTTTTCGTTGGTGGTGGTGAGTTTGTTTTTACCACCATTCACCACCTTCCCCCCCCCCCCCCGCCCCGGATCTGCCATCCACTTAAAGCTCTCGCTGTAAATCTATTATTTGTAAATAAAAGACGACCCGAAGGAGTCTAGTGCCATGAAACTGAAAAGGGTAGGAAGTAAGGAGACCTGGTTTTGGTCTCTGGACGGGGCCTGCGGGGTCACAGTGTCGTGGGGAATGCGGACGCGTGGAGCTTCACAGTTTGCTGCAGGAGGGGTAGGGCGGGACGCCATGCCTCGAGGCACAAATGTCTCGAAGTTACATTTGCATTTGCGCTTTGCACGGCCCGCTTAGTTTCCACTCAAACGGTGTGGAAGGGCCCGAGCTGTGCGCTGAAGCCTGCTACCCCTTGCCAACCCCACCGCGGACTACACACCTCTCGGGCTTCCCCCCATGCGGTGGCCGGGTCTAAAATTGCGCACCCTGTGTTACAATTGATTAAAAAAAAAAAAAAAAAGATCAGAGAAAGGGGGCACGGGGTCAATAGGAAAGGCCATCAGGGAGATTTCTGAAGCCATAAGCCCCATGGAAGTAAATCAGATTTTCTTGAACTTCATTATTCTATTCAAACGTGTAGCCCCTCATCCTGGCGGAACAGGGGTTCCTGCGCAGAGAATGACAAAAGAACCTGTTCTGTGTTACACACAGGGCTTGAGGATATCGTCAGCACCCCACAAATGATAGCTACTGTAAGAATCATGAGTTCTGATCGGCATATCCCAGATCTGAGCCACTAATCCAAACAAAAGCTTGTTAACTATATTAATTTAGCCTAACGGGGGAAGAATGATGAGAGTAAACAGTTGGTTCTACCTAATTTCTCACTACCGCGGACACATCATTTTTCATCTCCATGGTCCAGCCTGTAGATTCAATAATTAAATTATATATGGCGTTTCGTGGATGCCGGGAAAGCAAAGAGAAAAATACTTCATCATTAACTATAGATTTTTTTTTTTTTTTTTTTTTTGGCTTTGATAAGAGTCAGGTTTCAAAGAGCTACATAGATTAAGATGATGATTTTTAATGTCAAGTTAACTTTACGTGGCTGGCTGGTTGCCACTAAAATGTATTATATACTGAGCCCTCGGTTCCCTTCCCCCTCCCAAATCCACTGCTTGGTCTTTGTCACACTCATCTATAGTCTTTGAGTCTTCATAGATCCATTTCTCTTCTTACCAATCTCCAGCCAATACATCACCAATTGCTGCTGGTCCTTCAACCACAACATCATTAAGCTTTCTTCCTTCCTCTGCTCTGTAAAGACTGTCATACATAATTTAGTTACTTCTCATCATTCTCCATTTTGGTCAGCTCACACGCTCTCCTCTGCAATAAATTCAGGATCCTGCTTGCTGCAAACACATTACCCTGAATGTTCCTGCGTTTCACTCTAAGTCTCTCATCTTACAAGATGACATCATTCATAATACAGGAAACCCTCCTGATTCATAGTCGCAGAACCTGAGGTTTCAATGATTCGGCACCCACAGCCAAGGAGGAAGACAAATGCATTCCTTGGTTTATCTTGCTCATTAACACCTTGTAACTCCCAAGTGTGAGTGTGTTAAATCTCTCTTGCTAATACCTTGTATTTTGGTTTATAATTGACGCTCTTTCTCCACCTACCACAGATGCAGAGGCTCACTAGGTTTTCAGCCAAATCAAGAGCAAGGAGAGGGGGCTTCACCTAAGGGTGAACACAGTCAGACGTTTGTAAGGACCATTGTCCCAGGCTGGGCCTGGCTTCTCTATGTATGAGACTGTGGCTTATCTCTGCCTGATCTGTAGCATGACCTGGAATATAGTTCAGGACCTCGAAGGTGGGGGATCCCAATAAAAAAATCAACATCAAGGTGAGATTCTTTGGGGGCTCCCTCAAATCGGGCTTTGATGGCATTCATGGATGGCTGCTCTACCAAGAGACCACTTACCACTCCCCCCACCACCTCTTGCCCAGAAAAGGATGTGACTTGCAGCCCGGAGACAGGCAGGGAGTCTGGAAAGCAACCGGTGTGTGCATCGGGGGTTGGCATGGGAGAAGGGCACACTTGGACTCGAACCAGAGTTTGAATTCTAGTGCCATTTCTTACTACCCAAAGGACCTTCAGAAGGGACTCACGTTCTTGGGGTGTTTGTCTCCTCATCTGCCAAATCAGTAACATTCAGTCATTTTTTGTTAATTCTCTATGTGCTCAGTGCTGCGAATACCAACATTGAACAAGATAAGCCAGCCCTTACCCTCACAGGGCTTACCCCCCTCTCTCAAACAAATGCCAAATAAATGAGCCTCATTGCTGGCTCAGTGAACACAATAAATGTTATGATAAAAGTTTCGTGTTGGAATATGTTGGTTCTTAATCCAGTAGTCATCAGGGTCAAAAATTGCTTTTCATAGCTCCACAACCATACTTAGAAGCAAAGTACCACGGTTTCTATTTTTCCGAGGAATAATTGTTTATATTTCCATGAAGCAGTCCAAACTAGAGAGAACTGTTTAAACCTTAAGTACGGGGATGACTAGAATATCTGCTAACCAGAAAAGAAGTCAATGAAAATTCTAGGAAAGAAATTACATATGTGTTGTTGGATATATATATATGTTTTTATATGTATGTTAGAACATGAGGTCAGTTGTTCACAATGGAAGACATACAGACCACAGATTGATATATCAGAATATTATTTTTTTCTTTTTTTTAATTAACATAATGTATTATTTGTTTCGGGGGTACAGGTCTGTGGTTCATCAGTCTTACACAATTCACAGCACTCACCAGAGCACCTACCCTCCCCAATGTCTATCACCCAGCCACCCCGTCCCTCCCACCCCCCACCACTCCAGCAACCCTCAGTTTGTTTCCTGAGATTAAGAGTCTCTTATGGTTTGTCTCCCTCTCTGGTTTCATCTTGTTTCATTTTTCCCTCCCTTCCCCTACGATCCTCTGTCTTGTTTCTCAAATTCCTCATATCAGTGAGATCATATGATACTTGTCTTTCTCTGATAGACTTATTTTGCTGAGCATAATACCCTCTAGTTCCATCCATGTCGTTGCAAATGGCAAGATTTCTTTTTTGTTGATGGCTGCATAATATTCCATTGTATATATATACCACATCTTCTTTATCCATTCATCTGTTGTCAGAATATTAATATCAAAAAAATTCAAGATTCTTGGGGCACCTGGGTGGCTCAGTTGGTTGAGCATCTGACTCTTGGTTTCGGCTCAGGTCATTATCTCGGGGGTCATGGGATCAAGCCCTGCATCGGGCTCCACGCTGAGCATGGAGTCTGTTTGAGATTCTTTCACACTCCCTCTCCCTCCCCTTCTACTCCTCCCCCTGCTCTCTTTCTCTCTCTCAAATAAATAAATAAAATCTTTTTTAAAAAATTTTAAAAATTCAGGATTCCTAAACAAGATTTTTGTTATAAGTTGATGGCCCAATGATCTTTATTGCCACACCTCTTCAAAATTATAATGAAGCTCAATGAGGAAATGTTAACTTAGCAGATGCACAGAGCCGGGTGCTTTGCTATTGTATGTCAGTAAATGTTAGTTGACCAAATTAAGGAATAGACAATAATTGCTTTAGGCCAAAAATTTTGGAGCACCCAACACATAAAGAGAAGTCTTCATCAGTAAACTCTAGTTATACCTCTCTATCTGTTTCCTTTTTCTCCTTGCATTTAATGGACCTGGGAAGACATTTGATAAGCGACATCTTGGGGCTGGTGGATTAGGAAGCAAGGGCAAGCAGAATTGCTTTCAAGACATGTAGTATCTCAGTCTTAGGGTTTTCGTCTTTGCCTGCAAATAACCATCTCTAGAACCAGAATGAACGGCAGCTGGGAAGCTGTCTGCTTTTTTGTGGTTATGTCAGCTCTCCCCACGACTTGCTTCTCCTCTACAGAGCTGAACTTGTAGCCTCTTTCATACATAACTGGTTGAAGTTGATGGAAATTACATGTCTTATCACTTCTTAAAAGAAAAAAAATACATAAAATGTAAATCTAAAAGAAATGGGCAATTTTCTTGTACCACTTTATATTTCTGTGTAAGTTACCAAGTGCCAATCATTCTTACTTTTTAAAATTCAAATTTGTCAAGCAGCATGTAAGCTTTCAATGTTGTACAAGAAAAGATAATGCTTCATGTGGAACAGTCACTTACGCTAGTTCTGCAAAAGTGCCTACCAAAAGAGAATTTATCAGATTGCTGGTTTTATGGAAATATTAATGACCTCATTAAATTGTCCCTCTACTTGGGGGTCACCATGGAATCTACTGAAAGGTAACCAGCAAGGTATTATAGTCCTGGATATAGAATTCTTTATTAACATCAAAGTCACTGCTCAATTTGTAGTGTATGTTCTAACTAATGTAACAAGGTGAGTGCCCAAGAACCATTGTAAATGAAAGCCACCGTTGAACTGTTTTCGAAAGTTAATGGCTATCATAACCTGCTTGACATGTTGTGTCTTCCGCCAGTTAACCGGAGAGCTCATGAAGGGTAAACTTCTAAAATGAGAAATTAAGAATTAAATTAATATTTCAGTATTGCAGCTCCCTGTGTACATGTCTACGGAAGGTAACATCTGGGGTCTGACCATGACAACGATCAATGCCAGGAGGCGAAACATTATCTTCTGCACTCATGAACAAACAAAATAAGGAAGGAAGCCTATCTTATTTGAATAAGTATTGACACTGTTCACGGTAAGAAATTCGAAGCTTTGATGCACGAGGTGACAGAGAACAACACGGCAGGAAAAAGGTCAGAGTCCTCCAAAAGTCCCATTTTTTATCAACCTCTGTCGGCTCGAGTGTTCGATCGACAACCCAGAGGTGAGGAAAGGTAGAAAGCTCTCAGCCATGAAGCATTTTGAGAGAGTTTGATAGTAATGCTATCTTCAAATTAGCCCTGGACTGAGTTAAATATCAAACAAAGAGAGTAGAATGACACTCGTGAAGTCATCCTTATGAGAAGGAGAGAGATTTAATAGTTTGGTGGTTACAGTAACCACTAGCTTGCAAGAAAAATCAATACCGACACGGTGTTAGAATCGCACTGAGAACTCTTGGAGCTGAGCCATTTCACTGAAGAATAAACCCAGATTCATTAAAGTAGAAAGTCAGGATGTGGTAGGAGGTCGGGCACAAACGTACCCTGGGCTCTTTTGTCTGGAAACTCGAGAAGATGTTCTTCTTTCAGGATCCAAGTATTTTTTAAAAACAGAATTGACAGAGCTGGAAGTGACCTTGGCCATCACTGTGTCCAACCCCTTCTTTTTACAGATAAGGAAATAGTGGCCCAGAAAGATTACTTGGCATGCCCCCATTCACATAGCTGATCTGCTGTGATTTCCACCACGCCACACTGTTTGTCCCCAGTCTTAGAGCCTATGAATCAAACCACCAAGTGTTTATTGAGAGCTTCTGTGGAAGATGCTCTGCTAAAAAATAAAAAGCTGAACCAGCTTTCTCTGAGTCTTTTCCAGAGAAGAGATAAAAACCGCATAACAGGTTAACCAACATTTGCTGATGAAACAGCATGTAAAACAACAATAAAGAGCTGTCCCCAAGTAAGACATGATCTGTCGTGAGTGTCTTCTACTTCAAGAAAAGCCCTTTCTGCCCACTCAAGATGTAGTTTACGGACAAAGCGGTACCCCTGTACCCCTGTACCCCTCAGTATTACTTCCATTTAGTACAATATTCTGTTTATAACCCAGTTTGGTTTTTGTTTTGTTTTTTTTTCCGGAAGAAGTGCAAGATCCACAAGATAAAAACAAAACAAAACAAAAAAAAACAACGAGAGTCTGACAGACATAGAGAAGCATCTGCATCTCACCGAGTAGAAGAGGTTGCCCTAAGTACGGTGCCGTACAACGGAGGGGAAAGAGCCCATCTGAAGAAATCCGAATTTCCTTCTAGAGCTGTGGTGAAGCCCAGACAAGGAAGAGTGAGTGTCACCTCTTTGCATTCACTAAATATTCAGTGGGAATATGTCCCCCACAGAATCGTAGCCCCTGAGAACCAAGGGGTTTCAAGCAAGTGAAAATAGATTCATAGGAACAAGTATACAATCTTTCTGCTTTGTACTATTTAATTCAATCCTTGTTGAAATCCCAGGGATAACATAACCTTTTTGATAGAGTTCTACTATCTTTCACCCACACAGAAAGCTTCTGTGAAATAAATCAGCGTGTGCAGAAGGAAGACCCTCTAGGATTGCCGGGCCAGGTGCCTGGATCTGGTGAAGACACTGAGCTCACAACGAAAGTCTGGCTGCAGAGAACCAACAATATCCACACAATAATGCCTATACTCCCATGTAAACTCCTTATCTTTGCCTTCCACTCCTTTATGTTGTCATATTCATGGCTCCCCGTGAAACCCAGAGGAATCTATCTCTTGAAAGTCTTTGTTAATAGCCTATTCACTCCCTTGCTCTTTTTGCATGCACGTTGCAAATGGTTTGTGTTGGCAAAAGAGGAGATAGCAAGTTTACATTTTAGAGGGTAATTTCCTTACGAAGCTGTCTGTTTGTTTGCAACGGTCTGGCGCTGTGCTAGCCGGGGTCTGGGAGCCAGGCACCTGGATAGAGCAAAGATACTTCTTTTTGTAAAAACGGTAGCAAATTCTATTAGTGATTTCAGTGGCGCATTAAGCAGGTTATTATTAGAACCGACATTTCACATGCAGAAATATTCTTTGCTTGAAAGTCAAGTGTCATTCAAAAGAGGGAGAAATTATTTAGAATTTTGAAAACATCAAAGAAGTCCCCTGCAAACCGATCCTTATAAACACCTCAATGGGTTTAGGAAACGGGGCTAGAACTGATGCCTTTGATTTCTCTTTGATGCAAACAATAATACCAGAATGGAATGGCTTTGCGAAATGCTCATAAGCAGTGGCCAGGAGAGTAGATTCTTCTTCTATCTCCACAGCCAGACCCCAGCGCTGATGGGCCGGAGCACAGCTGAAGGTCGGTGGTATTCACTCACAGTGCACGCCACAAAGAACTCCCCCCTTGCTTCACCAAACAGAATCTCCTCCTCCTGCTGTAGAGACAGATATGACAGCAGTCCCGGAGATGCTTGAAGAGTTTTTCACTGCACACGCCTTTAGAGGTACACATTTGGCTCAGCAGAAGCTAAACATTTTTAAGAGCACAGTAAGAAATAGGCCAGAAAACATCAAAGCTTTATAGCTTTTTAGAAAACTTGATGGTCTTGCTGGTACAACTCCCTATGATATGGTTCAGTTGTAATAACAATGGAAAGTGTATCAGGGCAAACTGCTGATGAGACATCAGAAAATGTAGCCAAGGGTCTTTTAAACACATTTAAGAACTGTTCTTTTGTACTGCACCCCTTAGCCTTGGAAAACCTCTTCAAGATTTTAAACAGGGCTTCGGATGAACTGCAGAGGGAGGACCTGAAATTATCTCGTGCACGGGAATCAATATCAAGCGATATTTTCTCTTGGAGAGAAATTCAGTCTGACAGAGAAGAGACCGAGCAATAAGGGAACTGGGACCCTGGTGGCTAAAACGCTTGCCTTAAAAATACCCTGTAAAGCAGTACAAATTAGGTGGTCACCAGAGGCAGAAAACCGTAGTGACAGAATAAAATGTTATCTGGGCTGCAGAATACTTCATTATCACTACCACAGGTCACTAAGCTTCACAAAATGCATCCATCAGCCTTGATGGCCCTTTGTAAGTCACTGCCTAAGCTAGATGGCGCAGCGAGCGCACGGCCCCTTGGCCACGGGAGACCGGGGTTCAAACCGAGGCCTGGGTGCCCGGCCCCAGCTTTGTTAGTCTCAAAGTGCTCTCTAGTGGCCAGATGAACATAAAATTTCCGACACACTGGAGGTACTTGGGGAGAGGATTCAGAAATTGGCAGTTGTCTTGGAAAGGCAAGGTAGAGACCCTTTCTATTGCAATTGGCATCTCCTGGACCCAAGGGAATGTTTTACAAGCAAACTTGCCTTTTCCAGCTATTGTGTGGCAACCCATACAACACTTCTAAATTATTAAACTCCACTGTGTAATTTGTATACCGTGTATTAGAGGCTTATCAAATTAATGGGGAAGCATTTAGGTTTGAATTAATCCTTGGGCACTCCTGGGAGGTTCATTAGTGAAAGGTATTTCTACATAGAATACAAAGTACATTTCGTTTGTCCGTCTATCTGGCTATGCAAATGCTCCGTACCATGCTTCAAAACCATCTCGAAAGCAAAAGTCACCGTTTTACTGAATGTGATAAGGTTCAAGTATCAGGCTTGGTGGAAGGGAATCATTTTTCAAGCACCTGCAGATTCCAGGTGCAGCACCATATTTTATTTCTAGTATTCATTCAATCCTCACACACAAAAATAACCCTCTGATGTAGGAATCATTATCCGTTTTTTTTTCCCAGATAAGGCAGAGGTTGACAAACATTTTTATAAAGGGCCAGAGAGTAAAGCCCACAATTCTGCTATTACAGCGCGTTAGCGGTCACGGGCCGTATACAAACAAATGAGAGTGGCTGTATCCCAATAAAACCGTATTTATGGGTGCTGAAATGTGAATTTCATGTAATTCTCACAAGTCTCAAAATAGCGTGTTTTCTTTTGGTTTCGTTTCAGCCATTTAAAAATGTAAAAACCATTCTTAGCTCACGGGCCATATGAAAACAGGTAGCATCCGAAGACAGCGAGTGGCGTTGTACACTGGCCAAAGTTTGCTGAGTCCCGTTATCAGGAAACTGAGTCTCAACCCACAAGCGTGTGAGTGGTGACGTCAGCAGCCAAACCAGCCTATCCGCAGTCTGTGCTGAACTGTACCTCCATTTCTACTACCTTAGACCTCTTCCTGCCATCAATGCCAGAGTAAAATTTATTTTCTTGGGATTGTTTGTTTTGTTTTGTTTTAAGAAAAAGAAGAATCAAAAGAGAACTCCAGGAAACGCCAAGACAAAGACTGAGAAAGGAAGAATAAAAACATTGAGGGAGGGGTCCCTGGGTGGCTCAGTTGGTTAAGCGTCTGCCTTCAGCTCGGGTTATGATCCCAGGGTCCTGGGATCAGGCTCCCTGCTCAGTGGGGGGCCTGCTTCTCCCTCTGCCTGTCATTCCCCCTACTTGTGCTTGCTCACTCTCTCAAATAAATAAATAAAATCTGGCATCAAAGGAAGCCAAGTAGGCATGAAGAAATGCATCCTGTGCCTTCTTGGAAGACCTCTATATAAGACCTTGTGGACATTTCTGAATCACATAGAAGGCACAGTTCCTGAAATCAAAAGACGTCATATCATATAGGGAACACATTAGAAATTCATGGAAACATAAACAAAAAACTCACAGGTGTATATCCAATCATCTTTACCATTAAATATGCATAGCAAGCGTTGCCTCTAGGAGAGAGACCCCCGGGGAACACAGGTCTCCTGCATGCAAAGGTGTCAGGTGTTAACTCATTCGTAGTCTGAACAACAGTTGCAAGCCACAAAACCCAGGTGAACAAAACAAAAAGGTGCAGTTTCTGATATTTCTAGAATTTAGATTAAAATCTACCTTGAGCTCTCATGTTGTCTAGTGAAAGAAATGTAGACTTGGTCACTGAAGGCTTAAAATCAGTCAGATCAGCATTTCCTGTCCCTCTCCTGTCTAGGAAGCAAAACTTCCTTCTAAATGATCGGTGGAAGGTAACTTTGCAGCCTCAGAGTACAGGTGTTTGGTCCTCGGTGGGCATCTGCCCATGCAGGTGCTTGGCCCCCTCTTGTCTCCAATTGCGGGCAGAGATCCCCACCTCAGGGGAGATGCAAGTCTCCTCCACCTCCAGGAGCCCTGGGTCTTCCTCATGCCAGTGCAGAGGCCCTTCCTGTGTGGCTCCCACTTCCTCGCCCCACCAGGCACTGCTCAGGCTTCCTTGCTCAGCCACATCAGGCAGTCCCATGTCCTCCCTACTGCGTGACCCCACTATGCTGGCCCTGTGCCAGACAACCCAGGACCCTGCTCTCATCCCTGCACCACACCAGAAAGCAGGCACAGACTCCACCATCCCCAAGCTGCCAAACTTAAGGATGCATAAGCACACAGCTGGTGACAGGTGAAGGACACTAACTCACAGCACCTAGCTCACTCCCTTCCCCTCCAGCACTCAACCTTCCCTCCACAAGAAGTTCTCCCACACCCCCACCTGCCCCAGCTTTGTTTTTTCCCCTAGAGGATAATGTCAATTCTCTCATGAGAAATCTTCCATATCTATTGTCAAGGTCAAGATCTTGGCTCTGGAAGCTTCACATCTCCTTTTTTCCCCTTTCTGCATCCCCAGCAGCCTTGCCCTGACAGTCTGAAGTCCCAGGTCTAGGTGTAACTGGGGAAGGGGAATGTGACTTTTTAAAAGATGTGTGTTTCACTGGACCAGATGGACTTCACAGATAGATTCAGAGCATTCCATCCTAAAGCAACAGGATACACATTCTGCTTGAGTGCACATGGAACATTCTCCAGAATAGATCACATACTGGATCATAAATCAGGTCTCAACAGGTACCAAAAGATTGGGATTATTCCCTGCATATTTACAGACCACAGTGCTTTGAAATTTGAACTCAAGCACAAGAGGAAATTTGGGAAGAACTCAAATACATGGAGGCTAAAGAGCATTCTACTAAAGAATGAATGGGTCAACCAGGAAATTAAAGAAGAATTTTAAAAATTCATGGAAACAAATGAAAATGAAAACACAACTGTTCAAAACCTTTGGGATGCAGCAAAGACGTCCTAAGAGGGAAGTATATAGCAATACAAGCCTTTCTCAAGAAACAAGAGAGGTCTCAAATACACACCCTAACCATACACTTAAAGGAGCTGGAGAAAGAACAGGAAATAAAGCCTAAACCCAGCAGGAGAAGAGAAATAATAAAGATCATAGCAGAAATCAATGAAATACAAACCAAAAGAACAGTAGAATAGATCAATGAAACTAGGAGCTGGTTCTTTAAAAGAATTAATAAGATTGATAAACCCCTGGCCAGACTTATCAAAAAGAAAAGAGAAAGGACCCAAATAAATAAAATCATGAATGAAAGAGGAGAGATCACAACCACCACCAAAGAAATACAATTATAAGAACACATTATGAGCAACCATATGCCAACAAATTAGGCAATCTGAAAGAAACAGATGCATTCCTAGAGACGTATAAACTACCAAAACTGAACCAGGAAGAAATAGGAAACCTGAACAGACCCATAACCTGTGAGGAAATTGAAGCAGTAATCAAAAATCTCCCAACAAACAAGAGCCCAGGGCCAGATGGCTTACCAAGGGAACTCTACCAAACATTTAAAGAAGAATTAATACCTAGTCTTCTGAAAATGTTTCAAAAAATAGAAATGGAAGGAAAACTCCCAAACTCTTTCTATGAGGCCAGCATTACCTTGATCCTACAACCAGACAAAGACCCCACCAAAAAGGAGAATTACAGGCCAATATCCCTGATGAACATGGATGCCAAAATTCTCACCAAGATACTAGCCAATAGGATCCAATAGTACATTAAAAGGATTATTCACCACGACCAAGTGGGATTTATTCCTGGGCTGCAAGGGTGGTTTAACATCTGCAAATTAATCATTGTGATATACTACATTAATAAAAGAAAGGACAAGAACCATATGATACTCTCAATAGATGCAGAAAAAGCATTTGACAAAGTACAGCATTCTTTCTTGATTAAAACTCTTCACAGAGTAGAGATAGAGGGAACATACCTCAATATTATAAAAGCCAGCTATGAAAAGCCCATATCATTCTCAATGGGGAAAAACTGAGAGCTTTTCCCCTAAGGTCAGGAACACAGTAGGGATATCCACTATCACCACTGTTGTTCAACATAGTACTAGAAGTCCTAGCCTCAGCAATCAGACAACAAAAAGAAATAAAAGACATTTGAATCAGCAAAGAAGAAGTCAAACTCTCACTCTTTGCAGATGACATGATACTCTATGTGGAAAACCCAAAAGACTCCACCCCAAATTGCTAGAACTCATACAGGAATTCAGGATATAAAATCAATGCACACACACAGACACAAAATCAATGCACAGAAATCAGTTGCATTTCTATACACTAACAATGAGACAGAAGAAAGAGAAATTAAGGAGTCGATCCCATTTATGATTATGCCAAAAACCATAAGACACGTGGGAATAAACCTAACCAAAGAGGCAAAGGATCTGCACTCAGAAAACTATAGAACACTCATGAAAGGAAATGAGGAAGATGCAAAAAAATGGAAAAATGTTCCACGTTCATGGATTGGAAGAACAATTATTGTTAAAATTTCAATGCTACCTAGAGCAATCTACACATTTAATGCAATCCCTATCAAAATACCATCAACTTTTTTCAAAGAAATGGAACAAATAATCCTAAAATTTGTATGGAAACAGAAAAGACCCTGAATAGCCACAGGAATGTCGAAAAAGAAAACTAAAGCTGGTGGCATCACAATTCCGGACTTCAAGAATTCTGGAACAGAATAGAGAACCCAGAAATGGACCCTCAACTCTATGGTCAATAATCTTCAACAAAGCAGGGAAAAATATCCAATGGAAAAAAGACAGTCTCTTCAACAAATGGTGTTGGGAAAACTGGACAGCCACATGCAGAAGAATGAAACTGGGCCATTTCCTTACACCACACACAAAAATAGACTCAAAATGGATGAAAGACCTAAATGTGAGACAGGAATTCATCAAAATCCGAGAGGAGAACACAGGCAGCAACTTCTTGCTAGACACGTCTCCAGAGGTAAGGGAAAAAAAGGCAAAAATGAACTACTGGGGCTTCACCAAGATAAAAAGCTTTTGCTCAGCAAAGGAAACAGTCAACAAAACCAGAAGACAACCGACAGAATGGGAGAAGATATTTCAAAGGTCTTATCAGATAAAGGGCTAGTATCCAATATCTATAAAGAACTTATCAAACTCAATGCCCAAAGAACAAATAATCCAATCAAGAAATGGGCAGAAGAGGAGCACCTGGGTGGTTCAGTCGGTTGAGTGTCTGCCTTCAGCTTAGGTCATGATCCCGGGGTCCCGGGATTGAGCCCCACATCAGGCTCCCTGCTCACTGGGGACCTCCTTCTCCCTCTCCTGCTCCCCCTGCTTGTGCTCCCTCTCTCTCTCTTTCTCTGTCAAATAAATAAATAAATAAAATCTTAAAAAAAAAAAGAAAGAAATGGGCAAAAGACATACAAATGGCCAATAGACACATGAAAAAATGCTCAACCTCACTCGGCATCACGGAAATACAAATCAAAACCACAATGAGATACCACCTCCTACCAGTCAGGATAACTAAAATTAACAAGTCAGGAAATGACAGATGTTGGCAAGGATGGGGAGAAAGGGGAACCCTCTTATACTGTTGGTGGGAATGCAAGCTGGTGCAGCCACTCTGGAAAACAGTATGGAGATTCCTCAAAAAGTTGAAAATAGAGCTACCCTACAACCTAGAAATTGCACTAGTGGGTATTTACCCCAAAAGTACAAATGTAGTGATCCAAAGGGGCACTTGCACCCCAATGTTTATAGCAGCAATGTCCACAATAGCCAAACTATGGAAAGAGCCCAGATGTCCATTGACAGATGAATGGATAAAGAAGATATCTTCTTTATACACACACACACACACACACACACACACACACACAATGGAATACTACTCAGCCATCAAAAAAATGAAATCTTGCCATTTGCAATGTTGTGGATAGAACTAGAGGGTGTTATGCTAAGCGAAGTAAGTCAATCAGAGAAAGGCAATTGTCATATGATCTCCCCGATATGTGGAATTTAAGAAAAAAAACAGGGGGAAGAGAGGAAAAAATAAAGCAAGATGAAATCAGAAAGGGAGACAAACCATAAGACACTCTTAAGCATAGGAAACAAATTGAGTGTTGCTGAAGCAGAGGCGGGGTGGGGGGGAATGGGGCAACTGGGTGATGGACATTAAGGAAGACACATGATGGAATGAGCCCTGGGTGTTATATACAACTGATGAATCACTGACCTTTACCTCTGATCCATCCAGGTGGGAGTGTAGTGAGCTATGATGGACAAGAAAATAAGTTCACATATCATTATGACCCTTGGGAAGAGCTTTGAAGGGGGGTGAAGAGTGTCCCCATCCATTGGGGGAACACCTTCTAAAAACCCAGAGACTGGAGAGAGCTTGCTCTATACCCTGAATGAAACAAAGGGTATCTGGAGTGGCTGAACCCTTGGTGACATAAGGAGAAATACAATGAAGGCAATGTCGGAGAGTAGGGGCAGTACTCAGACCACGGTAATGAGATTCGATTATTCTGAATGTGGTAGGAACCCCAAGAAAGGAATTTAAACCCGAGAATGGCATGATCTGCTATACATTTCTGAGAGAGAACTTGGCCGCTATACAGAGAACAGAGTGGAAGGACCGGTCAGGTGGCTGTCACTGGAGTCCAACAAGATGTGGAGGGAAAGGGAAAGATCTTAGGTAGACTTTGTAGGGAAAATTGAAGAACTGGGTAAAGAAGTTAGGGGGAGTGAAGAATTAAGAATGACTTCCAGATTTCTGTCTTGGGCAATTGAGTGGGATAAGGATGCCACCTTCTGGAACAGGGAAAATGGATGAAGCATGGGGGGTGGTCAATAGAAGGTTTGGGGACTATTGTGTTTGAAAGGCCACTAAATTATATAAGGAGACCCCAAGTCAGCACTCTCCCCCTTCCCCATACTTCCCAACGCCTCTACCTTGCACCTGCCACAGTACGGGGTGGCAGAAACCTCTGGGCTCTGAACAAGCAGGGGTACACTTTGAACAAACCAAAAGATGATGGGTGAATAAGGTACCCACAAAGGGAGGGAAATGCCGAGTGGAAAAGGATGGCTCCACCAATGTGCTTTGTTTATAGAATGATGGCTGCTTTTGGAATGGCATGATAGATATGCAAGTAAGCATAAGAAGTATTTACAAATGATGGGACATATTACCAAGAGCATTTCTGGGTAAGGAGGGCATCCACATTGAGGAATGGGCCCCGTATGGGGTGCCAAAGTCCAAGCAGGATGAGGAGCGTGGCCATGCAGGGGGTGCAGGCTGGGAGGACGGGTGGTCTCAATTGAGGTAAGGAAAGCCACCACTTGTGAAGAGGGGCACCTGACACGAGTGTCAGCCGAGGGGAGGAGAGGTGTGTGCATGCCCCAGCACAGGTGTTGAAACCCAGGTGGGGTAAGGAATGCGCCCATGAGGAGGGAAGAGGGGGCTGACAGTGACAACAGGAGATTTGTTATTTACTGAGTGATTGATCAAATAAATAAATACATTAAAAATACAGGGGTGGGGGCGCCCGGGTGGCTCTGTCGGTTAAGCGTTCGACTTTTGGTTTCAGCTCAGGTCATGATCACAGGGTCCTGGGATCGGGCATGTGGGCACCAGGCTCTCTGCTCAGTAGGGAGTCTGCTTCTCCCTCTCTCCTCTCATGCTCTCTCTGTCTCTCTCAAATAAATAAATAAAATCTTAAAAAAAAATACTAGGAGCCTAGTTTCTCACTGTTAGAGAAAGGAATGACAAATGAGCAAAGGGGAAACTAGATAGACCCTGAATAGCAATTAAAGATATCACTGTGAACTCATTGTTTTATTTTTAATATTTTATTTATTTATTTGACAGAGAGAGACACAGCGAGAGAGGGAACACAAGCAGGGGGAGTGGGAGAGGAACAAGCAGGCTTCCTGCGGAGCAGGGAGCCCGACGTGGGGCTCTATCCCAGGACCCTGGGATCATGACCTGAGCCACCCAGGCACCCCAAACTCATTATTTTAAATATATAAACAAATACAGAAATCAGCACAACTGGAAGGACGCCTGGGTGGCTTAGTCGGTTAACCGTCTGCCTTCAGCTCAGATCATGATCCCAGGGTCCTGGGATCAAGTCCCACGTCGGGCTCCTTGCTCAGCAGGGAGCCGGCTTCTCCCTCTGCCTGCTATTCCCCCTGCTTGTGCTCTCTCTCTCCCTCTCTCTCTCTCTCTCTGACAAGTAAAGAAATAAAATCTTAAAAAAAAAAAAAAAGAAATTATTACAACTGGAGCCTAGAGTTTGGTGCTTATTACTATTGGAGTGTCCCTGCTCCCAGAACCTCCCAGATGACAAAGCTTGAGAATACATGCACACACAGACATACAACATTCACATTTACATCTATATTAATGTCTATATGCAATCAAATTAGCGATAATTTGAGCATTAAAATAAGTAATGATAGTAACATAGTCCAGCCCATTGAGTACAACAGGAAACTCTCAGTTCATCCTGATATTAATTCATTCATTCATTCATTCATTGAAAGCTTATAGAGATAGAAGGTACTCACATAACTTCAAAGTAACTTCCCCAAGAATATTTAATCCAAAGGGGGAAAAAGGAACTTTATAGTGGAAAAGCCTGGCAGACACCACCTTACTCAAGTGTCCAAAGTTAATATGACCGATAATGGCACAAGTCAAATTGATGTACCGCTTGAGAAGATTCAAGAACACAGCATCGCCACTGTGATAGTTCTGCCAAAGACATATGACCTGGATCTAATAAAGATGGAACACGAACCACCCCAGACGGGGGGAACATTCTACAGAGTAAATGGCCTCTCATCTTCAAAAAGTGTCAAGGGCACAACATTCAAGGGAAGACTGAGAAATATTCTAGATGGTTAAGGACTAAAGAGACATACCATGAATGCAGGGTATGGCTCTAGATTAAATCCTTGGGACAGCTTGAATGGGGTCTAAGGTTTCAATGGTAAAACTCTCTTAGTGTCAATTTCCTGATTTTGAGGATTGATTTTACAGGGGGGTGTCTTTGTAGAAATACACCGAAGTGTTCAGGGGTGATGGGGCAACTTACTCTCAAATGGTTCAGAAAAAAGAGTGATTGTTCTGTGCTTAAAACTTTTCTGTGAGTTTGAGATTATTTTAAATTAAAAAAATAAAATAGAAGTATGCACGGAAATGTAACAGTTCGGGAATAGTCAAGACTCTGCTGAAGAAGGTGACCAAGTTGAGAGGAGTTGCTTTACCAGATGTCAACACATAGTTAAGTATGGTAATTAAGATCATGTGGTACTTATTGGCACAAGGGGAGATAAGTGGGTTAACGGAACAGAATAGAGAATCCATAAACAGATTCACTGATAAATAGAGACTTCATAAATTACTAAGCCACTGCAGAGCAGCGGGGGGGGGGAAAATGAATAGTGCTGGATTAAGTAGGGATGCATGTGGAAAAAATTAAAATTTACCACTACCAAACACATACGCAAAGATAAATTCCAGGTGGATGGCAGAACCAAATGTGAAAAGTAAACAATAAAACTTCTGGATCAGTGCTGTCCGATAGAACTTTCTACACCGATCAATACGTTAACCACTAGTCACATGCGGCTGCTGAGCACTTGAAATGCGGTTAGTGCGACTGAGAAACTATTTTAAATTTAATTTAATTTAATAGTCATATATGGTCAGTGGCTATTATATTAGCACAGATCTAGAAGATAATTTAAGGTAATACCTTCATAACCCTGTGTTAGGAAAAAATGTCTGAAATACGACATGAAGAGTACTAACCATACAGAGAAAGTGCTACATCGTACTCAATTAAAATTAAGAACTTTTGGGACATTATGCTAAGTGAAATCAGTCAGTCGCCAAAGGACAAATACTAGATGATTCCATTCATGTGAAGTACCTAAAGTCAAAACCACAGAAACAGACAGTAGAAAGGTGGTTGCCAAGAGCTGGGTGCAAAGGGGAGGGGGTAGTGTTTAATGGATATAGAGTTTCCATTTTAGATAATGAAAGAGTTCTATTGCACAACAATGTGCAATCGATGCCCGTAACACGGATGGATCTCACAAACATCATCTTGAGCTGAAGGATCTCTGCAGGTTATTTAGCTGTCGGCTTTCAGCTTCAAGCCCATCCTTCCATTCCCTGCTCCCAGGGCTGGGCTGGGCCTCTGAAGCACGTTTGTGCTCAGCAAACTAGCTCCCCGCCCGGCTCCGGCACTAGGGGGCACTAGCGGGATCCCGCAAGGCTAGAAGAGGGAATGGACCTGCTCCCACCGCATCGTCAAGGGTTTCCACTTTTCGGTTTTCACTCGTCTCAGAAAAAGCAGCAACTTGTTGTCTTCGCTCCCCAGTCCTAGAGGGGTAATTGCATCCTGAGGTTGGTTGCTACCTACGCGCCACCTTAGTGTCCCTTTTTGCCTTCTCCAGTCCCCATGCCAACAGTTCGTGTAGTAAATGAGATTATCTCTCTTAAAATAACTGGTGTGGCTTTTATAATCCGATGCTACCAAACACAAAAGCCTCTCATTCAATTTGTATAAAGTTCAAAAACAGGCAAAACTAGTGGCACCTTTACAGAGACAGGAGGGAGTCGTCCCTGGGAGGGGTGTTTCCCGGGAAGCTGGCCCTGCTGTCAGCTGACCTGCAAGGTGCTTACACGAGTGTGTTCCCAGGTGCTAAGTCACACGGGCTATGAATACACTTACGTTGTGTGCGCCTTTCTCAGTGTGTGTGGCTTCTGCTTCAATAACTTTTTCTTTTAATTTAACTTCTTTCTGTGTAAGAGAGAGAGATTCCTGAAATGGGAAAGTGCCAGTCTTTATAGCATTTTTTTCTCCTTGTGTGGACCACTGGCAGGCGTCAGGATTAAATGGGGTCATCAGTTAAAATGCAGACGACAGGATCCGTCCAAGGTTCTAAGTCAGTAGGTCTGGATGCCCACTCAGAAACCAGAGCTTGCATGGGCTCTCTAGAAGGGTCTTATGAACATTTGAGAAGCACTAATACTGACTGACCTGAGCCTCTTCCTGGAGATCTGATTCATCTATCAGACAGAGCAGCAACTCCCGCTAAACCTCTAGGAAGCCAAGCATTGGCTTTATTTATCTCCAAATTCCTGTTCACTAGGAGGTTCTCATGTATTTATTTTAATAAGGTTGCAGCATAAAGAAGCAACTCATATATTTGAAATAATGGGGCTTCACTAATAACCTGCATCTTCTGCTGAAGAAAAGACTAGAAGTCTGGAAACCCTCAACAGATTCAGGTGTAAGAGTGACCCAGATGGATGATTTGATGGGCCCTTTGAGAATCCGCTGATAGCTCTGAAAATAGGCACAGAAACACACAGTTTGCATTCACTTTGGAGTGTTCTCAGAAGCCCATCTGTAAGCCTCGTCGGGATCCATGGACTCGTGGTTAAGAGCTTCTGCTGTGGAGACTCAAAGCCCACACTAGTGTGAATCTTATTTCAGAAGCAAGGAAGACCTGGCGGTGTCTGGGAGAGGGTGATGTGCCCCAAATTTTTGCTGATGTGTTTTGGATGCCTCAGAACGAGGAGAAGCTGCCAAAAGAGAATTCAGCAAGGGTCAAATTCTAGTCCCACTCCTAACAACTCTGGGGACCTGTTCCTGTTTCTCGATTTCTGTTCCAATTTCTTCTCTTGAAAAATGGCGTAAGTATTTGCCCTGCTTTCTTCACTGGGCTGTTCTGAGGCTCAGACAAGATGTGGAAAAGCGTATGTGCTTTGAAGAGCGTAAGCATCACATACGTTTATTGAACGCCTGACGTGGGTTCTGTGTGCAAACAGTCTTCAGATATTTATACAAATACAAGCCATTATCCATAGTCTATGTACAAGGGGTGTAAAGCCTGCCTCTTCTATTGTGACAATAGAAGAAATAGGTGAAACCAAAAAATACAGAACGATTGAGATTTTTTTTTAAGGGAGAAAAAAGAAAAAACCTCACAGATAAAAATCATAGACCTGAGGGTCAACAAAATGTACAGTGACCACTATTGTGAGGGCATTTAAACTCTCCAAAGGGGGCTCTTCAGAGAAGAGCTCTGTCAGCACGCCTTCCCTTCCCTCACCCCCCATAAGGAATGCCGGTCTGGGGGCCCTGACCCCTTGGGGTTCCATCCTGTGGCCAACCACTGTGCGTTCATGCTCACTCTCCTGTCTCCGTGTTTGCTGCTCCCACCACCTGGAAATGTACTTTTATTTCAGTTAATGCAATGGATCTCAATTCAGCTATTGTAGCGTCATTTTGTAATCTATTATTACCAATGATGTCTTTACTACTCTAGATTATTATAAACCATGGTCTACATAATGTGAAAAATCCATTCCAATTCCTCACCTTGTGTAGACACAGCTTTCATCATTAGGCACCAATCCTTTCCATCAAGAGATAGAGCATAATGTACTCTCCCGCCCCCTAATTTAGCACCAACAGTTGGCTGATGGATAGCAATTTTAAATATCTCTGTTGCTTTGTTCTTGGCCAGATTCTGCCTTTCACTATTTTTGATACTCCTGGGTCGATGATTTTAATATTTTTGAAAGTTTGTTTGAAAAAGTTGGAATAACTTTTCTTCTCAAATTTTCATATGCTGTTATAGGAAAGTATTACATTAATATAGCCAAAGCTAATTGCTTCGTGCACTGAACAGAAGGTGAAGCAAACAGATCTGACACAGCTTCAAAAAAATTTGAATTACATTTTTAAATTCAGACCTGCATCATCAACTGAGATAATAACGAAGATTCTACCAGGATTTTTCTCTGACAATAAGAGATATTGTATTGAATTCATTAGCACTCGAGTCATCAAATAAAAGATTATGTCGGGGAAAATAATGAGCTTAGTGATCACATGAAAACCAATGTGACATATGCTAGGTCATATTTTTAGCATCAAGGCTCAAAGGCAAAGAGAATATTAATAGATGTGTGTGTACTTTTATTCATCATAAAGTGACATAATCATTGGGCTTACCAAAGCTTCCTGTTTCCAGAAGAGCATAAACACTCTACGTGTGACTCAGAAATAATAAGATTGATTGTTGTGGAGTCCTTCTCATTACTTCACAATCAAATTACATGTTCTCTTGAAGTGGTTGATCTTTTCCTTTGATTCATCAGTCTTACTAAAAAAAAAAAAAAAAGACATATTAGTTGTTACCATACAAGTTTTACTTTACGTGCACCATTTGGAATCTTGAAATATATTTTGTCCATTGGCCAATCAGAGCTCCCCAATTCCTTCCCCCGTTGGCCAATGTAAGCGTTACACTTTCAGTTAACCTTACCCTCTAGAAATTATAAAATGAGTAATGCAATTGGCATACACTGGAAACATCTTAAATATTTGGAAACCCCACCACACCACCACCACCACCACCATCATTGCTAAGATTTACCGAGTACTTCACATGTGTTGTATCAGTTAAATATCATAACAACTCAGGAGAAATGTATCCATTTCACAGGTTAGAAAATTGAGATTATAGAAGTTAAGTAACTCACCCAAAGTCATAGGGAGAGTAAGTGGTGGAGCCAGAAGTTAATCCCAAGTGTTTTGACTCTGGAGCCTGCCATTATGCTGTGCGGCCTTAGTTTCTACATGATGCTCTGACTGACAAGGGATGGACATAGAGTACATAAATATAATGGGATACTAATGGGCAAGTCCTGTGTTTGAAGAATATTTAATAGAATGAGAAATTTTCATGATATCTTAGATAAAAGAGAAAATTTCTTGAGTACTAAAACTGTGTCTGACATTGTGGTAAGTTGCTATATATACATTATCTCATTTAATCCTCATATGAACTGGTGGTAGATTTAATTTACTATTATCTCCACTTAAGAGTGTGGAGACTGGGGGCGCTTGGTGGCTCAGTCGGTTGAGCGTCTGCCTTCGGCTCAGGTCATGATCCCAGGGTCCTGGGATCCAGCCCCGCATGGGGCTCCCTGCTCAGCGGGAAGCCTGCTTCTCCCTCTCCCACTCCCCCTGCTTGTGTTCCCTCTCTCGCTGTCTCTCTCTCTGTCAAAAAATAAATAAAATCTTAAAAAAAAAAAAGAGTGTGGAGACTAAGTCATAGATTTAAGAATCTTGCCTAAGATCACACAGCTAATAAATGGTGGAGCCTACATTTGAACTTAGGTCGATTGACTCCAGACCCACATATTTAAGCACTCTGCTATAGTGATTTTATTTTTATTTTTTTAAAGATTTTATTTATTCGTTTGAGACACTGAGATACAGAGAGAGAGAAAGCATGAGTGGGGAGATAGGCAGAGGGAGAGGGAGAAGCAGGCTCCTCGCCGAGCCAGGAGCCCGATGTGGGGCTCGATCCCAGGACCCTGGGATCATGACCCGAGCTGAAGGCAGACGCTTAACCATCTGAGCCACCCAGGCACCCCTATAGTGATTTTAGGACACACTAGGTGATGTCAGTTTGGGTAATGAATGCATGCACACACATACATGTGTGCACACATGTAGGAAGAAAAGAAGACTGGAAGAATATACACAAAATATTTAAAAGTGATTATCACCAAGAGTCAGATTATTGATGATTTTTACTGTCTTTTTTTATACTTTTGTATATTTTAAATTTTTTCTTTAATGAGAATTTATTTTGCTTTAATTAGTGAAAACATTATTACTATAAAACAAACGTGTTACTTGTGTATGATGCATTCAGCTCTCTGGAACCCGAATTCTGTGATAAGCAAAACTCTCCCCCCATCTTTTTTTTTCTCCCCCCATCTTAAGCCTCTTCTTGCAGGCTCACCCCATTTCCTGCCTGTCACTGAAACCTTGAGCTGACCTTGAGCTCCTATGTACAAGGGGACTATTGGCACTCCAGACCATCACTCCCCCCTCCCTTGAGACTCATAACAGCTGTCGGTACCACCCTCCCATCCACTGAATGCTATCATTAGCAAAGCCGGTCTCTCTCCCTTATGTGTCCCTCTCCCCCGACCTTCATCATCTTTCTTGACAGCTTCAATATTTACATGGATGACCCACCTAACGCCCTGGCCCATCACTTCCTTGGTTTCCTATGGCAAAAGTATGACCTTTTCCTCCACTCCAGTACTGTCATCCTCTTGCATGATTGTATACACATCACCAAAACTTGTATCACCTTCAAAACATTACACACACTAACCCCAACCTCTCATCTTCTATGACACTTGACCAAGAACTTCCACCATACTTCACATTTATCATGACACAAAATCCATTGACCTCTACATCTCCATCTGCCCTTTCCTTTCTTCATATTCTTCTCCTGATTACGTTCCATGGCCCATCACTGTAATCACTTAGCCTCTCTCTCCCTCCACCACACTTGTCTGAACAGACCCAGATGCCCACCAGCCCCATTGTCTGCACCCAGCAGTTGAACTTTGCCAGATACACACAATTGGGCAAACTGGCTTTACTTTAGAATTCGTGATCCCACACCCCAGATGGCCTTCATTGTAACCTACCACCCCAATGCTTTTTTGCTAGTAAGATTACTGTCCTTGTTTCCAGGAGAACCATTTTTTTCTCTCCTCTTAAACCTTCTACGCTTCCCGGTTGCTCGCTCAAATCTTTCATCACCTTACCTTATACTTGGTTGAGAAAGTAGGAGCTTTCAGATGATTACTTTCTTACCCTCTCACCATCAGATTTACAAACTTACCTGCATCCATGCTGTTATCTTTCCCTTCCTTCAGCAACTGAGGAAATGCCCCCTTTCTTATCAAAGGCTAATCCTTCCATGTGTTTTCTGGATCCCACCCCTTCTCAAGGAATTTGCTCCTTAGTAATCCCTTCTTTCTTCTGCAATAACAATTTTTCCTTCACTCATTTCCTATGTCATAACAACACAGAATCTTCCATCTTTTAGCATTTCAGCCTATGCTAGGCAAGGCCAAGAGTTAGGACTCTAGTTATGTCATTGGGCAGACGTCCCATAAAACCAACACACGCACACACACATATGTGAACACAACACCTAACAAGTAATTTTCTGAGTTTCAATTAACTTGGCTTTTGGCCCTGAAAGACCCGTATCCCAGATTTAGATTCAGCATTCTTTTTGAGGTTATTATAAACTGTGGTGACTTTAACTTATGGAATAAACCTTTTTAAATGTATTTTTCTCATTCAATTATTTAGGTTCAACATTTATGTGACAGTGTTGAGAACTCTGAATATGTTTCTATCATATTCAAAGTATTTCTACTCTCTGGACACCTCAGGGTAATTTCTGACATTATGACAAATATAAAAACCTGAATGACTGAACCTGAGAGTCCAAGTAGTTATATTATGGCATTATAAAGTAGCTCTCAAAAGAACCCATTCAGTCATATATTAGAGTTCATGTCTATAACATAAAATTTCACACTAGGGAATCTCAGGAATAGTTGCTTTATGTGGTTCTAGGCTTTGCTTCAAGCACAACTGGAAAAAATGCCTCTGGCATTTCCAGAAGAATACAAGAGGGAAGATGTATCTTGAAACCACTGGCCATAATTGTTAGCTGTAATAGCTACAAAATATGACTATGTGTATTTTGTGGAATTTATTTAAACTTATGCACTTTTATATTTAGTAGCTAATGTAAATAAAATCTAAATAAGCAGATATTTATGTTCATATACATATAAATAAGCAAATATAAATTTATCCAAAAATAACAATGAAAGTATGATACAAATTTCTTCGGTCTTCCTCTTCACTTTTGATTCTCTCCCTTTTTGAAGACTCCTCCTCCACTGGCCTCCATGATACCCACCTCTCTCTTTTCTTCTGAACTCTCTGTCTACTCGAGTTTATTCTCCTTTGATGGTTCTTGTTCCTCCAGTCCCTGCTTAAACATTACCTTTCCCCGGGGACTTCACCGTAGTTGTCTCCTCACTCTACACTCTCTCTGGGGATCCCACTCATGCCTTTTCACCCACTGAGGATGACTTCCATTTATCTTCTTTGAGCCGATATTGCTCTTCAGAACTTCTGAATCAAGGATATATCTTCCTGCTGGGAATCTCTACTCCTGTGATCCATGGGCACCTCAAGCACAACGCGTCCAAAACTCACACAATCCTTCTCCCAAATATGTTGCTCCTTCTGCATTCCCTCGCTCAGCAGGTGATATCCTTTTCCCGTCATGAAACGTTAGGGGTTATCTGAGACTTCTTTCTCTCCCTTGCCTTAAAATTAATTGTTTAATATCTCCTATTGAAACTATAGCCTAAATATCTTTTAAGTGTTTCTCTATAGTCTCCATCTTCACTTTTTTTTTTTTTAAAGATTTTATTTATTTATTTGAGAGAGAGAATGAGAGAGAGAGAGAGCATGAGAGGAGGAGGGTCAGAGGGAGAAGCAGACTCCCTGCCGAGTAGAGAGCCCGATGCGGGACTCGATCCCGGGACTCCAGGATCATGACCTGAGCCGAAGGCAGTTGTCTAACCAACTGAGCCACCCAGGCGCCCTCCATCTTCACTTTTGATGACTTGATTGGTGACTCAATATTTCTGTAATATTTCAAAATTTTCTCCCTCTTTTAGGGACCTTTGTGAATCTACTCCTTACATTATTGTCTAGAAGGATTTTCTTAATATGCACATGATATCATGTCCCTTCACTGCTCAAAATCTTTTAATACCTCTTCTTTCTTTGTTTAAGTTTTTTATTTTAATTCCAGTTAACATACAGTGTTATATATTACTTTCAGGTGTGCAATATAGTAATTCAACACTTCCATACAACACCCAGTGTTCATCACGACAAGCATACTCCTTAAAACCCATCACCTATTTCACCCATCCCCCCACCCACCTCCTCTCTGGTAAACAGTTCGCTGTAATTAAGAGTCTGTTTCTTGGTTTGTCTCTTTTTTCTTTGTTCACTTGTTTTGTTTCTTAAATTCCACATATGAGTGAGTCATATGAATACTTCCCCTTTACTCTCAGGAGAACATTCATACTCCTTAGAATAATCTACAAGGTGTTTTCTGATCTTACCTTTCACCCATTCATATTCACTGCATCACGATCGTGAACTGCATTTGATTTCCAAATCTTGCTCTGCTGCCTCACACCTCTTTGCCTTTGCAAACACTGCTTGCTGTCTTTCCCTGGAGTGACTTTCTCCCATTTGCTTGCCTAGCTGACTCCTGCTGTCCCTGAGAGAGTGAGCTCAAGCAACATCTCATCTAAGAAGACTGTCCTAGTCTGATTAGGTATCTCCCTATGTGCTGACACACTATTCTGTTCATACAGCTATCAAGCAATATAATACAATGATACTCATTTATCTTCTTGTCTGTGTCCTTCACTGGATTGTGAAATTCCTAAGTGTCAAGCTCTGTCTTTTTAATCTCTATCTGTGTTAACAACTTGTATCAAAGAGTTTCAGGGCATTGGGTCATTCAAATATTATAGTTGATATTGAAATAAAACATTGGTGCTGATACCCACAATGAAACATCCATTTTTCTCAGCACCAAGTGACCCCAGATCTGTTGCCATGGAAAGTAAAAAGTAAATTTTCAGGGGCGCCTGGGTGGCTCAGTCGTTAAGCGTTTGCCTTCGGCTCAGGTCATGATCCCAGGGTCCTGGGATCGAGCCCCGCATCGGGCTCTCTGCTCCGCGGGAAGCCTGCTTCTTCCTCTCCCACTCCCCCTGCTTGTGTTCCCTCTCTCGCGCTCTCTCTCTCTCTCTCTGTCAAATAAATAAATAAAATCTTTAAAAAAAAAAAAAAAAAGTAAATTTTCAAATGGTCTACAGAAAGTTGCCCTAATGATTGTAAATTCTCTAATGGCATTATGGTAGAACCATTAATAACAGATGTTGTTCTGAATTCTCAATGCATTTTTACTTACATGAGAAACCTAACTATTTTCCAACGCTCTAGGTCTCACTTATGGTTTCCGATTTGCATCCAGCTGAAGTGTAGCTAGCTGAAGATTTTGAGAGGAAATACTCTTTCATCATTTATACAACAAGTGCTGCAGCTTCTATAATCTTTATGAGGTTCATGTGAACCACTAATTTGTGACAAGATCAGTTGACATTTTATAGATCATCAGAATCTTCCTCAAGGCAGAAATTTAGTCTTGCTTCTAATAGCCAACAGTCACAAAAGTCTTCATGAACCTGCTAACATTCATATTCCTGAACCTCACTGTACAACTTCATTGTACTGAGCAGCCTTCAGCAGCAATTCTTTCTCTTGTTCCCAATTATTTTTGGTTATGAAGCTATAAAATTATGAACACATGAGGATTAAGATCTTCTTTAACATTTTCCTTGACTATGTTCTTTAATGGAAAAATGCAATCATTCAGCTAACATGGAGACTTACTTAAACCCTCCATTTCTGTTCATTGTCAGTCTGCTTCTTTCCAACGGAAAGAGATACTTTGTTCCTTCAGCATGAAGGACAGAGAATCCCAGTTCCTCTAGAACTCCATCTTAGGAGCCAGAATCCTGTTGAGATTATAGTCCGTAACATCCCCCCTCATTTTTTTTATTTCAAGTGTTTCTTTAAATTCTAGTTAGTTAACACATATGGTAAAATTGGTTTCAGGTGTAGAATTTAGTGATTCATCATTTACATATAACACCAGTGCTCTCCCTTTTGTTTCATAAATGTGAGGAAAGGTTAGACAGGAATCCCCAGTATCCAAAGGACAGGAGACACAATTATGTGGTAGTATGCGATGATAGTCAACACCACAGACAGTGGGACAGCACTCCACTGCCCCATCTCTGATTTTTTTCAATTCTCCCTTACACACCATCACCCAAAATGAATCATGTTAAATGATCTTTTAGGATGCCAGAAGAAAAAATATTAGAACTCTTATTCATAATTATTTTTTTCTAAAAAAATTTAAAAGTTAAGTTTCATTAGTATTAAGTATTAAATATATGGATGGAGGGGACGCCTGGGTGGCTCAGTCAGTTAAACATCTGCCTTTGGCTCGGGTCATGATCCCAGGGTCCTGGGATCAAGCCCCGCATCAGGCTCCCTGCTCAGTGGGGAGTCTGCTTCTCCCTCTGCCTCTGCCCCGACTTGTGCTCTCTCCCTCTCTTTCTCACTCTCTCAAATAAATAAATAAAATTTTTAAAAAAATCCTAAATATATAGATAGACAGGAGCACACATGTGTAATTTTAAAATAAATACATATATATTAAGGATGCATGCTCAAAATACTTCTACTGATATGTACATAGTCAAATGAGTTTTGAGATTGCTTCTAGAGATGATGGGGCACCACTGAAAATTTTGGCCATAGTAAAGGCATGATGAAAGGGGAATTTTAGGAAAAACCACCCCAGAGCAATACAAAGGTCAGATATTAGAAAAAGTAGATGTTGAACCTAGGAAAACTAGTTAGGAGGTTATTGCAAAAATCCAAATATCAGCTAGGCTGGCGGCATTGGGGAAACAGGAAGTCATTGCAAAAGATGTTGTAAAAGAAGGATCTTAAATGTTAGGAGTGAAAAAAAGAATCTCAAAGAATACGTGGAAATTTCAAGCTGGGCTGGCTGGAAAAAAAAAAACAAGGGAAATCAGTTATGGGACTCGAAGCACACTGTAATCGCCACTGATGAAAAGGTCCGCATAAATAATGTAGAATCTACAGTATATTCTTCTGGAAATCCTTATAGTAGAAGATATGTAGTTGAATAAAACAAAACCTTACAGGGAAAAACAAGATTGTGGAGCAAGGATTGCACTCAAACTTGTGTAAGACTTATGAATATTTATGTTCCAAAAAATAAAACAATAAGTACTCAGGCCCCTCTAAGTACTTTTTCTAAGAGGCAGAGAGGGACCGAAGGAGAGGGAGAGAGAGAATATTAAGCAGGCTGCATGCCCAGTGTGGAGCTTGAGGCGGGGCTCGATCTCACAATCCTGAAATCATGACCTGAGCCGAAGCCAAGAGTCGGTCGCTTAACTGACTGAGCCACCCAGGTGCCCCCAGTAGTCTTATCTCCACAAAATAAGTAATAAATATTAGATAAGAAACAGCAACCAGTTAAGGAAATACCAATAAAGTGTATACATATGCAGTTGATAATAATAATTATGATAAATTAATTTCCACTTCCCAGCTACAATACACGGGGAAATTTTCAGGTCTTTCTTCTCCTGTTTTCTTTTTTTTTTTTTTTAAGATTTTACTTATTTATTTGACAGAGAGAGAGCACAAGCAGGGGGAGCAGCAGAAGAAGAGGGAGAAGCAGGCTCCCCACAGAGTGGGGAGCCCGATGCAGGGCTCGATCCCAGGACCCCAGGATCCTGACCTGAGCCGAAGTCTGATGCTTAACAGACTGAGCCACCCAGGCGCCCCAATTCCTCTCCTGTTTTCAAGATATGCTTTGAAATTTGTTTTTATTTTTTGTCGGTTAAACGGCATAATACCAAAATTGTTTTGTTGCTGTTGAGTCTTATCCTCCAAATTTCTTTCTGATTTTTAACTTAGATATGTTGCCTCCTGCTTCCTGGATCTCCCTGTGAGTCCAAAGATACAAAGTAATTTGAATGTTGAAGATATAAAATTCTGGGGTAGGGACACCTGGGACACCTGCCCTCACCTCGCACCTACAGCTAATTGACCAAGAAGAAAAAGGGGTCTGGTTCAAGGATGAGTCAACGCGCTACATTGAGCTGAGGTATCAGCTCTACAGATGGAATCAGACGTGGCCCTGAGAGCCAGTGATGAGAAAGAAATCCTCCCTGGGCACTGGACCTCGTGATCCCTTTGTATTGAGCGAGAAGAGTTTCAAGGTAAGTAGATACGTGGACTTGCAGGCAGTGGTGAATGGTTCGGGCTCACTTGTGTAGGGCGTGGAAGGAATACGTGTGGCAGGGGACAAGGAGGTCTAGGGAGGAGGCGTAGGGATGCACCTATGGAAGTGGCCATGAGGTGTGAAGATCTTTGCACTGTACGGTGATGCTTATCAGAGAGCTGCCTTGGAAGAGGCACTGAACAGCCAGGCGGATGGTCCGGTTGATGTTAGTCAGCCTCTAGCCTTGCCACTCCCGCGCTCAGGAACAGAATCATCATCGAGGCACAGATGGAGGACCATGATGGAATTTGCTCTCCCTGGAACGCTCTTTTCCATATCTCTTATGTCCTTGGCTGCCTGTCTCCCCCTCTGTCTAGTCCTGGACAGTCTCTCCTTCTTCACGAGGCACACCCGCAGAGGCAGATTTACGTACGAAGCTAGTGAGCAGACGTGGCCGGACCCATGCTTCGCCCCAGCCCCTGTGCGTGCTGAGAGCCACTGGAAGTCGTAGAGGGTGGGGAAGGGGACAGCGGTTTATAATTAGGAAGCATTTCTATGCAAACATTTCTGGCAAATTGCTGAGTCAGAAGATAGGACCTAATCTTTTCTTCATTGACATAAATATTCCCCTGGAGGACTAAGGTTTTCTTCACTGTTCTGTATGTGTTTCTTGAGGAGGAAGACCCCCCAACTTGTAGAAGCTTTGGATCCCACCACATCTGGCTGGCCCTGCCTTTCCCAGCTCCTCTACTTAACACCACACCTGCCCTTCTCCCCATCTTGGCACTCCTCATCTCACTGGCCCTGCTTTAATCTTTCTCTTCTTTTTCTTCTTCCCACAGCACTCATGTTCTCCGAACATACTCTGTATGATTTACTTCTGCTTGTTGCTTATTGTCTGACTCCCCTCATTAAAATGCAGATGGCAAGGAGGCAGGGATGTTAGCATTATTCGTGGATTCCATGTGCCTGATACGGTGCCTCGCACATGGTAGATACTCCACGGTAGAGGAGAAGGCAGAAGGGAAGGAGAGGGAAACGGAGAAAGGGAGAGAGGAGGGAGGAAGGAAGGGCAGAGGGCAGCAACGATTGAGAGTCACCACAGTCAGGAGTGACAGCCAGAGCTGCGGCAGGACTGAGGCAGCAAGGGACGTGGACGACGCCCCGCCCACACCAAGAGAATAGACCCCAAGTTCATCGGCCACCTGTGATTGGAGCAGCGCCCAGGGAACAGGCAATGAGGACATCGGCAGTGACCAGCAGCGGCTCAGAGGGCAGCCAGGAAGCTGAGCCCGAGGACCTGAAGCCTCCTCTCCTGGCCACCACCCTCTCAGGGAGGAGAAGGCAAAGGGGGAAAACTCTGAACATCTGAGCATTTACCTGGAAGAAAGTATTTATTTTTTAAAAAGATTTTATTTATTATTTATTTGAGAGGGAGACAGACAGAAATAGTGAGAGCACCAGCAGGGAGGAGAGCGAGAAGCAGGCTCCCCACGGAACAGGGAACAGGGAGCCCCACACGGGGCTCGATCCCAGGACCCTGGGATCATGACCTGAGCCGAAGGCAGACGCTTAACCGACTGAGCCACCCAGGCGACCGGGAAGAAAGTATTTAACCCGGAAGAGAAAGCTTGAACTGGCAAGTCCTTCCTCCCCGCTCCCACGAGCCTACTACACACCTAGACAGAAGGTTTGAGAACAAGATGATGTCAGTTATAGAAAGAAACCATGTGTTCTTAGCATGTCTCAGGAGTAGTATATAGCTTTTTGAAAGACTGAGTAAAACCAGTGTTAGAAGTACGTGGAGTGAGTGGTGGTATTTCGATATGCTTTAATTGGCCAGTCTTCGGACCGCTCTCCAGTGTATTAACTTGGATGTGGATGATGTCTAAGGGCGTATGTGAGGTGGGCTGAGCTCAGGGCCCTCCTACTCAGCCATCTTCCCAAGCTCCTTCAATATGCTTTATTCTGAACAGGTCTGAGCATCCACGTAAAGGAGGTATGCCATCAATATTTTGGTCAGTTTTACAAAACATAAGCTGCATCTCTTAATTGTTAGGACCTCTGGTTGCATGTGTGCTGACTTCTGACTACTGACAGCAGCTGCCAAAATATGACAGCTGGTGGATTTACCCTGCGTATGATACTTTTACAGAATCTTGCTTTAAATTAGTTATTACACCATTTATAGCATTTTGTCATGCAGTTTTATGGCATGTAGCGCTTGCTAGATTAAAAATGGGATTAAATTAATTCGATTTTAAAATGTTCTGTAAAACACATTAATGAAACAAATACACCTTTTATGGTTGGTCACATGTCTATACAGCCACAAGGTAGGGGATACATACTGTGTAGACACACACACACACGTCCTGAGCCTTCGATGTAGAAAATCATCCTCTTTGGCAAAAAAATGCATTTATCTGACATTTTACAAAGCTGGGAATACAAGATATTTGTTTTTCTGAAGTACATAAAAGCCCACATTGCCTTATTCCCTTCAGGAGATGGCAGGAAGCCTTTCCACTCGGACAAGGGCTAATTGCTCAATAGAATACGCCAGCAAAGCGCGTTGTAATGGGATTCTACCCATCGGTAATTTCCATTCCAAGAAACACATACTTTCATCTGTTCCCACGTCTTCCAGAAGATTAGTACCCTCGGTGGTAAAGGGAAATATCCACAGATTGTCATCTCCTTTTTGAGAGCCATTCAGAAAGGAAGAGACATACTACAGGCCTGGGACCAGGAACAGATTGAATTCATAAAAAAAAGGCACAAGCCAAACTGTTCATCTCTGGTACATGAAAAATTACCACTGTTGTTGTTAAAACCATATGTTCTAGGTAAGGGGACAGGTTTTGTATTCACTCTGACATTTGTTCTGAGGAATGTTAATGTACTTAATGCTCGTATGTGTTTAGCAGCCGTTTGCAACTTTGAAAAGTAACTCAGAGTTCAAAAAAAAAAAAAATGAGTGAGGAGGATAAAGAAACCTCCTCTGAGATATTTCTCAATGGTCGCTGTGTCTGCAGGTGAGAGCAGAAGTGTGGACCTGTGACACTTGTCATTATCTCCAAGTTTTTGGTATGCAGATTCAACCTTTTAAAAGTTTGTTCACAGGCACCTGGGTGGCTCAGTCGGTTAAGCATCTGCCTTCAGCTCAGGTCATGATCCCAGGGTCCTGCAATCGAGCCCCACTTCGGGCTCCCTGCTCCGCGGGAAGCCTGCTTCTCCCTCTGCCTCTCTTTCTGGTCTCTCCTGAATAAATAAATAAAATCTTAAAAAAAAAAAAAGTTTGTTCACTCCAGAGGAAATTAAAAAAAAAAAAAACCTTAAAAAGTGTTAAGCAGCTATGACGTGAAATCAGTAGAGGCTTTGGTCACTGGAAGTGATAGTGATTTGCATCTTTCGGCTGAAACTCTGCTCAGCTCCTCAGTTCCCAGCTTTAAAAAACCACACTTTCTGCTGCTGTAGAGAGTAGAAAGCGTACATGAGTACAGCAATGTGCACTAAATAGAAAATGGTACAAATCATACGTGTTCATCTTCATGAATGAAAACCAAGTGAAGACAACTATGGAACTTCCTCCCAATAAAGGATAAGCAGTTCCCCAGAACCCTGTTACCCTGCCTTCATTCAGTCACTATTCCTTCCCTCTACCCCAAAGTTATCAACCGTACGGACCTCTAACACCGTAGATTTGTTTTGTCTACATTTGAACTTATAAATGAACTCACGTGTATGTTCACGTACAATAGACGCATAAGCAGACTGATACATTCTTTTGTGTTCAGCTTCTTTCACTCAGCAATATGTCTGAGATAAATGCACACAGTTATTAGAACAATAGTGTGTTCATTTTCATCACTGGTAGCATTCCATCATATGAATCGGGCCACAATTTATTTATCCATGCTATTGCTGATGGGCTTTTTGGTTGTTTCTAGTTTTGGCTAACGAATGCTATAATATTATTGTTAATGTATTTTGATACATAGGGGTCTGCTTTTTCTGTTGGGTCTATACCTGTTAAAAAGAGAATCACAGGCCCAAAACGACATCCGTTAAAGCCCCAAGTCAGTAAACCAAGACTTACTACCTAACCAAACTGCAGTTTCATACCGCCCCCCACCAACACCGCCACCAAAAATGTGACCTTTAGGGGCGCCTGGGTGGCTCAGTTGGTTAAGCGACTGCCTTCGGCTCAGGTCATGATCCTGGAGTCCCGGGATCGAGTCCCGCATCGGGCTCCCTGCTCTGCAGGGAGTCTGCCTCTCCCTCTGACCCTCCCCCCCCTTGTGCTTTCTCTCGCTCTCATTCGCTCTCTCTCAAATAAATAAATAAAATCTTTAAAAAAAAATTTTTTTTTAAATGTGACCTTTAACCAGTCAGCATGGGACCTGTTTGGGCAGCACTAAGACATTTACTAATAGACCCCTTCTATTTCCCTTGGGAAGATAATCTTGCCTAAAACAATGGATTCTTTGCTAATAATTTCTTTTTTTCCACTCCCTTGCTACCTTTAAAAACCTTTCCTTTTCTGTAGGCTTTTACTTGCTAGACAGGTTGCTTCCTGATCCATGAATCAGTTAGTAAAGCCAATTAGATCTTTTAAATTTCCTCGGTTGAATTTTTGTTACTGAACATTCCTCAGAGTGAAATTGTTCAGGAGACGTACAGATATAGTCAACTTTATGTTGAATGCCTGTCTTCCAAAGTGGTTGTACCAATTCACACCACCACCAGACATCCCTCAACATCCCATGCTGGTGTCAGCCTTTTTAATTTGACAATTCTGGTGGATTATAATTGTGTCCCACCGTGGTTTCAAATTGCATTTCCCCGACAACTAATGAGGTTGAGTACCTTTTCTTATGTCTATTGGCCCCTTAAATATCCTCTTCTCTGAGTGAAACTATTATTCAAAACTATTGTTCACTTTTCCAGTGCATCAACTACCTTTTTCTTACTGATTTACAGGATTCCTGTGTAAATTCCAGAAACAATTCCTTAGTTTGTTATATGTATTGCATATATATTCTGTAGTTTTTCTGTATATCTCTAGCTTTTTAAACTCTTTTAATAAGATATTTTGATGAACAGAAATTCTTATTATTAGTTGTCTGATTTATCAATCTTAGGACTTACTGCTAAATTTCTTAAGTCATAAAATGGATCTTGACTTTTATCAAATTCTTTTCTGCGTCTCTTAATTGATTTTATGAATTTTCTTTTTTATTCTTTGAACTTAATGAATTACAACTCCTCAATTTTTATTTTGAAAAATTTCAAACTTAGAAAAAATTTAAAAGAACAGTTCAATGAACACCTATATATCTTTTACTCACATTCACCAGTTATTAACATTTTGCCATGTTGGTTGTATCTATCTATCTATCTATCTATCTATCTATCTATCTATCTATCTGACATTTATTAAAGTAGATCTGACAAAAAGTAGATTAGTGGTTGCCTAGAGCTAGAGGGGATGTGGAGTTTGGAGTGTGACAGCTAAAGACTTTCTTTTGAGGGTGATGAGAATGTCCTAAAATGGGTTGTTTTGATGGTCACACAACTCGGGGAATATACAAAAAACACTGAATTGTGAATTTTATTTTTTTATCTTTTTTTCATTTTAAGTAGGCTCCATGCCCCATGTGGGGCTTGAACTCACGACCCTGAGATTACAAGTTGCATGCTCTACTGACTGAGCCAGCCAGGCACCCATTTTAAATGGGTGACTTGTATCTCATAAAGTTGTTACCAAAAAAATTATTGCAGACATCATGACCTTTTCTCCCCTTAAATGCTTTAGAATGCATCTCCTAAGAACTGGAGCTAAGCTGTTCTGTAAGTAAACAAACAGCATTTTCCTGTGATGCAGAGATCTAGTGTTTCTGCTAGAGTGTGCACGTGTGTGTAACTGTGGAAGTTGGGGTAAGACACCCACAGTTTTAGAGGCAGCATTCCATTCAAAACCTTCCATACACAGACCTAAGATGTAGTGTACAGACTTTCAAGAGACCGTGTGAGCTAGGGTTTGCCTTTTCTAGCCCTCTGCAAGTTGGTGTGCCCAAGTGACTCAGCCTTTGCTAAAGAAACGAGATCAAGAGGAACGAGTACAATTTTCTTCTCACTTGCCTAAGAGAAACTGTCTAACTGTGGACTTGTCATTCCACCATTCTGCCAGCTAAGATGGCGGAGTCCATACTGACCTTGGACGTCATTTACTGAAGGTGGTAGAGCTGATGTCAGCCCGAGTTCTTGAGCGACATGCATACGGAAGGGAGTCACTTTGCCCCCCACCAGGACACATGCCCTGAACTGCAACTTGAATTGATATCTTGTTTGAGCCACTACGTGTTCTTTGTCCTTTGCTGCCGCAGGTAATAGTACCTTCACTGAGGTAGTAGTTTCTAGAATCACAAGGGGATGAAAGGTGTTCTTCTGCCTTCTTCTGACATTCTCTCATCTAATGTGTAGCTTGAAGAGACAAACCCCTCACCTGAAGCCGCGGCTCCTGATATTCATGAATCAGCAGGAAAATTCACCTTGGAAGCCAGGAGGATTTGAAGCAGCTGCTCGACAAGACAAAAGACCTGGCTGGCTGGCCCCCAGACACCCTCTGTTCCCTTTCAATCTTCTAGCCTAGCATGCATACACCTCTCAGGGAAGAACTCTTCCTTCATGTTTGCAACCCTATTGTCTGTTCTCCCACAGAACCAAAAGCTAGCAGTTGTCACTCTTACTGTGACAGCAAGGTCAAAGTTAATTTTTCCGAGCATATCTACTTTGTTAAGTAAATATTGATCCTAATTCTCAATATTTCTTCTTTTACTGTTTTATTTAATTCTGTGTGTCCATGGGCAGATTTGGTCTATGTGCGCAAAGCTGACTGAGCTAATTCCTATGACACCTGCACACTTGGCAAGTTTCCCTTGACAAGAAGTCCTAATGTTTGGTTTTTTTTTTTTTTTCTAGCCTATAAAAGTGAAGGAATCTCCTGTTTTCCCACTAACATTTGGCATAGGCTCAGAGGCATTTTGAAACCATCTGAGATTTTCAGGGAGGACTGTTTTAAAAATATCTAGCATAGACAAGAAGGCTGGGTACTTTCAAATGTGTGTTCTTATTACTAGAAAGTTTCCAGCATTGTTAAAATTGCATTACAGTCCTAAAATCCTTTATATTTGTTTATGGACCAGAAAAGGCTTAGATAGAATCCAATATAAAGCCACATGCAACCACATTTCCTAATGTTAATATTCTATGGAGGGGAAAAGGTGACATTACAGAAGGACTAGTTTCTGCTGGATGCACGTTTTTCCATAAATGAATGCCTGATTGTATGGCTTCACGGCAGAGCTTTATAGTTGCAAATCAAAAACACAGTAAAGATTCATCTTGCCTCCTTTTCCTGTATGCCCTAAACCAACAGTAACCTTGGGGTGCCTGGTTGGCTCAGTCGTAGACCATGCGACTCCCGATCTCAGGGTTGTGAGTTCCAGCCTCACATTGCGTGTAGAGATTACTTAAAAATAAAAGCTTAAAAAAAAAGAATGTAAAATTAAAAAGTAATTTAAAAAATAAACTAGCAGTAACCTCGAATCATGATTTCACTATCAGAGACTGTGGAATTCCACCAAATATCTGTAGCACCAATGATGTCAAAATTATCAAGGTAAAACCAACTTCTCAGTTCCCCTGCCTCAGGCAATGATCTCCAAATACAGTTCCTCAATTCCCCAAAACTTATACCTACTCCGTGCCTTCGAGTCTTTTCTAACGCTCAGGTGAGAAGGCAGCACATTTTGCTTTTTTAGATGAAATTCTAGACGGAAACTCAAATAATTCGGGCTGACAGTGAAGGGCACATAGTCATCTTTCCTTTCATCTAAACAGAAAGCCCCAGGAACGGGCCTCAGAAAAAAATTCTTGAAAGCATGTGGAGAAACTCAAGAATGTATGTCTGCACATCCCTATAAATATAGTTAAATCTACCTACAACGATTGCATGAGCTGCACATTATATCACACTAGAGACTTTTTAAGAGGTGATTTTTCACATGCATATAAGTTTAAAACAAGACATTTTCTGCATTCAATAAGTTACTAGCCTCTGAGACTCATAAGAGAAATTCTGAATTGACAATTTTCCTCCAGAAAAGGTATGAAAGAAGGACCCTGGCAAGCAATAATTTAATAATTTTCTCTTCTGTGTAACACTCAGTAAGTCCAGTTATTTTCTCTAACCAAGACCTATAAGTACCTTAAAGGTAGATGATTCTGCATCCGCTGGACATATTTTATATATATTCTGCCTAAAGACCAAACTCAATCTAATTTTCACAATAAATGAAGAATAATTGGAAAAGCCATGCATCTTAAAGCCTTATTGTTTTTTTCATTTAAGGATTAAAGGCAAATTTGTATAAGAAACCATCTTTATAAGGTTTAATCAACACTAAAAATTGTCTTTTAAAACCTGGATTTGGTCTGGAATGGAATAATGTGAAAAGCAGGTCCATGAAAATTCATGAACTGCAAAGATAGTTCTCTTTAACTGGCAGTCACACCAGAAACCCATTATTAAATTAATAATTAACCCTGAGAAAAGAAAACTAAAAACTGAGTAAATATATAGACCAAAGTATGACAGACCAAGGCTGAATAATTTTGTACTGGTGCTATTCACCAGCTTTGCCCACTCTAAACATCAGAATCTTTCCCATCATGTTCAGCCAGGATCCTCTCAACAGGATATCAGAGTAGTTCTAGAACCTAAGACCCAATGAGGTTTATGAAAATATTCTATAAGAATGTCATAACCTCGGGGCATCTGGCTGGCTCAGTCAGTGGAACATGTGACTCTTGATCTTGGGGTTGTGAATTTGAGCCCCATGTTGGGTGTAGAGCTTACTTTAAAAAATAAAATAAAATCTTTAAAAAAATGTCATAACCTCACTCTGAAGTGAGAATTTTGTACACTTACTATTACTTTGAGCATCATTATATACAACCACAAAGAAGGTTGAGTAAAGTCGTCCACACTGAAAATGGTGGGATGGACCATTCTATTTATTTGGCCCAGTGTCTACAAAAGCATTTCCACTAATATACTTAACGGTGAAAGACTGAAGAGACTTCAGTCTTCTGAGACTGTCCTTTCTCACCATTTCTATTCAACAGTCTTCTGGATGTCCTAACCAGTGCAACAATGCAAGAATGAAAAAAGAAACACATGTAGATTGAAAGGGGAAAGTAAAACTGTCTTTATTTGCAGGTAATATAATCACATATTTGCAGGTAATATAATGCTACTGCCACTAACTGGTTAATGTATCAGGGTCACAAGATATCTCCACACATCAAAAGCAATTATATCTCTACCACAATAAACGACTGGAAATGAAATGTTAAGATAATATTGTTTATAATAGCATAGAGACACGAAAGACTTAAGGATAAATTTAACAAGATACATCCAAGACATACCTTATACATATTAAAAATCTATAAAACACTGCTGATAAAAATTAGAGACCTTAATAAATGGAGTGATATATTTTGTTACTGGATTGAATACTGTTAAGGTGTTAATTCTCCCCCAAATTTTTCTCTAGATCAAATATAATGTCAGTAAAAATCCCAGCAGAACCTTCTTTTGTAGACACTGAAAACTGATTCTAAAATGCATATGGAAATGAAAAGACCTAGAAGAGCCAAAACTATTTTGAAAAAGAACAAATTTGGAGGACTTACCTACCTGCTCGCAAGGTTTCCTGTAAAGCTACTAGAATTAAGACAGTGTGGTTTCAGTACAAAGATAGACATTTAGATCAATGTTACAGACATAGAGTCCAAAATTAGAGCCACATGTATTTATGATCAACAAATTTTTGACAAAGGTGCCAAAGTAATTCAATGAGGGAAAGGATTATCTTTGCAACAAATGGTGTTGGGACAACTAATTATCTATATGGAAAACAAAATAAACTCAACCTTTCCCTCATACCATACACAAAAATTCCTGTTATGGGCTGAATGGTACTCCCCCCGACCAAATTCCTGTGCTGAAGGCTTAACCCTCAATACTTTCAAATGTGACTGTATTTGGAGATAGGATCTTTAAAGAGATAATGAAATATAAATGAGATCCTTAGGGTAGGTCTTATTTCAATATGGCTGGTGGGGTTTTTATAAGGATTTATTTATTTATTTGAGAGAGAGCACGCGTGAGTTGTTGGGGAGGGGCAGAAGGAGAGAATCTTCAAGCAGACGGCTGAGCACAGAGCCCGACGGTGGGGGGGGGGGGGGCTCCAACCCACAACCCTGAGATCATGACCTGAGCCAAAACCAAGAGCCAGACACTTAACCAACTGAGCCACCCAGGCACCCCATGACTGGTTTTTTTATAAGAAGAGAGGATTAGTCAACTATACTTCAATATTAAAAACTTAAAAAAATATATCCACACGTGTGCCCCCAAAATGTTAATTACTATGAAATGTATTATATTAAAAATTAAAAACTGCCTAAATTTCCTTTAATATGGGATTATGGAAAATAAACTTTACAATCTATTCAAATAAATAAAATGGGAATTAGAAAAAAACTATAATTCTAAAAAAAGAAGAAGAGACTAGGACACAGACACACAAGAGAGCAATGTGAGTACGCAGGGAGGAGACAGCCATCTACAAGCCAAGGAGAGAGGCCTCAGAGGGAACCAACCATGCCAACACCTGGATCTTGGCCTTCAGTCCTCTAGAACGGTGAGAACATAAATTTCTGTTATTTGAGCCCTCAGTCTATAGTACTTTGCTATGGCAGTTCTAGCAAACTAATAAATATCCCTAAAAAGAAATCTCAACCACTAATAAATCTACAGTTTAAAAGTCTCATCACAAATAAGCAGCAGGCTCAAATGACTAGTTCCAGTTCTACCAAAATAGTCAAGGAATAGATAATTTCCATTTCTTCCAGAGAACAGAAATTGAGGCTGTGAGTCTAGCCTGCAGAAATACACAAATTTCGAACAAAACATAAGCAAACCAAATGCAGCCATGTATTAAATCCTTGTTGGGCTGATCCTAAGAATTCAAGGCCAATTGATGTAATTCACCCATAATAACAAACCTTCAAAGGAGAAAATTAAAATAATGCAGAAAAATCATTTGATGACATTCAGTGTCCACTCATAATAAAAATTCAGGAAGTTGAAAATAAAGAACAACTTTCTTAACCTCTGTAAAAGACATCCTCCAAAAAAAAAAAAAATCCTAAGAAAACATCATATATAATTCTGAAATGCTGAAAATATTCTCTGGAAGATCAAAAACATCATTCTTTCTCTTTAAGATTATTTTAAAGGCCTAGCCATGCAGTAAGAAAAGCAAAAAAAAAAAAAAAGGAAAATATAGAAGAACTCATCAGAAATAAAAGTGTCATTACTTGCGACATGATACAACTATCTACCTAGAAAACTCCAAGCGATCTGAAGATAAATCATCATAATTAATAAGAGTATATAGCATGTTTGGTGGATAATACCAATCTACAAAAGCCAATATACACTAATGACAATCAGTTAAGATACCATTCACAATAGTAACAAAAATACTAAGTACCTAGGGAGAAATCTAACAGAGGATGTGCAAGCCCTTTAGAGGCTACATTTTAAAAGATCTTTAGGTTAAAATTTAAAGTTTAAGAACTCTCTAGTACAGTGGGTTTTACCCTTAGCTGCCTGCTATATATATATATATATATATTAGAATCATATATATACATATATATGTATATATATATATTAGAATCAAACCTGATATTATATTATATTATATTATATTATATTATATTATATTATACCTCCTCATTCCGATGTGTAATGTGTAATGGCATCAGGTGATTCTAATGTGTAGCTGGGCTTACAAACCATTACTCCTGGGGAGAGTAGCATGGGCTGGAGGAAGGGCACACGGGGCTTCCAAGGTACCAGAAATGTTCTATTTTTTCATTTGGGTGACAGATTCATTGGAACTTTGGCCTTTAAATCATACATATGTGTCTTATATACTTTGTTGTATTTACATTTTAGTGTAGCACGATTAAACGCCCCCTTAACAGTGGTTGTGCAAGAGTTTTCTTATTTATCATACCATTACCTCCCTAATGCTGTGACACATTAATTTGCTGGTTTTCTTCATTGTGGCAGAAACTGAAACTGCTTGAAGTCATACTACTACTCATCATATAAAGTGAAGCAACACCAGAAACAAAACACAAATATCCCTGTCTACCAATTTGAACAAACGAACCCATCACTGAATCAGAGGCTCTGGATGGCACCTGGATTTGTCAAATTTATAGAGACAGAAGGTAGAATAGTGGTTACCAGGTGCTGGGGGGTGATGGGATTATGAAAGGAAGGGGAAGTTCTGTTTAATGGGTATGGGTATCAGTGAAGGAAGTTGAGAAAGTTCTGGAGATGGATTGGTGGTAATGGTTGCACAAGAACGTGAAAGGACTTAACCATATCTTTAAAAACGGTCAAAATGATAAAACTTTGTGTTATGTATATTTTATCACAATGAAAAAGAGGGAGGTTTCTGTTTCAAAGTTGAAGTTGGTGCAGAGGAAGACGTTAGTGAAACAACAACTTATGAGGAAGAGCTCACTTCTAAAGAAACAGGATCTCTCACTAAACCCTTAATTGCATTTGCTCCCGCTCAAAAGCTTGGGAAGAATTGATGTTGAAGCGTAAAGCATCCCTTCCACCAAAGTGGTGGAATATTGCGAGGAAAGCACTGTTATCTTGATCTCTGTACCTGAACAAATCTTCTTCTCATGTTTGTTGTCACACTTTGATGTGTGCCCCCAGCCAGCTAACTCCCCGCGTGGCTGTGTAAACTTCTCGTCTTGCCCTCGACCTCGGGGGTGACCTGGTGTGTTAGTGACTCCTGGCTGAGGTAAATGATACAGCACGGTAATAAAAGCAACAGCTAGATCTTTCGCTTTTATCTACCTCCATCCACTGTGAAGTGTCTCTCCCCCACTCCCTCCTACCAGGTATCAAAAACCCCGATAAAGGGGAAAGAAGTTATCTGAAGCATTGTGTGCCCCCTGTAAGAAATCCAATTATTTACGGTCCCTGGAGACATTTTCTTTTAAGCGTGCTAGTGAGTGACCTAAATGTATAGTTTTCCTCCTACCGTTAACGGAGCTCTTCCTTTATCTCGCATTTAACAATCTTAAATAGTCCTTTCCCTTCTTCAAGATAAAGACAGAAGTTGGTAGAAAACAATTGTGTCCTGTCACGAGGCAGAGAAGGCACAGAGAGTGGAGCCCTGATCTTGAGATTTTGGTGTTTTTGCCTTTTTTTTTTTTTAATTGTTCCTAGGACTATAGCTGATTTCATTTTTTAAAGGACAGCTGAGCAGGACCATGATGCAGAGCAGACCTGCCTTAAGTTCTGCTCTGTCAGGGAAGTGACACAAAAGAATTCAGTCATTAAAACCACTTCCACAGTCTCCTGGAGGAGTGAGAAGGTAGACCCCCAAGCTCCCAGGAGTAAAGTTTCAAATCCCACTTTGGTGGAGGAATCTTTAGGCAGACCTGAAGATGAGTTTCATTTTGTAAGAAGCCTTCCACCTAACCCGACCCTGGGTGCCAGTTACACCAGAGCATTGGAGGGTTCCACACGGGGCCCCGTCCTGGGGGCTCCATGATTGGATCTATGTGAGGGTTTGAATCTCCGCCGTGGGGCGTGCTCCCACTACAAGTGTCCCCAAACTGCTTAAGGAATGGAGGTGTGTTCATCTCCTTGAAGTGCTTTGCCCTTGCCGTGGGGGAGATAAATCTACACGTGAAGTTCCCAAGGGGGAGTTGAAGAGGGAAGGGTCGGAGTAGGGATCTAGCCACAGACTCTTGTTCCTGCCTTTGGCCTGGGCCTTCTCTGGACTTCATGTTCAGAAAGGGTGAGAAAGAGCAGAAGGAGCCGGGGCTCCTGATCATCCCCGCACAATGGCCCCAGATCACCAAGGGCAACAATGACGGGTTTGACAGCCACCTATGTCCCTCCTCCCCTTGCTCGGTGTTCTCAACTTTTTTTATCATTATTGCCCCCAGGAGGCGCCTTTTTAGACACTTTTTTCCTAATCGCCCCCCTCCATGAAATTTTAAAAGCACAGGTATACTGGATATCTGTGTGTCCGTACTATATGTACATATATGCTTTATCAGGAGGATAAGGTTTCTGCCACTTTCCAAGAACCAATTTTTCCCCCTTGGGGATAAGATCACCCGCGTTGAAATGCATGCCCTCACTCCTTTAGAGAACCAGTTGCGTAGATGCGGCCTGAAGACAGAATGTGCTGTGGGGCATCATGCTGTGGCCCGCCAGGACCTGCCCACCAGCTCCACCCTTTCCTAGAGGGACCGGCTGACAGAATTTAGGAAATCCCCATATTCTCTCAAGGCTCAGTGTCCTCATCTATAAAACGGGGATAATTACCACCTTCAGGGTTTGTAGGAAAAATTAAATGGCGAGACGTGTGTTATAGCAGTGAGCGCCCTCTTGTCCTCAGTTCCTATAAAAGTATCATATTCTGTCAAGAATACCATATTCTGGTTTATGGGGACTAATTTGTGTTCTTTAGTAAGATTTTACTCTCTTTTCTGGAGATACGCTAGACTGAAAACTAATCCGCAAATGAACGTACAATGTGTTTCTGCCACAGCTCATGTGGAAATGTTAACTACTCGGAGCTAGCAAACATAATCACACATCCAGGGAAAATAAAAAGTTATACACACGCTCACACTTTACAGCTCCCTGAAATTTCTTTGCACTTGAGAAATGGAGTATGTTAATCTCTCGCTTCTCCCTACTTTCCTTCCCCCAGTCAAGTTTCACTAGTCTGTACTTAAGGTTTCTCAGTGAGGAGGCCAACAAAACAGAGTCCCTTCTTTCTGAGGCTAGGCTCCACTGGGGACACCGCTCAAGAATTTTACGACAAGCAAGCCTCGCAGACGAAATTTTCAAAGATGGCGGGCTTTCTCTGGTCTGCCCCACTCACCCCGTACTATCCAGCTAAGAGTCAGAGTTTTTAAATTGAGCCCATTGGTGGGGATACAGCAAGGATGGGGGTGCTTTGGAAGTTTCGTGATGGCAGCAATAAGCGCTTAATGGCAGCCTAATTCGGGAAGACAATGAGGCATCTAGAAGGACTTCAAATGATGTGTTTCAAGAGATACTAATCTGCCAGCAAGTACAAAATGTGTTTTAATGCATGCTTGAAATTAAGAAAGTCACAGTTGTTTTAAATAACTAAATAGATACAATTAAATGACGTGAAATATCAAAAGCTAATTTGGGTTTCTGGAACCAGAGCCAACGTTTCCTCCACAAGAGTGGGTGGTGAGCGACAAATCTTCCTGAGTTGGATGAGTTGGATGATCACCAGCCGTCAGATTTTGGGCATCCCTGGGAACAGTGACTGGTGAGTCAGAGTTTCCAAGGAGAAAACACTCCCCAGAGAGAGAATTCACTATTATGTCCCCCTGCATGTCAGAGGGGGGGACAACAAATACTTATTGGTTTGTGGTTTTGTTTTTGCTTTAGTCTACAGTATGTATAGGTGATGATATGCTGAGGTAACAAATAAATCCTGAAATCTTGGTGACTTGGGGTTTAATTAAGGCTTATTTCTAGCTCACATGAAGTCCACTATGGGCCTGGTGACTCTCCAGAATGGTGTCCTCCTTATCACTGAGTCAGGCCGCTAGAAATTGCTGGCTTCCCTCAGGCCACGTGGGGCTTCCAGGAACACTGAGGTAAAGAGTAGAAAACTCCTATTCACTCTTAAAGCCCTTGTCCAGAAGGAACACTCATCCACTTCACTTCTGCCCAGAACTGGTCACCACCTAAGTACACGGGGGCTGAGTGTGCAGGGGATCACGGGGAGTGTTTGATGAGCAAACGCTCCCTGCCACACACAGGTAGACTTCATCAAACCAACCTTTCAGCCTCATCAGGTGATGGCTTCCTCCTCATTATGCTTCCTGTTGATTTTTTTGCGGGGAGGGAGGCTAACTAGAATTATTTATTAAAGGACTAGAAACTGGGGCACCTGGGTGGCTCAGATGGTTAAGTGTCTGCCTTTGGCTCAGGTCATGATCCCAGGGTCCTGGGATCGAGTCCCACATCGGGCTCCCTGCTCAGCGGGGAAACTGCTTCTCCCTCTGCCTCTCTCCCACTTATGCTCTCTCTCTCAAATAAATAAATAAATAAATAAAATCTTAAAAAAAATAAAATATAAAGGACTAGAAACCTATTTCCCTCTCGAATGTGTATGCATAGAGAGATTTGCACCTGCCTGCTTTTGAGCAGCAAAACTTCGGCACAGTTGGCTTGAGCAGTGGGAGTTATGAGTTCAACTACTGTGTAGTCCCCTCTACATAAGCCACAATTTGAGAAATTTTAAGCTTAAGAGGTCAGTCGGTATTGCTTGATATAATAAATACTCATCAGCTGACAAATTCAACATCTTATTTACCACTGTCCCTTTCCTTCTTCAGAGTATTTCTGGAAGCAAATCGGATTTAGTCTCCCAAGACGGTGTTGCTTCGGGTAAAAGCCAATACCCAAACCCAAGGGTTTATCTGGACCGTATAGACATCTGGGAAGTCAGATAGTGAAAAATGGGACTGTCCCAATTTGTGCAGATGGCTGGTAGGCCTGTGATACCATGGACCATTTTCAGGTATGAGATCAGTCATGATTAAGCCAAGTTATTTTCTTTTATGAACTTTTAATGTTTTTCAGCATCCTTGGAAAGTGCAATAAAAATGAAAGAGTGCTCATCAATATTAGTATATCTCCATAGTCCTACTGTAGCTTGGCCATGTCATTCATTACGGCAGGCTCCCACAGGGCAGTGTGTTTCAAGGGAATGGAAATTGAATACAAAGTCTTTTATTCTTGTTTTCACTCCAACTCAAGTCCTTAGTGCCGAGCACTTGGCCCCCGCTCCCCCACCCTCACCCACTCACAGCATTTTGCTGGCAAGCCAGAACGCTCTACCTTCAAGTGAACCGGTGGTCTTCCTCCAAATCCCAGCCAGGGGGCCTCCCTCTTTTAAGAAGAGGCTTAGTCCAAACTAGCCGCTCATTTCTCCAAGTGCTAGTCAGCACCCTCGTATTGAGTCTGACATACACATTGAGCCTTTCCCCGCTGAACAGTGTGATTGCTTGACGTTCCGCTGCCTGGATGCGCTTGCCGTTTCTGACCCTTCTCTTCCACATCCAGAACCGAGACAAGCCGGGACAGATGCCGAAGAGACAGGGCTTTCCTCTTCCAAGCGAGTCCTTTGCCCCGCAGCGGGGCTCAGTTCTTGACACGCTGCTTGTTTTCTCACCCTCGTGCGGGCGAGAGACCCCGGTTGCATCCCCTTGCAAGGCCGCCCCTCTCCTGAAGATGGCAGAGTGTGAGCAGCTAAGGGCAGCCGCCGCGGGACCCCGGGGTCCCGCAAACCCCTTTCCCACCCGCAGACCCTGAAATGGAAGGAAATGCTCCACCCGGGGAAGTAGAGTGTGTGCCCCGATGGTGAGGGAAGCAAAAGGGGAAAGAGAAGAGAGTCCAGGGCAAGAGCCAGCCATGAGAACAAAGCGAAGTGAGACTGATGGACGCGGAGCGGGGGTCGCGAGAAAGCGAGTGCGGCGCCCTCCCCGGTGCTCGCGGGACCCACCGGGCCGCAGCACGGCGCTGCGGAGGGAGAGGACCTGTCCCGGGGAGGTGGAGGGCGCCCGGAGGAGGCTGCGCCACTCTCATGCCTCCCCGGGAATCCCTCCTTCGGGTTGTGACTCCCAACGGCAGGAGACCTCAGGGCTGGCCATTCTGCCTTCTCATCGCACCGACCGAGCTAGTTGCATTTGAAGATACTGATTTCTTTTCCTTTCTTTTCTTTTTTTAAGATTGATTCTCTCTTCCTTTTATTTATTTTTATTTTTTTAATTTATTTTTATTTTTTTATTAACATATAATGTATTATTTGTTTCAGGGCTACAGGTCTGTGATTCATCAGTCTACACAATTCACAGCAAGATAAAGGAGATGGATGCCTCTTCCTCGGTGAAGCCTCCCCTGATTTCCCCCTCTCTTAGCTCTCATCCCACTGCATCGTGTTTTCACTTGTCTGCCTCTCGTCCAGGGGACTGTATCTTGCTCACTGTTAAATTCTCAACGCCGCCCCACCCCCCACCCCCGCCTGGAACTTGGTAGTAAATTAACAAGTCAACTAACAAATGAAAACATTAAACAAATTAACAAATCAATTAACGAATGAAAAGAACAAGTTATTTCACATAAAAACTCAATGCTGGGCGTGATATTCTTCGACCGAGAAGAGAGAGACTGGAGCCCACTGTGTATGGTTTGTCCCTGTTGAGTGGTGTTTTCAGCCCTCCTGGACACCGTACCATGGAGGAAAGGTGTGGTTGGCACATACAGGTCACTCTGGTTCCTTTCATGACATCTCTGACCGCAGTGTTCTGTACTTAATCCTATGAATCCCTTTATTTATGCCTTCTTCAAGTCAACATGAATAGTCACTAAGCATGACTGAGTTTTTCAGACCACGGATCTATCTCAGGATATTTGTATCGGCTGGAAGGCATTCCTAGGAAGCTGCTGGAACAGGGGTAGGAGCAGCTCCGGGGGCCAGAGTTCAGGCCAGAGTGACTTCTGCTGTGACTGCTGACAGCCAGGTGGTGAAGGACTCAGGTGCTGGTACACCTGGCAGATAAAGGAAATTCAATTCAGATCAGATCTTTAAAATAGTTAAGCGGGGTCCTGTGGATGGCAGTATATTGTGAGAGAGCCTAGGCACTCTGGGATAACCATCATAGAAATGGAAATCAGCATATGGTCCTTTGATTTCCAAGGAAATTTAGAACACTGGTTTATTCACTCCAAGCAAAACCTTCTCTGTGAATGATTTAAGGAGTTCCGCTTCTGGAAATGGAAATCTTAGAACTTTCTTTCATCCTTCGATTCATTTTTCTTTGGTTTTAAGTAATTGACTCAAATTGATCACCTTTAAGAGAAGAAGGATAAGTAAAGAATATGGTACCTAATAGAAGTCTTACCAGCTAGAAACACAGTGGAGCGGATCAAGCCAGACAGACCAGATTAAGCCCATAGAACTATATGCTGAGTGACCGAGTCTCCCAAAATTCCTGCTTAGCAGCTGGGTTATTCCAAATGGCTCAGACCCTCCCCACCCCCGTGTCTGCATTCTCTGGCCTTCATTCTGTGGGTCTTCACTACTGTTCTCCATCAAAGATCACAGCCCGGCTATGGTGGGCTGACTATGGCCCACAGACATAATTTCTTTGGCTCGCTCAGCAGTATTGAAAATTTGCATTAGGTGCTAACATTTTTAAAACAGGGAGACCTCACATTTTAAAAAATCTAGATTTCCATCTTCTCTTTAAAAATCAGAAGTTGCAACACTGGGCAACACTATATGGCCACAGTGAGCTCAAATAGGAGTGACTGACCCTTTAATAACACTGGTAATGGTAATAGAGGTGTTACCTAATTGTATCGTAACAGCTTTTATTATGCGCCATACACTATCTTAAGTGCTTTGCATATATTGTCATTGAATCCTCACATCAACACTAGGAGTGGGTACTATAATTATCTCCAATTTCTGAATGAGGAAAACAAGGCACAGTGAGGTCAAGTAACTTGCCCATATTCACAGCTTTAAATGGCAGAGGCAAGATTTGAACCGAGCAGGCAGGCTCCAAAGTCTGAACAGTTAAGCCCTAATAAATGTAGTCTCCCAGAAGATGATGGCCAGGAATGGACTATTGTAGGCATATGGATGTCCAGATGTGAAAGTTGTTGCAATCAATGCATAATGATTAAAATTTGTATGGGGTCTAGAGTCAGATTGCCTCCATTTGCATCTGGGCTCGCCACTGGGAGAACTTGGCCAACTTGATTAATATCTTTAAGCTTTAGTCCTATCTGTAAAATGGGCAAGTAGTACCGTCCCCATGGATTGATTATACTTTACAGAATTGAGGTACTAAAGTTCTTATGACAGGTAAGTGCTGACACATAGTAAGTGTTTAATTAATGTTCACCATTATTATTAGTTTATCTAAGAAGCTCTTATCACTGAGAATTCCATATGTGTTGGACTAACAAAAGTCTTCGGCATGGAGCACCTTCTCCAATTTCTAACATTTTGGTAGTTTAAAAGAAATGTTTACAGACAAAAATAATATGTTCCATGTCTAGGAAATAGTGTTGAAGTACTATTTAGCTGGAAAGCATCATTATATAAAATAAAATTAATTTCATTTTTTTTAAAGATCTTATTTATTTATTTGACACAGAGAGAGAGGAAGCGAGAGAGCACAAGCAGGGGGAACAGCAAGGGAGAGGGAGAACCAGGTTCCCTGCTGAGCAGAGAGCCCGATGCAGGGCTTCATCCCAGGACCCTGGGATCATGACCTGAGCTGAAGGCAGACACTTAACCAAGTGAGCCACCCAGGCACCCCCAAATAAAACTAACTTCTTTTTTTTTAAGATTTTATTTATTTATTTGACAGTGAGAGACACACAGCGAGAGAGGGAACACAAGCAGGGGGAGTGGGAGAGGGAGAAGCAGGCTTCCCACCGAGCAGGGAGCCTGATGTGGGGCTCGATCCCAGGACCCTGGGATCATGACCCGAGCCGAAGGCAGACTCTTAATGACTGAGCCACCCAGGCACCCCATAAATCTAACCTCTAACTTCAGTTTCTTTCAGTATTTATTGAGCATCTACTCTTTTGTATATCATTGCATCGCTAATATTTTAGCTCACCTCATGGTAGGAATGTGATAAAGATTTGTAAAATAGGTAAAAGATAAAAGTGAAAAGTTGACAAGACTTTTGTTCTTCTAAAAGGTAGGAAACCAGAAAAAAAAATTCTGAGAATCACTTCACGTAGAGTAAGCAAGCAAACAAACAAACAAAATGTAATCAAAGAAATTTTTCTTGCTAGGATCAGAATACATTAATACTAATGAAAACAGAACACAGACCCCTTCTGACATATTTTATACTGTTTAAAGATAAACATTTGTGCACTGCAAGCCACCAATGGATTTAAACTCCAGTGAGGACTTTATAAGCCATCTGCTAGTCTCCTAATGAGGCTAGTAACTATCATTGTTTACAGTTAGGCACCAGGGGTCATGGATATTTGTTATAATGAAATCTGCAATGCATCACTGGCAGAATCTAAAAGAGTCTTTCTTCACAAGGGCTAATTACAAATATAATAAAACAACATTAAAAAAAACCTCTTGAAGTCCACAGAGAAACCTAACTTGGCACAACAAGTATGGACCATAGTACCCGCTCTGTTTTCGTTTTACGAATTCTGATTACAGAAGCCAAATCATATTTAGCTACTAATAATACAAAGCCACCAATGGATCCTTTGCTTCAGATCACTTAATCACGAGATGCTTCGTGAACCATCTGGATCTAGAAGCCATTTGTTCTGACCCTCTAGCATAGAGTGTGCAAATGCTTAGGAAGACCCACAGGTTATTTTAGATGTGTGATTTTAATAAGGTGCTACTTGGAAGTTGTGCTCAAACTGAATTTGCTGATTCATTAATTTAGCTGGGGCGGGGGGGGAGAGGATGTGAAAAATTGTTTAGGATCACAGAGATAAGGAAACTCATTGGCTGACTGAATTTTTACCTTCCGATTGGCAGTTTTAGCATCCCAGAAATGTAGTCTGAATCATAATTGCTTTAATTTGCATATTGTGGCAGTATTTCCACAGTCCACTGGGGCAAAAATATTGGCCTATTACAATGATTGGTGATATCCCCATGAGTCCATTATGCTCAGCATCCCAGGCTAGGAAAATATAGAGTCTCAGTATGAAGGGGTTCTTATAAAATGTTTCCTATTGGTAGCACTATCAGACAGCTCCTGAGATGTCAAAAATGAGATAATGCTTTTTATTTCATTTAATAGAATGCCTGTGAATAGTAATGATAAGACTACAAGAGGGGCGCCTGGGTGGCTCAGTCAGTTAGGCGTCTGCCTTCGGCTCAGGTCATGATCCCAGGGTTCTGGGATCGAGTCCCACGTCGGGCTCCCTGCTCAGCGGGGAGTTTGCTTCTCCCTCTCCCTCAGCTTCTCCCCCTGCTTGCGCTCTCTCACTCTCTCTCTGTTAAATAAATAAATAAAATCTTTTAAAAAAAGACTACAAGAATAAAAATATCTTATATCTATAGAGTGTTCTTCACATATTCCAAAGCCTTGCAAATAAAAACCAAAAACAAAAACAAACAAATAAAAAAAAAAAAACCACTAAGTCATGCATACATCCCCTTGGGGAAGAATAAAATTTGCCAATACAATTTTTAAAATAAGAGAGAATTTAGGTGGATCCTGCACTACCAAATATCAAAACATATTAAGCTTCCATAGGCTGTATGGTAAATGCTCAATGAACCCAACAGAAAGTAAAGAAAGATCCACATGCAGGGCTGTTATGAATGGAGCCCGTGAAATTGTGCCTAAGATATTTAAGAAAGTCTATATGATAAGTGTGGCATTTGAAATAAGTGGAGAAAATTAAAATTATTTAACCAATAACACTAAAATAATAAGGTAACATTTTGGGGGGTCAGGGGCATCCTCATATCTATTCATATGCCAAAATAAAGTCCAAGAATTAAGAATTAAATGTAAAAAATGCAACTATGAAAAAAAATCTTTTAAAAATATAGGCAGATACTGATATCATCTCTGGGATGGAAAAGGCAGAAACCACCGAGCCGTGTGGCTTACAGACCACAGGCCATCCCTAGCAGTCCATCAAGCCGCCCGCGGGCGTCTGCAGAGGAAAAGCTATAAACCAATTTTGTTCATAAACATGTCATAAATTTTAAATGTAAGATAAACTAGGGTTTTTGTAGAAATGCTAATAAAGTACTAAAAATATTATGGGTTTAGAGGTTGCACATAAGCTGCAAACTGTGTGGATCATTTGGGAGGGAGCCCCATCCAGTAGATAGGATCTACTACCCTCTGGCTTATGTGCTTCCAAATCATTGACATAGTACCACTTGCTTAATTAAACACGCCTTTTTATGTTTACCCACATGTTGCATTTTAGCTCCATTTCACAAAAGTGGATTAGTGACTCAGAATGGTTTATTGAAGTATAAACACCATAATGAAATAATAACATACAAACGACAAGTCAGAACAACATTGTCCACATAGGGAGTGCACAAGATTCCAGGGCGAACATAGAATATGAATTTGTGCACGGTGGGACAGGTGAATCTGTGAAGGTCATGATTTCACACAAGCTCTGAGAAAAGGAAAGTGTGAATAAAACTTAGGATTATGAGATCTGAACATTGACTTTTCGTTCCACTAGTAATCCATTCGCTCTTTGTCCCTAGTGTGCTATCTGCGTTGAAATTTTGTCACACGATGACACGAAGCCATCAAATCTTTTGTGTCATTTTCAAAGAAGTCAGTGACCTTTCGAGCATCCATACACGGTTTTCTGGAAGAAAAGCAAAGTATTGCTTTCTAAGTATGAAGCTGATTAGTTTTATCCCTAAAGGCAAAGAAGAGGTAGTGACAGTCCCAGATGTCAGGGACACAACCATTAAGAAGGGGAACAATTCTTGGCAAAATGCTTCCCTCAGAGGCCACTGGTGGACGTCGTACCAGATTGATGGCAGACAAAGGGAGAGAGTTATTGCTGCCAGGTCTGTCTGCTGGCAGACATTTCTCTCTTTCCTGCTACACAAGAGCTCTGAGGAACAGAGCACGAATCTGCTCCTGGTAGATGCACGGTCCAACCACGGGAAACACGTTCTTTGTGGCTTTTGATTCTATTTATCTCTGAAAATCCACATGACATAAACTGGTCTTTTCTTGTTTAATTAATGATTTAACCAATTAAATGACAATTTAGCCAGTTTTTGTCCACTGCTTATCTTATTCATGGGGAACAGTTGCTGGGCAAACAGATGCATTTTGACCTTAGTTAAGTGTTGAATAGTGAAATATGTAAATATCCTCAAATTTGCCAGCACAAAGCGTACATTGTGTGAATAAAATGACAGGGAGTGTACATCACCTTTCCACACTGGGGTATGCTGGTAATTTAAGGAAAGAAGAGCACACAAGATTTCAAAGTCTTTAGACAATTTCCGTAACTTTGTTAATACCTTGAACTATTTTATAATTTCCAGTGACTCGTTACCAGCAATTTCATACATTTTATGGGAGAAGGAGCCAATGCAATGGGTAGTCTTTATTGGAAAGAAGAAACTTCACAGCACATTTTCAGTAAGTTAGCGCAACTGGGGCCAACTGGTGGGGCACCAGCTTGTAATGGGTTCCACAGCTGGGGCATCATTGGGCCTCACCTTTGTGCAGCCAGAACCAGATGACAGTACTATCGTCCCCTTCACAGATGCAGCCCACCATTCGCTTGTTGGTGGTGGATGGGACTAAATTAGGGTCTTCCTTGGTGCCTGCAGCTGCCTTTGGGGTAGCACATTGTATGGGTCCAGTTCTTTCCATGCAGCCATCATGACCTCCCTCTCCAGCCCAGTCGCCTGGTCATCATCAGTAGGAACACTACCTCCAGATGCCATGGAGCGCACCCTGAGAGCCTGCGTGGCCAGCGCTCCAACACCGCGAAGTAACCTTGAAGCCATCATGCCCGCTACAAACAGCAGTACTTCCGGGAGCAGGCTCCGGAAACGGACGTGATTTCCGGGGGAGGGCTTTCCCTCCCTCACAGACATATATTTACTACCACCTCCCAAGTTGAAAATCTCAGTCTTAGGGCTTCAACTGTGACAAACTCTTGAGTTTGCATCCCACCGAATAGAGAACATAGACCAGCTAAAAAGCTTGTCATGATTTTTGGGTCTTGATTCTATCTTAATATGCGGAACTAGCTGACAAACCTTCAAATACTCGCTGCCATTCCTGAAAACCTGAACTCTAATCAGAATAAACTAGAGTGGGAGCATAGCATAGTTTTGGGGCAAGGAAGTGTGAAAGCATACTCTAGTTCCCATGGAATGAGAACTGGCCCTCCTTCCTGATAGGTAGCGGAAGAATATACGTTCCAGATCAGGAGCTGCACACCATATTCCCAGTCAGAGTGAATCTGCTCTCATAAAGATACCATATCCAGAACAGCAGCTAAAACTGGGGTATCACAGGGGTGCCTGGGTGGCTCAGTCGGTTAAGCGTCTGCCTTTGGCTCAGGTCATGATCCCAGGGTCCTGGGATCGAGGCCCACATTGGGCTCCCTGCTCAGCGGGAAGCCTGCTTCTCCCTCTCCCACTCCCCCTGCTTGTGTTCCTGCTCTCGCTATCTCTCTCTGTCAAATAAATAAATAAAATCTTTAAAAAAACAAATAAAACAAAATTGGGGCATTACATGTTAAGTTCATGATAGTCCACTGTCATCTGCCATGATCCATCCAGGTTTCGCAGGGGTCAACTGGTGAGTTAAATGGGGTTCTAATGAGGACGCCATTTTGAATTGTTTGGTCAGACTTTGAAGTATGTGAGTCCTTGAGAGTGGCACTAATCTCTGCTATCCCTCTGAAATGATATATTTACTATTGTGGTCAGAAGGGGTAGTGAGCTTCCACTTGGTCTTTCCTTCTATGATAGCTCTTATTCCACAGTCAAGGAACTGGCATGAAGATTCTGCCAGCTTCCAAGTGTGATCAACCCAGTTATGGACCCTGGAACCAAGGAAATAACCATTGCACGGTGGGAGGTGGAGGTGAGCAGGTGGGCAGGACACATGGACTCAATGTGAGACAGACTTTATCAAGGACTTTATTTTCTGACACCTACATTTCTCGACTCTAACAGAGAGGCCACAGTGACATTTGGCTCCCTGGCTATCAGTGTCGACTCCAATGCTGTTCTCAAGAGCCCTGGAAAGACCCGGATATCCCCCTCTTTCTAGTGTATGGCGCCCACATAGATGGCCATAGTTTCCTTTGGGAAGCACGGGGGAATTGGTACCATATAGCCCGGGCAGGATATTCTGTACATACAGGGGCTTTCCTGCCGGGGACCTGGCCTCTACTTCAGACAGTGAGCTCTGGGTTGAGAACCAGCTTAGGTCTTGAAACTGGGCAAGAGGTTGTAACTTTCCATGGAAAATGGTTGACTCTGGTCTCCAGATCATCCGATCTTGATCTCTTCTTAAAGCTTAAAACTTTACCAAGACTTTGAGTATATTAAGCAAGACCCATTTATCTTGCCCCTGGAAACACCACGTTCTATTAACCACTATAGACTCCCCCACAGACTCTGCTACAGACGCCATCAGAGACTACCCTCTGGGGAACCCTCCACTTCAGCTGTCATTACACACTTACTGCCCTTACACAATCATGCCATCGAGGTCCTGACAATTAAGTTCTGCCTCTGCTGCTGTGGAGATTCCATTACCCTTACTGCACCCAGAGAGAGCAGTTCTGTAACTGCATCTCCTACTGTCAGCCCTGGCCTGCGGAAGGCGCCACCACTGAGTCTGGTAGTGATGCTGGGGCTGGAGTCTCTCACCACTGCACTCCTGACCACCTTCAGAAATGAAGTGGGTTCTCTGGCCCTCAGGCAAGGAACTGTGGCCGAGGCCAAGTAGAACAGAGATGATCTGTGCCCTCCAGGCGCTGCTCAAACTACCAAAACTGAACAAATAAATCAATTTGTTGATTTCAGCTACAATATTTTGGGATGGTTTGATACACAGCAATAGATATCCTGAACTGTCCCGTTGTTCCTTCTCCTTCATTATTTCTTGCATTTGTCCCTTCCTCACCATCTCTCTTGCTACTCACTTATTTCAGGTGCTCATCATGTCTGACTGCAACAGATTCTACCTGGTTTCCCGTCTTTTGCTTCCTTTCTTCCCCACCCCCCACTTTCCAAAGGCATAGCCCCAATCTATTCTTCAGAGTAATTTTTCTAAAACATAAATCGGCTAGAACGCTTTCGGTGGCTTCGCTCTGCCATCAGAATAAAATCCAGTCTTCTTCCCTGGGTATGTAAGGCCTTCCATGGCTAAGCTCCTGCTCACTCATTCAGGTTTCCAACCCCCTCCCCCTTCACCACACTCTACAGTCACGTTGACCTACTTACGTTCCCCCAGATGGGCCACACATTCCTCAGATTTCAGTGCATTTGAGGACGATCTCTCCACTTAGAATGCCTTAGCTCCACACATGCCGGGCTAACAACTCCAGGCAGACAACGCTCAGCTCATGCACCACCTCTTTATGAGAGCTTTTTCTCATCTCTAGCCCCTTCCCACCTCCATCTTTCTCTTTCTCTTCCTTCTCACGGCCGCCCTAGATGGGGTGACTTCACTGTGTTCCCAGAAAGCCCCCTGCATGCCTCTTTTCAGAGCTTACAGCACTCTTGTATCTCTATACTTCTCTTTCTGCCTCCACCCTATTATTATGGGTTCCTCAGTGGTTGGAACAGCCTATCTCTGAATCCCCAAAGCACAGCACACTGTCCAAACAGCACACGTATGTGCAACTCAGAATTTTCTGTTGAGTAAATGAATGCAAGTCTTTGTTTTCCTGTCTCGTGTTCTCTGATTCTGGAAACACGACTTCAATATCCTTTGGAAAACCACTTCTGCTGTAGTCTGTTTATGAGTTTTGCATGAGGCTGGTCCCACCTCTCACAGCAAGAGTGAGTTCACATAGGCTCAAGCCAGTCGCCATTTTCCACTCCCCTGTCCCATGTGCCCCATGATTGATTCCGGGTTGGGGATTTAACCCTAGAAGATCCAAGGGGACAGGAAGACACTTGGCTAAGGTTTCCGGAAAGAGAGGCTTACACTCTTTATTGAATCTGGGCTCCAAAGATGGGAGGCTTGCAGCATCTTACAAGCTTGGGTGAGGAAACCAGAGCTTTTGGGAATTAGGGTCAGGAGTTGCCACTATACACACCTGAGAAAGAGGCCAACCTAGGGGGAGAACTGGGGAGAGGAGAAGCCTGCCACACCGTTCCTTCCGTCAGCCAGGCCAACTGGAGCCATGCCCTACTGGACATCTCAGCTGTGCAAAATAGTAACTTCCTGTTTCTGCTTAAGCCGGTCTGGGAATTTTGTTAAATGACATATTCATGGTGTCCTCCCTAAAGAAGTTCATGGTGTAGCAAAAATCACTCACGGTTTATGATAATCAGCCTCATGATTTTATACTATTATCTCAAAAACTGCTCAGTTTTGTACCACAATGCAATACCACCTCCCACCTGTCAGAATGGCTAAAGTTAACAAGTCAGGAAATGACAGATGTTGGCGGGGATGCGGAGAAAGGGGAACCCTCCTACACTGTTGGTGGGAATGCAAGCTGGTGCAACCACTCTGGAAACAGTATGGAGGTTCCTCAAAAAGTTGAAAATAGAGCTACCATATGACCCAGCAATTGCACTACTGGGTATTTACTCCAAAGATACAAATGTAGGAATCCGAAGGGGTACATACACCCCAATGTTTATAGCAGCAATGTCCACAATAGCCAAACTATGGAAAGAGCCAAGACGTCCATCAACAGATAAATGGATAAAGAAGATGTGGTATATATATACAATGGACTGTTACTCAGCCATCAAAAAAATGAAATCTTGCCATTTGCAACGACGTGGATGGAACTGGAGGGTATTATGCTAAGTGAAATAAGTCAATCAGAAAAAGACATGTATCATATGATCTCACTGATATGTGGAATTTAAGAAACAAAACAGAGGATCAGAGGGGAAGGGAGGGAAAAATGAAACAAGATGAAACCAGAGAGGGAGACAAACCGTAAGAGACTCTTAGTCATAGGAAACAAACTGAGGGTTGCTGGAGGGGAGAATGGTAGGGGGGTGGGGTAACTGGGTGATGGACATTAAGGAGGGCATGTGATGTAATGAGCACCAGGTATTATAGAAGACTGATGAATCATAGGCTTGTACCTCTGAAACCAATAATACACTATGTGAATTAATTGAATTTAAATTAAAAAATGTTTTTTAAAAAATTGTTCAGTTTTACATATTATTATTTGGTTGTATTAGCTTCCCAACGAGACTGTCTGCTCTGTTGGGTCTACATCTTAGGTCTGCTCCCGCAGAATGTGCTCTTATAGCAGACACTCAATATATACTTACTATATTGATTGTGCAGAAATTAACAAAGGCCAAATGAGAACAAGCAGAGGTGATTTATTCAGAACTTGCCATAGCAAGGGAGGCAGCCATCATCACTTGAGTTTTGGCAGACTCACGGGCAGGCAGAGGAATGGGAAAGCCTTCCAGTGGAAGGAAGAGAAGGTTTCAAGTGTGCCCTGATTGGACACTTGGTGCCGGGCAGCTGGAGGTGGGCTGACCAGAAGCAGGGCACTTGGTGTGATTGGTTAGGGGTCGGATTTGGTTGGTCTTTCTCTGGTTGTCTTAAGTTGGAAGCAGGAACAGGAATTGGGGAAGCTGTCAGTTAGTAAGTCTTGGTCATTTGGGACCGATTGGTACAGAGTTACTGTTTGCTTTCTTGTATTGCTCCTAGAGATAGCTGTCTGACTTTCTGCAAGTCTGATTCATAGCTGGCTTCCGGGCTAATTGCTGCAGGCCGTGAGTCAGTTTTATTTTCACATATGGTCTGGCCATTGTCCGTTTGTACATTTAGTCTATCGATCGAATCCTTTCTCCTACTCACATCAAAAGATGGACTTTTCAAGAATAGTTGGAAATTATTGTCTTTATTGCTAAAACTTAAATAGAAATGTGTCTACTATTTTCAATGCTTAAGGGTTGATTCAAATCCAATCCGGATTTGGAGAATCAAATTCAATCTGAGGTGATATTTAAGACAAGCTCGAAAAGAGAAAAACAACTCTACCCACATAAACCAGACAGTAACGAGTTGGATGCTGCGCCTAGTGGTCAACAAAATTAACTAGAAGGGCATTTCTCAACGTGTGTAGGGGTCTTGGGAGGGGCCTCAGTAGAAGCTGAAAAGTTACTGAAGATTAGGAATGACAGGTTTTCCTTATTAGGCAGAAGTTCTGGAGAGGGGCGCCTGGGTGGCTCAGTTGCTTAAGCGACTGCCTTCCACTCAGGTCATGATCCTGGAGTCCCAGGATCGAGTCCTGCATCGGGCTCCCTGCTCAGTGGGGAGTCTGCTTCTCCTTCTGACCCTCCCCCCTCTCATGCTCTCTTTCTCTATCTCATTCTCTCTCTCAAATAAATAAATAAAATCTTTAAAAAAAATTTTTTTTAATCTTAAAAAAAAAAAGAAGTTCTGGAGAATTCCTGATACATTTCACATAGTAAATAATACACCAAGTATAGATCTCATCTAAGTGCAGCCACCTACCCAGGCCCATAGGGTATATTTTTAGGCTGGAGGGACTTGAAAAGTGCACACCAAATTTTTTAACAAAAAAAGGAACGAGATTCTAGGATAAGTTTAATCTTTGTAAAAATTCCCCTGTTAAAAAAATACAGTTTATCAGTCAGAAAGCCTCCTGATAATCAACTTGACAATGTCACAACTACATTTTCACAGTATATGTTCATAAACTTTAATTACTGGAATTAAAAGAAAGCAGCACATATGGTAAGACCGTCTTAAAATGTAAAGTGACAGATGTTTATAAATATTAAAATTCCGTAATTATCAGTGTAATTATCATTAATTATCTCTTTGGATCATAAAAATAAAAACAATACTTATTCCCAAACACCCAGTCTTTTAATGAGGAAAATAAGATGTGGCAAGCTAAGGCCCTTTTAGGTACTATTTTACTTTTAATAATCATGCAATCAGAAGTATTGTGTTGAGGGGCACCTGGGTGGCTCAGCCGTTAAGCGTCTGCCTTCAGCTCAGGTCATGATCTCAGGGTCCTGGGATCGAGCCCCGCATCGGGCTTCCTGCTCCGTGGGAAGCCTGCTTCTCCCTCTCACACTCCCCTTGCTTGTGTTCCCTCTCTCGTTGCCTCTCTCTCTGTCAAATAAATAAATAAAATCTTAAAAAAAAAAAAAAAGAAGTATCGTGTTGACTTCTGATATAATTTCATAGCGTGGATATGGCAAACCAGAGCTTAATTTGAATCTACACAGACTCAATTTCCTCAATATTTTTTCTGAGGACTGAAGAAAAACAGTGGAACTAGGAGAATCTTGTATATTGATGGAAAAAAATTGGGATATTGTGGGGCGCCTGGGTGGCTCAGATGGTTAAGCGTCTGCCTTCGGCTCGGGTCATGATCTCAGGGTCCTGGGATCGAGTCCCGCATTGGGCTCCCTGTTCCTTGGGAGCCTGCTTCTCCCTCTGCTTCTCTCTCTCTCTCTCTGTCTCTCATGAATAAATAAATAAAATCTTTAAAAAAAAATTAGGATATTGCTTGATGACCTATTTGGTATCAACGTTAATATTAGAGTCAACAAAGGAGTAATGTTTGGCGTTCCTTCTACTAGGGAACCTTACTGGGGGTTTGGGTAGAGTGATTTATGGCTCCCTGGCAAGATGATCTAAACCAGGGCTTCTCAGACTTTAATGAGCATACAAATCGCCTGGGGATCAGGGTCTAGGGTGGGGCCCGAGTTTGCATTTCTGCAGAGAGATGTTATGCTGCCAGCCCAAGGATTTTGAGTAACAAGATCTGGATCCTCAGCCACCAAAGACCTTGAAAGTGTCTTAAAATTACCAACATCTTCATATAGCTTGGCTTGTCAAAAATTCCACGAGCATCTTTAAAGACACGTTCCTAATTTATTGTCAGCCATTTAGCCCTGATTGCTTTAGGGACATTTGTTCTCGTGGGCGAACTTCTCAAGGGAAATCTCTATGAGCCCAGGAGCAGAGCAAACTCCTGCCTATCATTGACCACGGAGCACCAATTGGGAGAGCTTGCTATCCCAGCGCACTAGGAAACAGGGCTGTTCAAAATGGTCATTGATAAGTGTGAACAGCGAAGGGTATTATGAACACTGGTGATTTCAGTAAAGGAGGCTCTATATTGTGCAAGATTCTGAAGTTGTCCAGGAAAAGATTTCTACTTGCCCTTTCAAATTATTCATAAATAAGCGAAGTGGCTTTTGACTACAGAGATAGTCTGTATGATTAGATTAGTTCCTTGGCACGGGGGAGATGGCATGCTCCTTCCCCCTGTGCCTGGAGGGCAGGGGCTGGACAGGCACCCTTCTTGTTTCCTGCTTACACCTTGCCAGTCGCCAGAAGAGGGAGGGTTGTGGGCGTCTGGTACCTGGAACCCCAGGACCGCCCCTGACCGGCTCAGCGGCTTCGCTGGAAACCTGCGTGCCGACTCCTTGATTCTCCAGCTCATCCTAAGTGTCCAGGGATCCCTAACGGATTCTCCAGTCAGACTTTTGCCTCCTCTTTCCGAATCCAATGCACCTGACCCACGTCCATTTTCCTCAAGGCAGGGATGGATGCCCAGCAAATTATCCAACTGTAATGTGAAAAAAACATTCGGATAATTTTTTTTTTTTTTTTTTTTTTGAACCCTCTCTCCATCTTTTTCCATAGTCAAGTGCCCCGTGTCCTTCAAGGTCCCAGGGGGACGTCACCTCGTCCTCAGAGCTTCCTGGGTGCCCGCAGCTGACCGAGCTCCACCCCGTAGAATGCAGTTACTTTTCACGGTGCTCCACCCCCTCCACCCCCCCACCCCTGTCTGCCTGGTAGTGTAGACGAGTGCCCAGTCTTCCCTAAAACACGGCAAGCCCCGGAGAGCAGAGACTGTGTGTCTTTCATCTCCAGCAGGTACTCAGGAAAGATTTGGGGATGAAGGAATAAATACAGGCATTAGTACGTACTAACGCCTACTCAAGTGTTAATTGCAAAACAGACGCGGGGCTTGTTCTTATGATACGTGTCACCTTACCTCGGACCGTGGTAGAGCCACTGAGGTAGCATGTTAAAATTTACAAATCATTGTAATAAGCGCTTTCTTATGAACCGTTTTTTTTTTTTTTTTTAAAGATTTTATTTATTTATTTGAGAGAGAGAATGAGACAGAGAGAGAAAGCATGAGAGATGGGAGGATTAGAGGGAGAAGCAGACTCCCTGCTGAGCAGGGAGTCCGATGCGGGACTCGATCCCGGGACTCCAGGATCATGACCTGAGCCGAAGGCAGTCGCTTAACCAACTGAGCCACCCAGGCGCCCCTTGAACCGTTTTTTTAAACCACTAATTTCCAGCGCTGTGCCATGCACGCGATATTGTGAAGTCAGCGCGTCTGTGTTCTTTTGCCCCCGGAATTACAACCGACAGTCGGCAGCCTGCACCCCCAGTTGGCAAAGTTGCCCGGTTAAGAGCTGCGGGGTCCCCCACAGGGTCACAGCCAGGGACTCGCGGTGTGAGCACAGCAGCTAATTCTCTGCTGCAGCCGAGGACAGAAGGGGACTGTTTGCTCCATCTATTACCAGGCTTGATGGGTTTCCCCCCTCTTATCCTTTTTAAAAGTAACGCTCCTTGTTCCCACAAATCTATTCGACTGGATTCAAATTGCTATTTTGTCTTACTCTAATTTTTCTCTAGATTGCCTTATTTTGTTCTATTTCTTTTTTTTTTTTTTTTTTCTATTTTGGTACGTTTTCACCTCTTCTTTTCTATTTGCCAATTCTTGGAACTCTTTATGTATTTGTTGTCTAGCATTTGGAACAGCCTGACTGCTTATGTCCCCCCCGAAATTCATATTCAAGCCTAATGCTCAGTGTAAAGGTAAACCCATGTCTGATATACTGGTATCGGGAGGTGGGGCCTGTGGGAGGTGCTGAACCCCTCAGGAATGGGGTTAGTGCCTTTATAAAAGAGACCCCACAGGGGCGCCTGGGTGGCTCAGTCGCTTAAGCCACGGCCTTTGGCTCAGGTTATGATCTCAGGGTCCTGGGATCGAGTCCTGAGTTGGGCTCCCTGCTCTGTGGGGAGTCTGCTTCTCCTTCTGCCCCTCCACTCGTTCTTTCAATCTCTCTCTCTCTCAAATAAATAAATAAAATCTTTTTTTAAAAATGGTTGTCTTATTCTCTTTTATTTAAATTTCCTTGGGGATTGTTCGTTACCTGTTATCAGTGTCTCAATTCTATGGATTTTCTACATCATCACTTCCTTTATTATCTCAATGGTTTTTCCACTTAACATCCAAATGATCCCAAACCAAAACAAACAAAAAACCAAGTTCAGGGAATTAGAGTGCAATCCCCTCTGGGCCCACTGCTCTGATTCACTTGACATTTTGCCAAATTTACTTTAGATTTTTTATTTCCTTGGAAAATGAAAAATAGCTTAAGGAAGTTCTTTTCCATTCTTATTTTAGTAAAAACAAGATGTTATCATGAATTGACTGAATTTTATCAAACGCTATTTCGATGTTTTCCAAGATGCTCTCATTCTTTTCCCTTTTAATCTGTCAACATGACAAAGAACAGAAACACGATTTTCTAATTTTAAGCTATCTTTGCACTCTGCAATAAATCCAATTTGTTCATGATATATTCTTTTATTTACATATTGCTGATGCTCAGTTTGCCAAAATTTATTTAGGGTTTTTGTGACTGTGTTCGCAAATAAGGTTCTTTATAACTCTCCTTTCTCGAGCTGTTCTAGTCAAGATTGTATTCATTGGGAGAACTTCTTCTTTTTCTATTTAAAAGAGTTTTTAGGGGCACCTGGGGGGCTCAGTCAATTAAGCATCTGCCTTCAACTCAGGTCATGATCCTGGGGTCCTGGGACTGAGACCCCGAGACCCCCGTGTCCTGCTCACAGCGAGGAGTCTGCTTCTCCCTCTTCCTCTGCCCCTCCCCCCACTTGTGCTCTCTCTTGCTCACTCTCTCAAATAAATAAATTTAAAAAATAGAATAAAATAAGAAAATAAAAGAGTTTTTATATCATTCAGGTAATCATTCATTATACGCTTAGCACTTCTGGGGGTTTGACTGGTTGATTTTTTTTAACCACTGATAAAATTCTTCCAGGATTATTGATACATTCAGGTTTTCTGTTGCTTTTCAAGTCCCTTTTGATAAGTTATACTTACTTTGGGAAATTGTTTTATCTGTTTTCCTATTTATTGGCATCAAATTATGACAAGCACTCTCTTCTGGTTTTCAAAATCTCTTCTTCCTCTTAAGCAGTGTCCCCATTTTAGTCCCTGTGTGTTGTGTGGGTGCTTTAGCTCATTTTTTCCAGCTCAGTCTTGCTTGCATACCTTACCGTTTTATTAGTTTTTGCCCTGAATGAGCTTTGGGTTTTATAATCTCGGTTGTTTGTTTGTTTTCTATTTCATCAGTTTACAATTTCAGTTAGTGATTCAACACTTACATAGCACACCGGGTGCTCATCACAAGCGCCCTCCTTAACACCCATCACCCATCTAGCCCATCTCCCTCCCACTTCCGTCCAGCAACCTCAGTTTGTTCTCTAGAGTTAAGAGTCTGTTTTCCGGTCTGCCCCTCTTTTTTATTTCCCATATGTTCATCTGTTTTATTTCTTAAATTCCACATATGAGGGAAATCATATGGTATTTGTCTTTCTCTGACTGACTTATTTCACTTAACATAATATACTCTAGCTCCATCTATGTCTTTGGAAATGGCAACATTTCATTCTTTTTGATGGCTAAGTAATATTCCATTTGTGTGTGTGTGTGTGTGTGTGTGTGTGTGTATTCCATTATATTATCTTTTTTATCTATTCATCGATCGATAGACATTTGGGCTCTCTCCATAATTTGGCTACTGTTGATAATGCTGCTATAAACATTGGGGTATATGTACCCCTTCAAATCTGTATTTTTGTATCCTGTGAGCAAATACTTAGTAGCGCAATTGCTGGGTCATAGAGTAGCTCTATTTTTAACTTTTTGAGGAATCTCCACACTGTTCCAGAGCGGCTGCATCAGTTTGCACTCCCACCATCAGTGTAAGAGAGTTCTCCTTTCTCCACATCCTCGTCAACATCCATTGTTTCCTGTGTTAATTTTAGCCTTTCTGACAGGTGTGAGGTGATATCTCATTATAGTTTAGATTTGTATTTCCCTGGGGCGCCTGGGTGGCTCAGTCGTTAAGTGTCTCCCTTCTGCTCAGGTCATGATCCCAAGGTCTTGGGATCAAGTCCCACATCGAGCTCCCTGCTCAGCCGGGAGCCTGCTTCTCCCTCTACCTGCCACTCCACCCCTGCTTGTGCTTGCTCTGTCTCTCTCTCTCTCTCTCTGGCAAATAAATAAAAATCTTAAAAAAAAAAAAAAGATTTGTATTTCCCTGATGATGAGTAATGGTGAGCATCTTTTCATGTGTCTGTTGGCCATCTGCATGTCTTCTTTGGAAAAATGTCTATTCATGTCTTCTGCCCATTTTTTTTAACTGGATTATTTGTTCTTTGGGTGTTGAGTTGTATAAGTTCTTTATATATTTTGGATACTAACCCTTTATCAGATATGTCATTTGCAAATCTTCTCCCATTCCGAAGGTTGCCTTTTAGTTTTGTTGATTGTTTCCTTTGCTGTGTAGGAGTTTTTATCTTGATGAAGTCTCAATAGCTTATTTTTGCTTTGTTTCCCTTGCCTCCAGAGACGTTTCTAGAAAGAAGTTGCTACAGCTGCTGTCAAAGAGGTAACTGCCTGTGTTCCCCTTTAAGATTTTGATGGGTTTTTATATAGCCACTAGATCCTGCCTGTTGTGTTATTAAAACCTTATATCTCTTTTCTTAACTTTTATTTCCTTGATCTCAATTACAGACAGTGATGTGTTATAACTCTGTGTAGCAATTCACTAGGAATCACCCAGCAAGTATAGCATGATTTGCTTATTCTGTTGTTGCTCCACCAAATTTTATGACAAAAACTTCCTCCAAATCTTCAATACTTACCTTGATTCTCTTGAATGCCTCCCAACTCCTCACCCAGGGGTGAACATCTAGCTCTGAAATACTTTGGACACACTGTATATTACTTTTGTCTTTCACACTTAAGAGAATCTGAAGTTATTTCTACTTGAAGTTCTTGGAATGCAAGAGTTGCTTGGTTACTAATGAATCACGTCATGCCTTTTCACCTAGTCACGGTGGTCATCTTACATAAGGCATATAATGAGTGGTCATCAAATTCTTGTGAGTGGTGATATGGATGATGCCTGGTGGGTCACCAGAAACTTCTGAGAGCAGAGTTGTGAGTTAGATATGCTTAAAACACATCTTTCTTTTCCACACTGAACTAAGGCTACAAAATCCACCCGATGTTTTTAACAAAACTGAAAACCTGTAAATATAGTCGTGTCGTGAAGAGGTATGAAATAGAAATCAAGCCCCAGATCAGTTCGAGGTCCAGTGGCTTCTCCCACCTCCTCCCACAGGGCCTGACTGGCCAAGCTTGCGTGATGCTGGTTACTGGGGAGCTGCTGATTCCAAACTCCTCAGGGAGAATGGAAAGGAGAAATCCTAGAGCTGTTTCGGTGGAAGGCTGTGAGGTTTCCAGCAAACCATCAGTTGTTTTTTTCCGAAGTATAGCCTGATTGAATAATCTATAACAGTAAAGTACTTTATATGCTGTTAAAGACAGTAATAAAGCAAATATCCACATAACAACCTGAACAAAGAAATAAACACAGGCAGCACTCCCAAAAGTGCCTCCCTCATCACTTCCTATCCCCAGTAGAAACAACAACCATTTATCTTGACTTTTTAAAGAATCATTTCCTGTGCGCCTGGGTGTCTCAGTCTATTGGGGGTCCGACTCTTGGTTTTGGCTCAGGTCGTGACCTCGGGGTCGTGGGATCTAGCCCGACGTGGGGTTCTGCGCTCAGTGCAGAGTCTGCTTGAGAGTCTCTCCCTCTCCCTCTGCCCTTCTCCCTGCTTGCTGGCTTGCACACTCTCTCTTTCAAATAAATAAATAAATAAATAAAAATCTTTAAAAAAATCATTTCCTTCCTTTTCTTTGCAGTTACACCATCTATGAAAGCATAGTTTTGTGTTTTTTAATTTTATGCAAGTGGCATTTTACTATAGTTATTATTTTGTGATCTGCTTCTTTTTTTTTAAATTGTGGAACAAAACAGGTAACATGAAATGTACCGTCTTAACTATTCTTAAGCGTACAGTTCAGTAGCCTCAAGTAAGCGCCCGTTATTATGCCAACATCACCACCCTCCATCTACGGAACCCTTTTTGTCTTACAAAATGGAAACTCTGTACCTCTTACATAATTCTTCAGTCCCCTCTCCTCCAAGTCCCTGGCAACCACCATTCGACGTCTGTCTCTATGAATTTGACCACTCGAGGTACCACAAATAAATGGAATCATACAGCATTTGTCCTTTAGTGACGGGCTCATTTCACTTGGCGTGATGTCCCACAGGGTTCTCGCGTGTCCCAGCAGGCATCAGAATGTCATTACTTGTTAAGGTGGAATGATATCCCATTGTATGGAGAGACCACATTTTGTTGACCATCCATCCCCCGACGGACACTTGGGCGGCTTCCACCTTTGGGCAATTGTGAATAATAATGTGGTGAACATGTGCGTATGGGTATCTCTTGAGTCCCTGCTTTCACTACTTTTGGGTACAGACTCAAAAGCAGAGTTGCTGGATCATATGGCATTCTAAGTGTTTGAGGCACTACCATATTGTTTTCCACAGCAGCTGTACTATTTCACATATCCTGCCAACACTCCAATCACAATCACACTCCAAAACAAACATTCCAGTGTTTCCACGTCTTTGCTAACACTTGTTAGTATCTGTTTTTTCTTTTTTTATAGTAGCCTCCTTGATGGGTGTGAGGTAGGATCTCACTGTGTTTTGATTTGCATTTCCCTAAGTGATGTTGAGCATCTTTTCATGTGCTTATTGGCCATTTGTATGTCTTCTTTGGAGAAGTATCTGTTCAAGCTCTTCCCCTATGTCCTAATTGGCTTATTTGTTTTTTGTTGTTGTGTTGTAGGAGTTCTTCAAATATTCTGGAGATCGACCCCTCAACCAGATACATGACATGCAAATATTCCTCCCATTCTCTAGGTTGCCTTTCATTCTGTTAACTGTGTCCTTTGATGCACAGAAGCTTTTAATTTTGCTGTAATCTAGTTCACCTAATTTTTCCTTTTTTTGGTCTGTATTTTTGGTGTCATATCCAAGAAATCATTGCCAAATCCAATGTCAAGAAGTATTCCCTTGTCTTCTTCTAAGAGTTTTATAGTTTTAGGTCTTAAGTTCAGGTCTTTGGTCCATTTTGAGTTATTTTTGGATACAGTGTAAGGTAAGGATCCATCTTCATATTGTTGTGTGTGGATATCCAGTTTTCCCAAAATCATTTATTGGAAAGACTCTTTTTCTCATTGAATTATCTTGGCACTCTTGTCAAAAAATCATTTGGCTCTATGTGTAAGGGCTGATTTCTGGGTTTCCTATTCTATGCCTTTGTTCTAAATGTCTGTGTTAGTGCCAGTACCACCCTATTTTGGAGATGGGGTCTTTAAGAGATAATTAAGGTAAAATGAAGTATGTAGGGTGGGCTGTAATCCAATATGACTGGTATCCTTATAAAAGGAGAAAATTTGGGCACAGATAGGGTTCATTTCCCACCCTCTAGATCACACGTATCTTACCAAGACCTCTTGCTCATCCTATCCTATTGAAATTACGTGATGAGTGCAGCGCATCATTGTGAAATTATATGAGATGTTTTTATTCTCTACCTTGATCAGGGAGAGGGGTTGTTCCAGAGGTTTCCACTTAGCCTTCCCCACTCTGATAGCTGCTACCCCACAAGCCAGGGACCCAAAGTGGAAGTTACTTCAACTGCCAATTATGTTGATTCCAATTATACGCTCAGGGACTAGGGAAATGACTACTGGACGGGTCCATGAACCTGAGATCACTGTGGACTGGACCTTAGCCAGAACTCCCTTTATCACCTGGCCCCTATCAACCCTCATTCTAACAGTCGGGGAGGAGCAAGATGATCCTTTGGGTCTTTGGGTTATCAGTGTCAACTCAGACCCTGTGTCCAATAATCCTAGAAATGTCTGATTATCACCCTTCCTCCCGTGTATTGTCTACCCACTTTTTTGCTCCAGGGACAGCATAGTTTACTGGCCATCTTGCCATCTCCTTGTGGAGGGAGCTGCTCCTTGGCTTTCCTCTCTAACCTTTCAATGGTCACTGTGATTGTAGCGCTCCGGCATCTGGTGTGTAAGGGAGGTCGCCTAGCCTCCATTACTGTGGGGCCTGTTAATCATTCCATGACTGTTAATGAGCCCAGCTCCTCCCATCAGCCCTGCCTGCAGAGGAGAGCCACCGTTGAACTTCCCACAAGCCCCTCTCTGGAGCACATCTCAAATGGCCTTGGTGAAGGCCGTCTTGTAGAACATAACCCGCTAGTGGTTTCTGGCTTCGCATAACCTGACCATCCCAGCATGCTTACATGTCTCAGACTCTACCATTTGCCAGGGCAACTCAGGCACTTCCATTCAGCTGTGTCTTGGTCATGCCTTTCTCCAGGCTTCCAAGAGTCATCCCAGCAAGTTTGCCCCATTGCCTGGGGTCCTTGCCAGGTTATTAAATCTTATCTCCAAAGAAATTGTTTATCCAGGATGACATGGCACTAGTCTTTTCTTTTTTTTTTAAGTAGACTCCATGCCCAGGGTGGTGCCCGACATGGGGCTTGAACACCCGGCCCTGAGATCAAGACCTGAGCTGAGATCAAGAGTTGGATGTTTGGGGTGCCTGGGTGGCTCATTTGTTAAGTGTCTGCCTTTGGCTCAGGTCATGATCCCAGGGTCCTGGGATCGAGCCCCGCATCGGGCTCCCTGCTCAGTGGGAAGCCTGCTTCTTCCTCTCCCACTCCCCCTGCTTGTGTTCCCTCTCTTGCTGTGTCTCTCTCTGTCAAATAAATAAATACAATCTTAAAAAAAAAAAAAAAGAGTTGGATGCTTAACCGACTGAGCCACCCAGTCACCTCAACAGCACTAGTCTGGATTGAGCATCCTTAAAATTCACTTCCAGGGCTCCATGCTGGCTAATTCTTGTCAACCTTGTGGCATATGGTCTCTTTCCTCCCTTATCATGCCCAGTTACCCTGAGGTTTAATCCTAGCTCTTATCCTGGCAGCCAGGAGAGGAGGCAGGACCCTCCCCAGGTGGGACAGCTGTTGCCTTGTGCTTCATTGCACATTGCAGAAGCCCCACAGGCTTCCCCTTGTGGGGAAAAGACCTCTGCAGTGTCTTCCAATATAGCAGAAGTGCTAACTCTTCCTAGAGGAGGGTGGGCCACCTCTGCAAGCCTGGAGAATGTTCCAGAGCCAACATCTGCAGGGCATCCATTCAGATGTTTTCCCCAACAGGGCCCTAACCTTTGTGTAACAGATCTGCCTTGGCTGTGCATGCAAACCTCTCTAACAGCTCTGTCTTCAGCCCGATACTCCACTGCCTGCTCTCCCATCGCAAGAGAGAGGGTCCCTTTGTAAGCTGCCACAGAGGCTCTCACAGTTAGCCATTAACTGCTTGTTAATGGCCCTTCGTTTCTCATTATCCCTCTGTAGGACATCAGTACAATTCAGCAGTAACCAGCCAACTGTCCTTGTAGGCATGGCTCCCCCATCTTCCTCGAACGCCCGCATCTCTGCCTCAGCCCCTTCATTGGGACAGTTTTTCAGATCACCACTGGTGAAATCTCTAGCAATTAAGCCTCCACTTTGTGCCAGGGTCTACTTGGGCCCCACCGACCCATGGGGATAGTGTCAACATGTCCTCCTGGCCCACTTGACCGTGTGCAGAGCAATCTCAAATCTCCATTGTCTTGGAGTATTCCTGGGACCACTTGTGTTAGTCTGGGTCCTCCAGAAAGCAAACACCAAGCCAAGAATGTCTTAGGGGAAATGCCTGTGAAGGAAAAGGAATAGGAGTTGGGGGTTATACTACAATGCAGTTCTGGCCCCCAGGAAGGAGGAAGAGGGGAAAAAAGAAGGTCAGGTGGGAGAGTCTTAAACCACAGTGAAGTTCTAAGGAAGCTCAGTAAGGCTGTTGCGGGGGGAGGTACGGTCTTTAAGCCAGAGTCACCTGTCCCAGGACTCCTGTGTCTCCCAGAAGCAGGCTTCCCTCAGGGTTCTTGCTGTGCTCAGTCAGGAGCTGGGAACAACCTGTGGAAGGTGGGTCCTCTGCATGAATGTGGTGATGAATATCAGAGCACAGTGGCTGACGCCATCAACGATTTCTGGTCCTCACCCAGAGATCTGAGGCATGTTTTCATGGCGGACAGCGTACATATTAGAATTCTTAAGCACAGACTATGAAACAACTACTTTTAGGTATTCAGAAGTAAAAAAAAAAAAAAAAAAAAAAAGCTTGAAAATATCTCCAGGGAACCAGGAACTATAAACATTACATTAACAAAGAAACAAATAGAACTAAAATTGAAAAACTTCATAGCTGAAATTAATTACTCAAATGTAGTTTGATAGCAGTCTAGACAGATCTAAAGAGAAAATTACTGAACTGGGTGTTAGAAGAAATTGTCTAGAATGCAACACGGAAGACAAAAAATACAGAAAAAGAATAAAAGATATAGAAGGCAGGATAAGGTCAACTATATATTCGGTGAGAGTTTAAAAGAGGAAGATAAAACAAATAAGTAAGGGGCACCTGGGTGTCTCAGTGGGTTAAGTGTCTGCCTTCAGCTCAGGTCATGATCCCAGGGTCCTGGGATCGAGCCCCGCATCAGGCTCCCTGCTCAGCAGGGAGTCTGCCTCTGCCCCCCACTTGTGTGCTCTCTCTCGCTCTATGTCAAATAAATAAATAAAATCTTAAAACAAATAGGTAAAAGACAATATTTGAAAGGTTCATAACTAATAACTGATAAAAGACACAAATTCACAGATTTAAGAAGCTCATCAAATCCTAAATAGGAAAAAATAAAATAAAATCCACATCCTGACACATCAAGTGAAACTAAAACAAAACAGAACAAACAAAATTTTTAAAAGCTTAAACCAACAATAAGTATTTTTTAAATCCAAAGAGAAAAATTTTAAAAGTAACCAGAGAAATAAAAGGAATTACGTTGGAGGGAGTTACAGTCAGACGAACACCTGCCTTTCTAACCCCAACAAAAGAAGGGCTTCAGTGTGCTGAGAGAACGTAATTGTCAGCCTAGAATTATTTCAGGGAGGAGAGCAAATAAAGACATTTTCAGATGAACAAAACAGAGACGTTACCCCCAGCAGAATCTCACTTCAGGTAATTCTAAAGGATATACTTTTAAAAAGGCAAATGATCCCATTTTGAGGGCCAGAGAGGAGAAAGAAAGGAAGAACAAAGGATGTTATAAAATGAATGTTTGCATAAGTCTAATAAACTCTGACTGTATTAACCAACAATAATGATGTCTTTGGGAATTAAAAAAATGATAGATGGCGCCCGGGTGGCTCAGTCTGTTAAGCGTCTGCCTCCGGCTCGTCATGATCCCAGGGTCCTGGAATCGAGCCCCACGTCGGGGTCCCTGCTCTGCGAGGAGCCTGCTTCTCCCTCTCTCTTTGCCCCACCCCCTATTCATGCCCTCTCTCTCAGATAAATAAGTAAATAAATAAAATCTTTAAAAAAATGATAGAAACATAACTGGTATAATCTCTGTGGAGGGAAATTTGGCAATATCTATCAAAATTACAAATGTACATACACTTTGATTGAGCAATTCCACTAGGAATTCTAGGAATTTATCTGAAGGTTACATATTTCTTATAATGAGTCTTCCCCCATTGTTTGACTGCAAATAAGGATATTTCAGACATATGCACACTTAGTGAAACTAACAGAATTCTCAGAATCCTGACATTATGTAATTCTCACTAAATTCTTTGATCCTTACTGACTCTGTGTTTACCCTCACTGGATTTATAACTACTTCTATTTCTAAATGTTTTACAATTGAATCACAATTTAAATGCATCCAGGAAATCGTGTCATTTAAACATTCCGTGAGACATTAATCTGTGAGATAACAAATTTTTTATGTTATAAACAAGTCCGTAATTTCTGCTTTTTTTTTTTTTTTAAAGATTTTATTTATTTATTTGAGAGAGACTGAGAGAGAGAGCACATGAGAGGGGGGAGGGTCCGGAGGGTCAGAGGGAGAAGCAGACTCCCTGCCGAGCAGGGAGCCCGATGCGGGACTCGATCCAGGGACTCCAGGATCATGACCTGAGCCGAAGGCAGCCGCTTAACCAACTGAGCCACCCAGGCGCCCCGTAATTTCTGCTTTTTAATTGCAGAGAATTCTTGTGTTGAAGTGCTCTTTCTGAAGGGTTAGTTACTTGTTTGAATTCAAGATGAATTTTCCCTAAAATAGTTTTATTAATGATGACTATGCTTAGAAATGATCTCAAGAAAATGGATTTAACCCACAACAAGCTGAAATGGTCCATCCTCATGATGAAAAATAGCGAAAAGCAGCATTTACTATTGCTGGAAAATTGAGAATGGACGAGAAGAATTAGAAATCTTTTTCTTCAATGTTGGCGCCTCAGGAACAGTGGGTTAAAGTGACGCAAACACAATTAGGTGAGAAGACAAAAAGAGACTTTTGTGGAACTCTGGGCCCCTTTGAGGGCTTGAGAATTTATCATGGAAATAATCATAAAATTTGTGATTTCCTTTTTTCCTGCAACAATGTCTAACAGCGTAACATTTTTGCTTTAAGTCATGATTAGTGCTTTTTTGGTACACAAAGGGAACCTAAGAAAGAAGAAGGGAAATAACCCTTTCTCGGGTAACCACGCAAGAAGTGAGGGAGGAAAGAAGGGCAGAGGGTGAAAATTAGGCTATTCCCAAGAAAACAATTGCATGAGATTAAATAAACTGAATTGCAAAAGGTAAAAAGCAAAAGTAAAGGAGATAGAGACCAGTCTGCACCTGAGTAATTATCACAATGCCTGGTTCTCATGGAAACTCAATAAATGTTTATAGAAGAGAGCAAAACTGAACGGAACTGGGTGAAGGATGCCCTGGAGAAAATAGTTAGGGGGTAAATGTTAGTTATCCCCATTGACCGCCAGGTGGCAGCATCATCTCATGACCCCTCAGGTGTCCCAGGTAAACCACCTCCCCCCCAACCCCCCCACCGCAGGCAGGAAGAGCCAGTCTACAAATACAGAATTGTTGTGTATGGATGCTTAGTAGTCAAGTGTTCATAACTGGGGAAGAACCTGTATGAACTCTCAAATCAAGTGAAGTACAGATGGAGCAATCCTATAGATGGAATTTTGGTCCCTAACTCCCCACATATTTTAACCTGAAGTCATTGTTTTTCAAAAATTGTCCCCCCAAAACTACATTTCTACATTCCTAAACACTAGTGTCAGGCTGAAAACACATGGAATGGGGCGCCTGGCTGGCTCAGTTGGTGGAGCGTGACTCGATCTCGGGGTTGTGAGTTCAAGCCCCACGTTGGGTGTAGAGATTACTTAAAAAAAAAAAAAATCCTAAAACACACACACACACACACACACACACACACACACACACGGAATGGGTAACAAAGCAACAGTTTTGACAACTGACGTTCAGAAAGAACGATTGCTTCAAGATGTTACCTTTCTAATGGTAGCTGTGAACTGACCTATTTCCAAAAATACAATTATTCAAGCTTCATTATTTCAGGCTGCTTCATACATGAATATTCCTGTGGGTATGACTAAAATAAAAATCAAGTGAAACAGATTAAAAACTATATTTAATGCTCCCCAAAGAAACCTTTTTTTAAAAAAACTTTCTCTCTGCCCATGCTAGAGAATGATAGCAGAATAGTTTGAAAGTTTAAAACAAGTAGAGTTAGAAAGTAAAACAAAGTGTTCTTAGAATGTGTTGACGAAGATTTGAATATACCCTTAAGAGGACAGGAGACAACTGAGAGATAGGCTTTTTTTGTCTTGAATCTCTCGTTTATCTAAGTGCTGGTTGCCAGATTGGGATCACTCAGGCGACTCTCCTTGGGCTGTCCCCTCTCCTGCCTCCATGGCTGACAGCACATCCATCAGCACCACTGTTTGTCTCTGGGTGTGGAAAACTCCAAAATTTCTCTCTTCACGCAGATCCATCCTTCTCCACCAAGAATTAGTTCTCTGTCTGCTGAACATCTGCCATTGGGAACCCGTGGATCTTGGAGTGCCCAAGAACAAGATGGAAGTGAGGTGCTATTTCCTTTTCATTGCAGTGTGGGATTTCACACAATAATTCTAATACTTATGCACGAGTCATTAGCCTCACCGGAAATGCATTTGGTTGCAATGGACTTGAGTCTTGTACTCCTGACACTTTCTAATGAGTGACACTAGGCATTGACCATTGCAATAGGGAGTGCAGGGCCATGGTATTCTTGAAGTTTTATAAATATGCCTAAGATGAATGAGGGATGCAAGCACCCCAATTATTATCCTCAGTTCTACAAATTAATGTGAATAATATGGGGTCAAAACCACAAGGAGATATCACCTCACTCCTGTGAGAATGGCCATCATCAAAAAGACAAGAGATACACACGTGTTGATGAGGATGTGGAGAAAAGAGAACTCTCGTGCACTCTTGGGGGCAATGTAAATTGGTGCAGCCACTGTGGAAAACAGTATTGAGGTTCTTCAAAAAATTAAAACTAGAACTACTATATGATCCAACAATCCCACTTCTGAGGATATATCCGAAGGAAACGAAAACACTCTGTCAGTGAGATATCACCCTCATGTTCACGGCAGCAATGAACGTTTCCAATGGCCAAAACATGAGAACAACTTAAGTATTCATCAAAGAATAAATGGAAAAAGAAGCGGATGTACATATATGATTTCACTTTATATGTAGAATCCAAACCAAAAAAAAAAAAATAATAACCTAATAGATCAGATTTGTGGTTACCAGGGGTGAGAAGGAGGGTGTATTGGCAAAGTGGGTAAAAAGGTACAAACCAGGGCACCTGGGTGGCTCAGTTAGTTAAGCATCTGCCTTCGGCTCAGGTCATGATCTCAGGGTCCTGGGATTGAGTCCCACATCGGGCCCTCTGCTCAGCAGGGAGTCTGCTTCTCCCTCTCACTTTCCCTCTGTGCTCTCTCTCGCTCTCAAATAAATAAACAAAAAATCTTTAAAAAAAAAAAAAAGAAACTTATTTTCTGAAAGCTTGAAGTCCAAGATCGTGGCGTTGGCAGTATTGGTTTCTTCTGAAGGCCTTTCTCCTTGGCTTGTAGATGGCCATCTTCTTCCTGTGTCTTCTTCAGGTTGCCTGTCCTCTGTGTATGCATGTCCTGATCTTCTCTTCCCTTCAGGACACCAGTCACACTGAATTAGGGCCTGTCCACATGATCTCATTTTACCTTAATTACCTCTTTGAAGTCTCTTTCTGCATATACAGTCACATTTTGAGATATTGGGGGTTAGGACCTCCGCATATGAATGTGAGGTGGACCCAATTCAGCCCATAGTAGACTGTGAGATCTGAAAATTCCTCACTGGTGAACTAAGGGACATGAATTATCATGACCATAGCTAATTCTTACTGAGTACGTACCGTATGCTGGACCAAGTCTGACCACTTCACATGTTTTAGCTTAGTTTATACTCTCAACAACCCTGTGAAGTAGGTACTATTACAATCACTTCTTTTTCCAGAGAAAGAAACAGAGTTGCCAAGAGATAACTCGCCCAAGGTCACACAGCTTGGCGGATTCCATGAGCTTAGCTTCTACGCATTGAATTTTGGTCAGTAAATGTCTTGGTTTGCTCTCGGCAGCAGCAGAGACCAGGAGAAGTAGAGATGTTGCTGACTCTGAAGAAGAGCAGGAGTGCTTTTCTCTGAGCTAGCACTGACGGCAGGCTTTCTCTGGAGGGGTAGGTAAATTCAGAAGCAGCAATCTGAGGAGAAACTAATAGACAGTTAAAATGCCTCGGATTGAAAAATGCAAAGGAAGCCACCCTATTATGACTTCAAACTTATTACATCTACTATGATCGCACATTTATTTAAGTGTGTTTCTTACCTTTGGAATTGTAGCCCCAGAAAGTTCGAGAAAATGCAGTGAGGAAATATTCAACACTGCATTTATATGCTTAAAAGAAAGATTTTTTTAAATTTGTAGGATGTACAAGTATCTTTTAATCCTGTATTTTCTATTGATTTTGGCTTTATTGGTCTTTTAATCAGAGATAACTTTCTCCAAGTCAGACTTTGCCGTGAGAAGACTGAAGAGATAGGAACAGTAAGAGAGGCACACGGGAGATGTGCATGCACACACGCACGCACACACCTAACAAGTACACTCGGAAATAAAGATGTGAGAGGAAAGGAAACGAAGTCAGGTTACTAAAATGAAATTTCAAGCAGCGGCGGGTCCGTGAGGGTTCCTAAGAGAAGTGTGGTAGCCTCTCACGTTTATGTAGGAGACAGATTCCCAAAGCAATGGCACCCAAAACTGGAGAATGGCTCTAGAAAGGTCTTGGAATGCTTCACTTTGTAGATCTCTCTCCAGAAGAGCAGTCTGGAACAGGAAACCACAAGAACCTGGATGAAATTAGCTGCGTGAGGGTGAAAGGGGCCTCTTCCGTGAAAACTGAGAGGTGATCTGTGGCTTGAGCTCTGGCCACTGTTGACCACCTGGCCCACCACAGCCACAAGACACCCATGCCCCAGACCTCGCAGTATAGGCAGACCAGCGCCGTGGCTGCCTAAGCTCTCTTGTTTCTTTGACTCATCCATCATGGTCATATCTCATTGGGAGCATCTGATTGGCAGAGCCAATCCAGTACCACACTGGGAGCATCTGATTGGTAGAGCCCAAGCTAGTACCACACCAGGAGCATCTGATTGGTCACATTGCATTGGTAGCATCTGATTGGCAGAGCCCAATCCAGTACCACACTGGGAACATCTGGTTGGCGGAGCCCAATACAGTACCACACCAGGAGCATCTGATTGGTCACATCTCATTGGGAGCATCTGATTGGCAGAGCTCAATCCAGTACGACACTGGGAGCATCTGATTGGCGGATCCCAATCCAGTACCACACTGGGAGCATCTGATTGGCGGAGCCCAATCCAGTACCACACTGGGAGCATCTGATTGGCGGAGCCCAATCCAGTACCACACTGGGAGCATCTGATTGGCAGAGCCCAATCCAGTACCACACCAGGAGCATCTGATTGGCTGGGCTAAGTTGACGGATGTCGTATTCCCATCCTGGTTCGTCTAGCGGGAGCAATTCCCTGCCATCAAATCTCCCACACTCGGGCATACCCAAATTTAGGAAGAGGATTTAGATGTTGGAAAAAAGAAAGTCCACTACAATTTTTAAACAGCCGTTGTCAGAGATGGGGCAATGCTTGAAATCATGAGGTTTCTAAATTAGAAACTTAAAAAAAAATTAAACTTATTTTCAGTAAGGACAAAATATTTTAAAATGTACTTCCAAGATAAAGCGAATTGCCTGTTGGGGTAAGGAGTTAAACACAGAGAGAGGGAGGGCAAAGATAGGCAAGACTGGTAGAGGCTGGAAAAGAAAGGAGAAGGGAAAAATGAACCAATTCTTGCGGTGCAATCCTGTGTTAAACACGTTTAGATACAGTATCTCAGCGCTCACCACGATTGCCTGAGGAAGGTGCTTAAGTTGCCATGGAAGGAATAAGGTCGTTGGCGCTCAAAGTAAAGCGACCATTGGGTCATCCAGCTAGTATGTGGTGCAGCCAGCAATCCCGCAAAGATCTTTCTGGCTCCCAGAGTCTAGGCTTTGCCCCTGGGCTACTATAGCTTCAGCTCTTGCTCCTAAGGAAAGTTGCTGGACATTCCTACACAAAAAGAATACAGTCCGAAAAAGAATGAAGAAAAGGAATACACACACATCTCTTCATATTTATGCCCACATCTGTTCCACATTTACTGAAAGGGAAGGACAGAGGAAGGGGAGAAATTTGGGGAATTCTGAAACAGTAGTCAGACTGTGCAGGTGGATCTTTTCATGTGCCAGGGTCGTGGGATTTCAGAGGGTCCCTTCTCCTCGTGACTGGTCTGTTCCTCACAGTTCCTCAGCAGCTCTTTAGACCTGCTCCTGTATGATCCTGCTCCTGGTCCTGGGTACTCACAGACCCTTACAGCCAGGGAGGTGCTGATCCTCCATGAAGCCAGTGTAACAAATGCATTCACGCCTCCAGGAACCCTCCAATGAAGCCAAATGCCGGACTTGGCCAATCACTGGGAGGTTGCTTCACCCCTTTGTAGGGAGAGTCTTCCAGCTTGCACCTTGGACTTTTCAAAAGGGGGCCAATAGTGCTCTCTGCTAAAAGGAAAAGCCCGTTGTTGACACATTTTTTTTTTTTTTTTTTGCATTGAGAAACCAAAGCAAAACATAGGAGTGAACTTTGTAGCTATTTCACTCAAAAAACAAAGACGAGCCAGATGGTTCACAAGCCAACAGTAATCTGATTGGCCATGACTTTTCACTGTGTGTTTGCAAACACAACATGTATATTGCCTGGTATGTGTTTGTGTACAAAAGTATTGTGAGTATGGACGACCTTTCTAGAGTTCAGTGTAAATCAATACTGGCCCTGTGATACATTTCTCTGCCTTTACAGAGCGAAACAGAAACCCACCCAGAGGTTTAGCTAATATGTGGCTCTAGTGAACATATTTAAGTCAAGAACATCTCAATATGTGATTTCTCTGGGCATTGAGCCCAAATTAGTTTTATGGTGCTCAATGTCCCATATTTATTTTTAACTACGTGCTTTATAAATGATTGTTCTATTATCCATGATATAGATTTTGATGGGTCAATATATAAGAATGAAAAAGCATAAGGCTATGCAACATACAATCACAATGGCAGAAGAATGGACATTTCATGCTGGTTGCAAGGGACACGCCAAAATAGGAGAATTTTCTGGCCTTTATGGCAGTTCAGAGTCCATCTGTTTCATCTGCTATTTGGCTGTCTGAATGGTTGGACTTTATTTCCTCTATATCATACTGAACTTTTAAGAACAAACAAAAATTTATAGCTAAGGGTTGTGCACAGAGGTATACCATTACATATTTAAATAGATTTTTATATGTGCCTCCCTCTTATACTTTAAATAATGTAATATATGTTGTTTTAGAATTATATTTTTTTGAGCATTTAACCTGCGACTATCACCGGTTCACCAAGTGTACTGAATGGTGTCTTACACACAACAGCCATTCAAGAATACTGGATTTTTGAAAGGCATTTCTTGTCCACAGAAACTTTCTAAAGAAAATTTATTTAGAATTAATACTATTTAAAGATTTTTGTCCATGAGTTTTAAAAAAATTCTAGTTATTCTTATTTGTCCCCAAAAATGTTATTTCATGAGGCTTGACTGTGTAATACAATAAAAGATGTTATACATAAAATATACAATACTTCAAAATAGATTATAAGAGAGATATTTCCTGGCATTCATAGATTACTAGCCAACATTGCATGAATTAAATTAAATTAAATTCTTATCAAGCTAGAATCATAGATTTGGAAGAAATTTCAAGACGCAAATGGTGCAGCCTCTTCTCATGCAGGTAGATCGACCGACCTGCTGTAAAAGGCAATGATTGTCTTTGCACATTTAAAGATATCTCAGGGCTCCCCGCTCGCTCAGTCAGAAGAGCAAGCAACTCTTGATCTCAAGGCTGTGAGTTCGAGCCCCACACTGGGTGTAGAGATTACTAAAACACGCACACACAAAACTTTAAAAAATATATATGTATATCCATAAGGGGAGATATCACCCGACTTCCTGCCCCAGGACAGTATTTGATTTCACAGAAAAGCTGTCTTAGGTTTACCTGAGCTAATTTTCTTTCAGTCAGCTCTCTACTTTGGAATGATTTTAGGTTTCCATATAGACAAGTTATTGTACAGACTCTTCACATGCACCCTTCACCCAATCTTCCCTAATGTGGAAATCTTGTAAAACCGCGGTCCATCTGTCAAGCTAAGAAATTAACTGGAGCATTACTATTCACTAAACTCCTGACTTTGTTCAGATTTCATCAATGTCTTTTCTGTTCCAGAATCCGATGAGATACCTTTTAGTCATCATATCTCCTAGGTCCACTCTGGTCTATGATTGTTTCTCAATCTTCTCTTGTCTTTCATGACCTGTTTTAGAGAATGTCTCCCAATCTTGGCTTGTCTGATGTCTTTCCCATGATTAGACTGGGGCTAGGGGTTTGGGGAGAGCATAATGCAGGGTGAAATGCCCTTCTTATGACATCATATCAGGGTACATGTTTTCAATATGACATCACTAGTAATATATTAACCTTGATCACTTCGTGTTGCCAGCTTTCTCCACTATAAAGTTACTATTTTTCCCTCCTCTGTTTTTTTAAAACGAGTCACTGACTCCAACTCATACTCAAGGGCGGGGAGGAGAATGGGCTTCATCTCCTGGAGGGAGAAGTATCGGCATAAATTATTTGGAATTCTTCTTTGAGGAAAATGTGTTCCTTTTCCATGTTTATTTATTCAATCATTTACTTACTATTGGACTCATGTATATTTATTTTATTTGTGATCATAATCCAAAACCGTGTTATTAATTTTGTTGCTCAAATTGTTCCAGCTTTGGCCATTGTAGGCTATTTCAGGCTGGTGTGTTAAAATGTACCGGTAAGACTGTCATTTCCGGGGGTGACCAAGTAACAACACAGAGAGGCTAATGACATGGAAAGAAGAATTTGTTACTTACAGTTCCTGAGAGGAGGGGCACACCACACCACACCACACCACACAGGGCCACAGGGGGAAGCACCAGGTTTGGTCAGGAGTTGGACGCAGGGGTGAGGGGAAGGCAAGACAGAGCAAAGCAAACACTTTCAGATTCGTCTGAATAATTCAGGAAGGCTTTGAGCTGTAGGGGCTGTCCCTCATTGTCTGGGACCTGGCCCTGGGTTGGTACAGAGCTGGGGAAATACTGACTTCTAAGTGTGTGTGAATCAATGAAGGAGTGGTTGAGGATATGGACTGGGAAGTGCTTAGAGGGTTTTTTGACACACCCACAAACGCTGGATCACTGGGGAGTTATAAACAATTTTGGCCATTCGTGTGGCCCCGAGATGCCAAGTAGACAAATACAGGATCTAAGGAACACAGTTATAACAATAGGCTCTTGTCTATATATATCCCCATTGTTTTGTTCTTTGATTATTTCATTCCTTTCTGGCACTACGAGATGCTCCAGGCTCTTCCTGTCCTTTTCCTGCTCTTGCCCTAGAATTGGCCATTTCTCCAAGGATTCCTGGTTCTTTTATCAGAGAATGGTATTCGAAACCAAGAGCTGCTGTGGGTCTGGTCCTTGCTGCTCAGGTATCATTGTTTCTAGGTGCTCTAACAAGACAAGCTAAGAAATACATGTGTGCGTGCAAACCTGCGGATACATCCATAGTTCTTTTCTTTTTTTAAGATTTTATTTATTTAAATGATGAAGAGAGACAGCGAGAGAGGGAACACAAGCAGGGGGAGTGGGAGAGGGAGAAGCAGGCTTCCCACGGAGCAGGGAGCCCGATGTGGGGCTCGATCCCAGGACCCTGAGATCATGACCTGAGCCAAAGGCAGACGCTTAACGACTGAGCCACCCAGGCGCCCCAATAATGACTCAATTTTGAATGAGGACAGAAAGTAAAGAGGCTCTGCTGGGATACCACCAGAAGCGCAAGCACTAGAGTCCATTTCCTTGCGCCCGAGTCCCTGCTTCCTCACTCACAAAGCTGCGTGACTTTGTGCAAACGAAATGACCTGTGCTCAGTTTCCTCACCTCTCAAAGAGGGGTCCTGCTGGTACATAATCCATAGGGCCGCTGGAAGGATTAGATGAGTTTGTGTGAGTGAAGCACTTGGGGCAGGGCCTGGCCCACAGAAGTGCTCAATAATTGTTAACTTTTTCAGAAAGTCTATAGCAGAAGATTGATTTGACCAAAATATCCAAAAGCTAACAGAGACCTGATGATTTGAAATTTTACAAGTGTTCTCAAATAGGGTTCGTAAATCAGTACAATACATAGAGAAAAATCATTTCAGTATGGAAAATCTTCGGTGGTTTAATATTCGCTCTGTATGAATCAGTGCGTTCCTCTGTGGCAGACTCTTTAACCATAACTTCTCCAAATTACACATCATTCCTTTAGTGCGGTGGCATAAGATCTACTTTCAGTCCCTTTTTGTCACTATTATTGTTTTCGACTGGACTTATTTCCTTTTTTGCTGAGAAAGTTGACTTCTTTTTTTTTTTACATGAAGGCTGATCTTCCTTTGGGTCTGGAGTTTCTATTTTATTATGTAGTATTCCATCACTTTAATATCCCCTGCGAGAAAGCTGCACAGAAGTATTAGCATGCAACCTTGACATTTAAGGACTATTTTAAATCTTTCCAGTGGCAGTTTCTTTAAAAATGTAAAAATATCTGAAATATTTAGCCTTGACAAAGATATAAAAGATAAGTTCTGAATCTATCATTCATGTATATCTCATTGGCCCTTTACAGCTACTCTGTCTATAGTCTGCGTGCACTTTTTCCTTTAAAGTTCATGGCTATTGGTTCCTAATTAAATAAGGTCTTTGTATAGTTAGGCGGAATCAAAATATTATAGAACCAGAGAGATTGTTCGGAGTAGTTCAGGGCAACATTTACAAAACTCACTTAATCAAAGGAGTAATGCAGAACTTATTCAAGAGAAGCTCGGGTTCTTATTAAACACACAGACTCCACTCCTTTCTTCCCCTGGAGAGTCTGATGCCATAGTGCTGACCCTGCAAATCCGAATGTTTATCAAGAGTTCCAGGTGATGCTCACCATCAGGCAAGTCTGGAAACACTGATTTAATCCAAGACCCTGCTTTTATAGTAGGAAACTGAGGGCTTCCTGTCGAGGGTGTGGATTTCAGTCTCATTTCAATGGGTTGAATCAGAGTCTCTGGAAGTGGGAGCTGATAATCTGCATTTTTAACAAGGTCATCAAGAAATTCTTATGTTTAAGAAATGCTGCCCAGAGCCTTAGCGGGGTGAGGAGGGCATCCACACAGAGGGGCAGCATGGTGTGGGATATCGGGGCCCAAGAGGGGTAAGGACAGTATGTGCATGGGTGGGGAATAAAACGAACAGCGTGAAAATGGTGTCCCCATGGAGGGGTGGCCCAGCACAGGGTGTCAGAACCCAGGCAGATGAGAGAATCATCTTTCGAGGGAGCAGGGTGCCTCGGTGTGGGGTGTGGGAGCCCACAGCGGCTAAGGAAAGTTTTGGGAGGGGGTGAGCCAGGCGTGGGGTGTGCATCTCACTGGGACAGGTACAGTGGCAACCTTTGAGGTTAGTTAGATTCAGAGGTATTGATTAAATACATAAATACATTAAGGATAAGGAGAGTCAGCTTTCTCCCTGTTGAAGAAGGGAGTTACAAATATGGAAAGGAAACAAAATGAGAGTGAATCCTGTGGTGTTGCATGAGAATGGAAGGAATTTGCATAGACTTATAGTTCTTGATATGCATGTGCATGTGTCTGCTAAGAGGGCCTGGGTCGTGCTCCAATAGCGGTGACTTCACCCATGTGTTAGTTTCTAAATACCTCCCATTACAAGCAACTGGAGTCCTTGGAGAAATAGCTGATTCTGGCTCTGGGACAGGGAAAGCCTAAAAGAAGCCTGGATTATCTTCTTGTGTCAGAAAACAAGTGTTCAGGGGTGCCTAGGTGGCTCAGTGTGTTAAGCGTCCTACTCTTGGTTTCAGCTCAGGTCATGATCTCGGGGTCCTGAGATCCAGCCCCAGGTGGGGCTCTGCGCTGGGCAGGGAGCCTGCTTAAGATTCTCTCTCTCCCTCTGCCCCTCCCCCTTCGCTCACATGCATACTCTCTCTCTCAAAAAAAGACAAGACCAGACAAAACAAGACAAGACAAGAAAAAGAAAACAAGTTTTAGAAGAATAACGGGGATATATGAGAGGACACGTGAGCCAGACTGAAGGAACACCCATTGACCAGAAATTAGCGGGGAGGGGAGAATGGGGAGTTAATGTCTAATGCGTACATGGGAAGATGAGAAAGTTCTGGGGATGGATGTTGGTGATGGTCGCACAATGTGAATGTGCTTCATGCCGCTGAACTATATTGTTAAAAATGGTTAATGTAACAAATTTTATGCTATGTAAATTTCACCACAATAAAAAAATGATGATAAAAGAAAAAACAATCCCCTGGGTTCCTAATGATAAATAATGATAATGCTACTGCTGAGAATAATAATAATAGCAAGAAGAGATAAGGAAAGTTCTTTACAAAAAAATGCTGGCTGCTAAATGTGGGGGGAAAAAAACATCATTTTGGAAAACCATCAATGTAATAATTGATGTATGGAAGCACGGATCTTCAGTAAAATGCCAAATCCAGTGAGTGAAAGATTCATTTGGGAAAAGGATATTCACACAATCTCAAAGAACCACCCCACAGATAGCTGTTAACTACAGAGGAGAAAAGCTATCTTTCAAATGGCATCAGATGCACTTGGCAGCTACCGCTGTAACTGAGCAAATCGGGGATCACCAATGGTGGCACAAAACCAGAGACACGTGCCTCCAAGTGTGATGAAGTGGGAAGTCCGTAACCTAACCAGGAAGCTCTCTCGTCACGAATTTTAATCTGAAACTAATCCCGAAGAGCTCAGCTAAAACCTGATTGTGAGATGTTTTGCAAAACTGCTGGCTTAGGCTCTATGTCCTTGTCATGAAAGATTAAAAAAAAAGAAGCAAGGGGACGTTTGAAATTAAAGGGGACTAAGCAGACAGGACAATTAAGCACAATATGATGTCCTTGACCACATCCTGCTTTAAACAAAGAAGCCAATAATAAATAGCTAGAGAGGATGTCTTGGGGCAACAGGGGAAATTTGAATACTGACTGTATATTAGATAAAATTTATTATATCAGTTTTAATCTTTTAGGTTTGATAATAATGCTGTGGTCATATGGGAGGACATCCTTTTTTTGGGGGGAGATACATATTGAGATATTTAGAAATCAAATGTCCTATTTGAAATTTACTTTCAAAAGGTTGAGTAAAAAAGTCTATCTCCATCTATTGACAAATAAAAACGATGTGGCAAAATGTTCATATTTCCCGCTGAATCTGGAAGACAGATACATAAATACTCATTATTCTTTCCATTTTTCTGCAGTTTTTCCATATTTCAAAATTAAAAGTAAAGTCTAACTCTCTCAGATATGTCTCAAGAAATAAACGGCTTGGGATTTCTTATTTTAAAAATACTAAAATAACTGTATGACACCACCAAAATGATAGATATTGAAAGACATACAAACAGGGCAATCTATGGGAATAGCTAAATATGGAGAATCAGCGTTGCAATCCAGCAGGGATCTGGTACTTACTCACCTTTTAGTCTTCGGAGTGTGGTTCATAGTAAGCGCTTAATAAACGTTGAGTGGGTGAGTGAGGCATTTGCTTTGTGACTGGATGTTTTAGGCAACTCCTTGAAAAGGGGATTTGGATGTTTTATGCAGAAGGAGGCTAGATGAGCTGAAGGGTAAGAGCAAACACTGGTGTGCACAATGCTGCTGGGGAAGGTGCGGGGGTGGGGGCTGACCCCCACTGGCCTTGCTTGCCATCCCCACCTGACCACCAGAGGATGCTGTTTTATTTTATTTTATTTTTATTTTTTTAAAGATTTTATTTATTTATTTGACAGAGAGAGAGCACAAGCAGGCGGATGGGGAGAGGGAGAAGCAGGCTCCCCGCTGAGCAGAACCCTGGGATCATGACCTGAGCCGAAGGCAGACCGGCTGATGCTGTTTTAAAATGAAAGTGTTTAGTAAGTGGATAGAGTATTCCTTGTGTAGAGCTACTATTGTGCATAATTTATTATGGTTTTAAAAAGTTCTGGCACAGGATTGTAATATGAAGGATATAGTTTTGTTTTATGGAATTATGGTAATTGGATCTTATTTTTATATGTGTCCCCAAAATCTGTGAATAAATAAACAAGGGAAGTCTTAGTCTATTTTAGAAAGAATAAACTTTAGGGTGGCATTTGCATTCACACACTAAATGTGCTAATTATAAGTAACTTTTTCATCTGTTCATTAAAGCATGTTTCCCAGGTGTTGGGGTAGGTGGTGGGTATTCCTCACACTTCAAACTATGGTATTTCTGTGTGTGTGTGTGTGTGTGTGTGTGTGTGAGTGTGAAAGAGACAGAGAGAGAGAAAGAGAAATTGAACATACAGAGAACTATATAAAGCACGTACATATAGTGTAACAAATAAATATAAAGCAAACAAGTGAAAAAACAGAACATTTTTAGAACTCCCCTTCCCATGTCCTCCTCCCCAAGTTCAACATCTTCCTTCTCTTTAGAAATAAGCACTAACTTGACCTTTTGTGTTAATTATTTTCTTGTTTTTCTTTATACTTTTGCCTCCTTGTATACATCTCTAACCAATATGGCTTGGTTTTACCTGTTTTTGTGAACTTTATATGAATGAAATCATACTATACAACTTCTGTTTCTTGCTTCTTTTATCCAACATTATGTTTTTATTGTTTTTATTTTTTTAAAGATTTTATTTCTTTATTTGACAAAGAGAGACACAGCGAGAGAGGAAACACAAGAAGGGGGAGGGGCAGAGGGAGAAGCAGGCTTCCCACCGAGCAGGGAGCCCGATATGGGGCTCGATCCCAGTACCCTGGAACCATGACCCGAGCCAAAGGCAGATGCTTAACGACTGAGCCACCCAGGCGCCCCAACATTATGTTTGTAAAGACTCACCTAAAGTGTTTTGTGCAGTGGTAGATCACCCTTTATTATTGATGTATTGTACTTCATTGTTTAAAGACACTACAACTAATTTACCCACTATGCTCTTTCTTGTACATTTGCATACTTCAGTTTGGGGCTACTGAAAGTAATACTGCTATAAACATTCTTTTTTAAAAAAAGATTTCATTAATTTATTTATTTGAGAGAGAGAGAGAGCCCAAGTAGGGGGAGAGGCAAGGGGAGAGAAACAAGCAGACTCCCCGCTGAGTGTGGAGCCCCACACATGGCTCAATGTGGGGCTTGATCCCAGGAACCTGAAATCATGACCTGAGCCGAAGTCAGATGCTTAACCAACTGAGCCACCCAGGTGCCCCTATAAACATTCTTATACATGGATCTGATGCATATGTATGTATTTCTCTTTCTCTCTCTCTTTTTTAAGTAGGCTCCACACCCAGCATGGAGCTCGACGCTGGGCTCAAACTCAAAACCTTGAGATCAAGACTTGAGCTGAGATCAGAGTCAGACATTCGACCAACTGAGCCACCCCAGGTCCCCTATATGTGTTTCTCTAGGGGTACACCTAGGAGTGGAATCACGAGGTCATAAGGTGTGGATATCCTCAATTTTCCTAGATAAAGCCAAATTGTGGTTATACCCATTTGTATTCCCATCTGTCATCGATGAGAATTCCTGTTGCTCCACATTCTTGCCAACACTTGATATTACCAAACTTTAAAATTTCGCCAATCTAGTAGTTGTATAAGTATCTCATTGTGGTTTGAGTTTTCATTTCATTGGTTACTAATGATGTTGAGCAACTTTCTATGTGTTTATTGTCAAAGTAGATTTCTTTGAACATGTTTTATTCCATAGACCTTTTTTCCCCCTAATCTATTTGAATATTCCCAAATGAGACACATTTAGGAGATTATATTGTAGCTAAATTTCTTTTTTTTTTTTCTATTTTTTTAAAAGCAGGCTTCACACCCAATGTAGGGCTTGAACTCATGACCCTGAGATCAAGAGTCACACGGCCTCCCACCTGAGCCAGCCAGGCAACCCAATTGTAGCTAAATTTCTTAAAATCAAATTCACAGCATTGAGGTCAACATCAGAGAACCAAGAAGAGACAGGATGAATGAGGAGAGAGACAGGCTGATAAATAACAACTAGAAATAAATTTTTTTCTTTTTTAATTTAAATTCAATTAATTAACATATAATGTACTATTAGTTTCAGAAGTAGAGGTCAGTGATTCATCAGTTGCATATAGTACCTAGTGCTCATTACATCATGTGCCCTTTTTAATGCCCATCACCCAGTTACCCCATCCCTCTAACCCCAACCCCAGCAATCCTCAGTTAGTTTCCTATAGGTAAAAGTCTCTTATGGTTTGTTTCCCTCTCTGATTTCATCTTGTTTTATTTTTTCCTTCCTTCCCCTATGATCCTCTGTTTTGTTTCTTAAATTCCACATATCAGTGAGATCATATGATAATTATCTTTTTCTGATTGACTTATTTCACTTAGCATAATACCCTCTAGTTCCATCCATGTTGTTGCAAATGGCAAGATTTCATTTTTTTTTTGATGGCTGCATAATATTCCATTGTATATACACCACATCTTCTTTATCCATTCATCGGTCGTTGGACATCTGGACTCTTTCCCATAGTTTGGCTATTGTGGACATTGCTGCTATAAACATTGGGGTGCAGGTGCCCCTTCAGATCACTACCTTTGTATCTTTGGGGTAAATACCCAGTAGTGCAATTGCTGGGTTATAGGGTAGCTCTATTTTCAACTTTTTGAGGAACCTCCATACTGTTTTCCAGAGTGGCTGCACCAGCTTGCATTCCCACCAACAGTGTAGGAGGGTTCCCCTTTCTCCACATCCCCGCCAATATCTGTCGTTTCCTGACTTGTTAATTTTAGCCATTCTGACTGGTGTGAGGTGGTATCTCATTGTAGTCTTGATTTGTATAGAAATAAAAATTTTAATAGAAAATTCAGAGGGGTTGGGGGGCGCCTGGGTGGCTCAGTTGGTTAAGCGACTGCCTTCGGCTCAGGTCATGATCCTGGAGTCCCTGGATCGAGTCCCACATCGGGCTCCCTGCTCAGCAGGGAGTCTGCTTCTCCCTCTGACCCTCCCCCCTCTCATGTGCTGTCTCTCTCATTCTCTCTCTCTCAAATAAATAAATAAAATCTTTAAAAAAAAAAAAAAAAAGAAAATTCAGAGGGGTTGGAAGAAAGACGTAAAATTCTCTCCAAATGAGAGGATACATACAATCCTTTATTTATTTATTTATTTATTTATTTATTTATTTATTTAAAAGATTTTATTTATTTATTTGACAGAGAGAGACACAGCGAGAGCAGGAACACAAGCAGGGGGAGTAGGAGAAGGAGAAGCAGGCTTCCCACCTAGCAGAGAGCCCGATGTGGGGCTCAATCCCAGGACCCTGGGATCGTGACCTGAGCCGAAGGCAGACGTTTAATGATTGAGCCACCCAGGTGCCCCACAACCCATCCTTTTAAAGAAGCTGTTTTTTACCGACTGTGAAGTTGGATGGAAAAAGAAAAAAGCAAGCTAAAGGTAGTAAAAGGGGAATAAAACCTCATAGTATTTCGTTATATAAGAAAGAATGTAAATGAATACCCATTCTAGAAGTCCACCCCCCAGAGTATACAAGAGGTACCCTCTGAGAGCCTCATTCATATAAATGTGGCATTTAAGCTTTTGTTCCTTTCCATTATAAGATGGAGATTCTATATGTTCAGTATCTTTTTAGCCACCGTAGAATTTGCTCAGTGTGAGGCTTCTGTCTGCAGTGAATAAGGTAAAACCTAATCTGTTTGATGTTGCTTACTATTGAATTGCAGTGATGGTTGTTGAACTAAGGTGTTTTTATAATAATTAACTGGAGGGGAAGTGGTTATGGTTAATCAAGGTTTCTGGTTTGGCCCAGCATTGGGAATTCTTAAAGATCACATGCTTGTCTTCTTAAGGACTGTCTAGACAATAAATTTTAGGAATTGTGGATTAGGGTTACCTAGTCGCAGTAATAGAAATGTTATTTATTTCAACCAGTTTGGTGGCAGAAGAGCAGAAACAAAAAAAACCCCACTAGTTTGATTCAGAAAAAAAAGGAACGTTCTCTTTATTAAGAAGTTCCAGTTTATATAATCCCTGATCTCCTTGAGGAAACAGGGGATATTAAAATATTGGAAACCTGTTCATCTTGTCCTATACATGAGTCTATTGATTAGCATAACGATAAAGGTTATGATAAGAATTCATTCAGAGATGATTTATACACTAGTAACTAATTCTTACACACATCCTGAAAATGGAGACCATGTTTTACAAAGAGATAAACTAAATCATATCGAATTACTGAGGAGTTAGAGGCCAAAAATAGGATTAGAGATGGGTGGCTTAAATCTCATTGACGAGTACTGAGATTTCCTTTCCAATATTCAGTCCTGAATTCTCAGCCCTCCACAGACTTTCAGATGGATGACGCCCCACCATACATTTGCAGTCCTGGCCTCTTGTTTGAGCTTGAGTCCTGACCTTTCACTTTCTGTTGAGTATCTCTAATTTCTAGAAACAACCTCCATATCAGATCCCCCTTTGGACTTCGTCATTCATTTCACTACTTGAGTCTCTCTTGATGGCCTAAAATCTTGGACTCATACCAGACTCCGCCTTCTAGTCTATTCACTATGCCCTTCTTAATCTAATCAGTAGCAAATTCTTGCTAGATCATTTCTTTTCATCCCTCCTTGCCTTATTTCTGATGCAGACCTTTATCTCTCTCATACCTATACTATCACGCCAGCCTCCAAACTCCATGGCTCCAGCCAGTCTTAGGCTCTTTCGCGCCAGATTCATCTTTGAGCTTTGCACATCCGTTTCTTTGCACAAGCACGCCCTGCCCTGGCGGGCCGTTCTGGGGTCATGTCTGTGCTCATCTCTACCCCATCCCCTTTCTTTAATGATCATTTTCCTCATGTGTACTTCTTAGATGGGACTCCCCCAGACGGCCCCCATTCTCTATAAAAACTCCCTTACTTTACTGAGAACTCAGAGAGTTCTTCCTCTGACACTAAGCAAATGTATAGGACACCGTGTAGTTCTTTACATTTTATGATCAGCCCCACCTCCCACGAAGTTTGCAAGCATCTTTTTGCACCTTGCTTTTTTCACTTAATGTATCCTGGACATCCTTTTTTTTTTTTTTTCTTTAATCAGAACACATATGTTTATCTAATGCTCTTTATTTTTAGGTAGGCTCCATGCCCACGCGTGGGGCTTGAGCTCACGACCCTGAGACTGAGAGTCCATGCTCTACCTCCTGACTCAGCCCTTTAAATGCCTGCTGAGTATGGGTGTTCGATAACTCATTTAATCAGTCCCCTACTCATGGACACTGGTGGCTTCTTCAGTTTTGTTATCATCAAACATGCTGCAATGAACATCCTTGTGTATCTTGAGCTTTCAGATCCGTAGGCAAAATTGCAGCACTGGGATTGCTGGATTAAAAGCATATATATTTTAAATTTGGGTTGATATAACTAATTATCTTTTGAAATAATTTGCACCCTCTATACTTCCATTTTAGATATCACCAATTTTCCTGCCATCCAGGATTTGGACATTGACAGTGGGGGTTTTGCTTAATGCCGGTTCATCCCCTCAGACTATTAGTACCAGGGAGAATGTAGAGCCAGGAGGAAAGGGAAATGAAGTCCAGAGAACAGACCCTTCAGTGGCTAGCGTAGAGTTCCTTCGGCTGGGGAAACCAGCCATCCAGGACAGCAGACCACACCATCTTTCTTTGCCAACAACGATCAACAAGAGCTAAATGAAATCCAAATGTGTCCATTTATAAAATAGGGATGATCTTTATACCTATTTTATTTTTATGGATGTGAATATCAATAAGATAAAATTTCATTGTCTTAACCATTAGGAATTCTCCAGAAAGGTGGTAGGGTAAGTGTGTGAACTCAGGGCAGCAGAGTTCAAACCCGATCAAGACACAAAAGTTGTAGAGCAGTGACTTGCTTGTCATCTTAACTGCTTTTGTGTGACCAAATGTTTCCTGTGCCAACCAGTGGGAGAGAAGAAGTGAGCTTGTCTTTTACTTGCTTTAGAGTTTTGTTTATCTATTTAGCATCCCTTTTTGAAGTCCCAGGATTTATGGAACAATAAATGCCATTTACTGCTATGTGCTATTTTGGAATCCCCATCGGTTTTAGGAGTTTGGGTAAAAATATTTATCTGAAAGCTTATCAAATTTGAAATTGTACCAAGAAGTATTTTGCAGTAATTCATCCCAGTGAAACAAATTAAACTGTGGCAACGGCAAAGTTACTTTTTTTTTTTTTTAATAGTAGGATACAGACATTTACATATAATATATGTTTCCTAATGGGTGGGTGGGGAGCCTGGAAGGAAGGCTGAAAAGAGAATGGTTTGGCTGGGGTGCTGAATGATGGGTTTTTTTGTTTTGTTTTGTTTTTTAATTTTATTTATTTGAAAGAGAGAGAGAGTAAGAGAGAGAGAGCATGAGGGCGGGAAGGGGCAGAGGGAGAGGGAGAAGGACAAGCAGACTCCCCAATGAGCAGGGCTGGATCCCAGGGCAGTGGGACCATGGCAGTGAGACCATGACCTGAGCCCAAGGTAGCTGCTTAACCAAGAGAGCCACCCAGGCACCCCTGAATGATGTTATTAGTTTACTCTAATACAAATTTTGGCCATGCAAGTGAGCCAATTTAGAGCATCCAAAACAAAGCACCTTCGCCTTCTCACCTTAATAGTGTGAGAGATTAGTTTTAGACAGGTTTCATTTTTTTCACAGCATTCAGAAGTCCAATCTTAAGATTACCCAGCAGGATGTCACATGTCACATCTCACTGGGAACTAGAGAAGCTTGCCTGGTGTGATCATGACTTGATGAACGGAGTGGGGCAGAACAAGGGACCAAGAGGTGGGGGCTGCTCTTTGCTAAGGGCAAGCTTAGTGTAAAAGAGGAAGACCTAGAAGGACAAAGGGAGTGAATTCATTGGGTGACTCCCTTGCCCACCTCCTGCTCCCTCTGGTTTGTTCCTCCCGAGGACTGAACTCCCCAGAGTTTCTGGTGGTTTGAAGTTTCTGCTCCAGAGCAGACTACTCCAAGTGCAAATACAACGTCTAAGACTTTCTCCCAAGAAGGCAAGTCCAGTCCCTGCTGTGAAGCTGTTCCAAGCCTGGCCCTCCGTCCTTACTCTTCAGGACCTCCCTCCTCCACCTTGAGATTGACCGCAGGTGCCCTGATGCCTGGGGATCCAAACCCTCCGCATCCCCCGGGGGGCAGCAGCTACCCCAAACCCCGCTGCGCTGGAATCCCAAGTCCCTTGACTCCTTACGGGTCTATGAATCCAGGAGGAGAGACGACTTTGTTCCACACCCTCTGAAAGCCCCTATCCAACGCTGTGTCCTGCACAAGGTGGGGAAGTCATTACGCATTGGCCGGCAGGATTAAGCGAATTCACACCAAGAGGTGAATGACTGAGCTCCGGGGCCTTCTGCGGGCATTTTACTTTAAAAGAAGCTGTTAGTAACCCGGAAGAATATGAACGGGGGACGGTGTAGACCAGGCTGGAGAGGAGCTTTGGGACTGGGAGGCTCCCTCCCAGCCCGAGGGGCTGGGGGCACTGAAGGCCCTGTGCCCAGGCCCTGCCAGTCCTACTGTTCGTGGCACTGACCTACCCGGAGCCCAAGGTCCGGCCCCTCCTCAGTGCCCACCAGGAAGCAGTAGGGGATGAATAAAGAAATGCTTGTGGACTAAGGGAAGATCCACATTCCGTTTAAGACGCAATCCAGGGCCTAGGAAAGCCTGGCCTGCGGGCCGCAGTGGGGTCCCTCCAGCGTGGTCGCCCACACCTTCTTGGCCACAGCAGGGTTCGGGGTGGGGGACTTCCCGCGGCGGGGGCTGGGCGGAAGGGACTGGTTTCAGGATTAGTGCACGTCCAGCTGTCCTAACCCCCTACAACGGAGGCCAGCGGCAGAGGGTCCCCGGTGGCTGGCCTGGGCCCCCCGGGTGGAGCGGCCGGACCGGCGGGAGGCTCGAGTGCCTTCTAGTCCGTGGCCCGCGCGGCGGGCGAAGTTGAGGGGGGTGAGCAGTCGCTTCCCAGGGTCAGGCTGGAGTTTCCCCCGCAGGCCACTGGGGCAGGCGTGTCTCGGCGCTCTGGGACAGCCGGACCCGCCTTCGCTTTCCGCCGCGAGGCCCGTGGCCTCTGGGCTGAGGTCATGGAGGGCCAGGCGCCCTGCGGAGGCCCCGGAGGCGACACCGCCCCGGACACGCCACGGACACGCTAAGCGCTTTCGGTGCTTTTCACACTTTCCCACCGCTCCGGACCGCCCTCGGGTTCCCAAGTAGCCCAGGGCGCGGCGTGGGGGAGCCTTTGTGCCCTCGCTGTTTGCTGGGACTTTTTCTTCCGAAGAGAGCTTCCCCCACCCCTTTCCTCTCGAAAGTCTTGTGGTTTCCCTAGAAGTCGGCAAGAAGTTGAGAAGGTTGCGGAGCGCTCTCTAGCTCTTTCCCGTCCCGAAACTCTAAAAACCCGAGGCGTTCGGCCGCTGGCAGATATTTGGGGTCAAGAGGAGGGAGCGAACGGTGCATTCCTTCGCCCTCCTCCCTCCCACCTGGTCCCTCAGCTCCCCTCCTCCGCCCCCGCCCCGGGCTCGGCCCTGCGCCCCGGCTCTCGCAGCCGGACCCGGGAGCTGCAGGGTTAAGCCCTGGAATGTGGCGGCGAGGAATGTGCATGCAGATGAGCCCAGCGAGGGGAGGGGCGGACGGAGGCGGGCCCGGGGCGGGGCGCATGCTAATCGCACGCAAATGAGGAGGCCCGTCGCCGCCGCGGCCGCCGCTCCGCCGAGCTTCCCGGATCCGAGCCCAGACGGCGGCGGCTCGGGCAGCCTGGGCGCCGCGACCCTCGGCGGCCACAGGGGGACGGGGAGGAGGAGGAGGAAGAGGCGGAGGCAGCGGCTGCAGCCGCGAGGAGGAGGAGGAGGAGGGTTCGCTCGCCAGCTCCGACGCAGACATGGTGGACTGATCCCCGGCGGGGCCGAGAGCAGGGTTTCCTGAGGCGCCCCCCGCGCGTGGCCCCGCCGCGCCCCGCGCCCCGCAGCCCCTCGCCGGCGCCCGCGTCGGGTGCGGCGGCCGGGCCGGGCAGTCACGTTCCCGCCGCGTCCCGCGCCCGGTCCCTATGGAGGCGCCGCTCGCCGGCGAGGCCGCCGACCATGCCTAGGAGGGCCGGGAGCGGGCAGCTGCCGCTACCCCGGGGCTGGGAGGAGGCCAGGGACTACGACGGCAAGGTCTTCTACATCGACCACAACACCAGGAGGACCAGCTGGATCGACCCCCGGGACAGGTGGGCGGCCGGGCCGCGGGTGGGCGCGGGGACCCGCCTCAGAAGCGCGGCGGCGGCTGTTGTCCCGGAGATCCGGCCGATCGGCGGCGCCCGCGGCGCGGGGGGCGTGGGGCGTGGGGCGTCGCCGGCCCCGGAGTGCCGGGAGGGGTCTCGGGAAGGAGGTTGGGGACCATCAGCCGGTGAGGAGCCCCGGAGGGGCTCGGTTGGAGCCGCCCCTTCCAGGGCCTCTTTGCCCGCTCCCTTCCCGACTCCCCCTGGGACCTTTAGACACTCCCGGCCCGGAGGGAAGGGTGGAATTTGGCGCCCCGGGCTGGCACTTCGTGTCCCGTTAACGGACCCCGAGGAGCCACCTGAGCCTTGCCGCGAGCTCGCCTCCGCCTAAAGTGGGCCAAATTGGAGCTGGAGGGTAGCTTCGGCCTTTGGAAGGCGGGGACGGGCCGGGAGCCTCCGGGAGAAGGCCTAAGTGCAAGGTGGGGAACCAGCCGACCAAGCCACCTGTGGCATCTCTCTGGCCGTCCTTGGCAGCCAGCCTTGACTGCAAGTTCTTGACGGGCCACCGGTCAGGCGGGAGGTCCTGGGCATGGCGGGGGGGGGGGGGGGCCCGGCACCCTTCCTCGCCGGGCCCTGGCGGGGGGTGTTACTAGCTTTGCCCCTCAGGGTTTAGAAACGCTTTTTTTTTGGGGGGGGGGGGAAGGGTTTGGTTTACTGCTTACTCTAAGTCTTCACCTGAAAACTTGAACTGAGTCTTAGATCTTGAAAAGGCAGATTCTGTTTTGAAGAAAGAAGTGCAGTGAACATCGAAACGGACTTGAGCTTAGCATGATGTCTTGTAGTTTTCAACACACACTTTTTAGTCCTGCTTGGAGGTAAAGTGGAGAAGCATAACCAAATCATCGTCCAAGGAGCTGAGGAGCTGACATTTCGCCTCATGTTCACAAATGTTGGAACTCTATCTCATCTGTCTTGTTACCCTTACAAGGAAAATTTCTGAAAGTTGGACCTATTATAAGAATAATAGGAGATATTCCTAATTGTAAATTTGTAAATTGGCCATTAAGGAGGCGTTCCTAATTGTAAATTAGGGGTTTATAACCTTTAAGGTGCTTCTATTACCCCTTTTCTTAATTTGAAGTTGAAATAGTTTCGTACTTTATGTTCTTAGTGAACTTTTATCTTAAGAATATTGTTTTTTGAAAGCTAGTAAAGAGTAATTATAAGAAAGTCATAAATGGCATTATAAATTTATGGAACAATCCTTATTAAATTATCCATGAAGGTATCAGTTTAGGTTTCCCTTCTGAAATGAGAAAAGGCACCTGTGCTGAGGTTCTCTCTTGCCACAGCCTGGCCGCCTGTTGCTGGCCTGATGAAAGTCAGGACAAGCATCGCACCTTCACAGTTTCTCCAGACATATTAGTTGTTGTCATAAACTTCACGCTCCAGGTCAGTTACTTGACTTATGCCCTTGCACTTGAAACTGTTTAACAGATAGTAAATGTCAGCGATGATGGTGTGCACCGAGCAGTGACTTCTAAGGCACCTGTATAAATATTTGACTTTTACAGTTATGTGGTAATTCTGCTTTCTCATACTTGGAGTTTCAGGTTCTTGAAATTGCAGTGAATTCTTGAAATTTTTAGGCATTTCAGATTCCCTTCATTTTGCATGTTCAGTTATATCGTCTCATTTATATTTACCAACAAAGATTATAAAGAACATGTGATGCCTGGGTAAAACAAATAGAAAGTGAGGTAAGATATGACTTGGCTTATCCGTATCACTACTTCTTAAACAAGTTAAGCATGCCTTTTACTTTAAACTGTTAATGGATTAACAATTATTATGAACTCTGTTTTCAGGAAACTGGGTAGCCAATTCATTTGATGTGGATAAACAGTTTTGACTAAGATGACTTGTTATTATTCCAGTTTTCTTTGAAGCAGTTAGATCTTTAAGTATTTGGAAATAGAAATTTGGTTATAAACATTTCTGGATCTCACTATGAGTGCTAAAAACTTCTGTGAGATCAGGGTCATTGCTGACATACTTAGTTTAAATTTGATTCTGTTTTCTTTTAGGGCAACGAAGTGACTGTAGGTCTTGCTAAATTGTGTGAGAGGATATTTGGAACAACTATGAACTCTAGTCAGTTTTGTTAGACACTTACCAAACATATGGAAAAAGAGATGTTACACAGGCCAATTGGAGTGTGCCCATTCTTCTACAGGATCAAATTACAAATCCTGGAAGAAGAGTGTCTGGATAAACTGTGGGTATGAAGTACCTTTGAACTTTTAAAGTCAATTAATTAAAATGGTCACGATGACTTACCCAGTTGTATTTATGTTAAGAAAAATTCTGACGGTCTATCAGAATTGGTGAAGTATTTCTTTTTTTTTTTAAAGATTTTATTTATTTATTTGAGACAGAATGAGAGAGAGAGAGAGAGAGCACATGAGAGGGGGGAGGGTCAGAGGGAGAAGCAGGCTCCCCGCCGAGCAGGGAGCCCGATGCGGGACTCGATCCAGGGACTCCAGGATCATGACCTGAGCCGAAGGCAGTCGCTTAACCAACTGAGCCACCCAGGCGCCCTGGTGAAGTATTTCTGATTGTATAGATATATATGCAGATTTAGTGGTGGGGGGGGTAGTGGAAGGCTGGAGGCTTTTACAAGAACGTAATCTTGTTCAATAAGCAGTGGTTTTAGAATACTGAAGTATTAAAATACTTTTAAGCTTTTGGAGGTAGATGACCTAATGCAAACTTTGCTGGGACATGATTAAAGCTTTTATTGCCCCACCACTTATTAACTGAGTAAGCTTAGCTGAGTTTGTGAGTCCCTCTAAACCTTCGTTTTCAACTCTGAGATGAAGATAATACCACGTACCTCATAGGGATGGTTTGGGGTCCCTAATTACGGCCCAGCCAAATAGTACTAGTGGTGGTGCTGTCATTCCACTGCAAGAACTGATTGGTAGTTCAGGTTACCCCTGGACATAGTGGATGTACTGGCGCCTATTTATTCTGTCTTTACTGTGTGGCAGTCACTGGGCTAAGCTTCTTAACCGTGATCTCATTCTGTTCTCCCGTTAGTCCTATGAGGTGGTGCTATTATTATCTTCCAGTTACAGATGAGGAAATGGAGTCACAGAGCCATTGCCCTTGCTGTTAAAAGGGGCCAGGATTTGAAGTGAGACAGTTTGACTCTAGAGCCTGTGTCCTGTGTCATTCCTTTAGGGCGCTGGAACACCTGGACGTGCGTGCTCAGGGGTTTTTGGGTGGAGTAGAACCTCTTTGCCTAAGTGTTGATTTTTCAGGCTGATTGACCGGTCTTTGTTGGTCTTCAAAGGTTCCTGTTAACTTTTTGTGATTCTTAGATCCCTGAGTTAGCCGCACGTAGGGTCTGGTTCATGAATGCCTTGGGAGTAGGGTTGGCCGCCCACCAGGTTGACCCCGTTGAACAACAGTGCAGGGCCAGGTAGAACTTGGAAATTCAGTGTACTCTTGGGCACATTAGAAGTTCTGTTTGGGGAAGAGTTAAGGGCTCTGTCTCGTTCCTGAATAGATTACAATTTTACTATAGTGGGCTTGACTTTGCCCTCCTCCTCCCCCCTCACCAATCCTGAGGAAATCTCCCTGTCCATGATTCCTTGCCTCCTACTCCCACGCCCTCACAGTGGATCAACTGTTATTTTGGGGGTCTACTCCCTCCCTCACCTCTTATTTTGCCCACCACGGACAGCCTTTGAGCACACCAGTTGGCGTTTATGGTGGCCCATAGATCATGGCCAAATGGTGTGGTGCGTAAAAAACACCCCCTACATTCAACATCAACATAGGAGAAAAAGGTGGGATGGATTCATTGCCTCTGAGAGGAATAGCGGGCGAAGGTGGGCAGGCCTCAGAGACTGGGTGAGTGGTTGTACAAACTCTCAGTAGAATTCTGCTCATTTTCTGCCCTTGGATTGAATGTTATCCTGAGATACAATAATTTTGTCTAGTTGAATGTAAAAGATTTACCACCACACAAAAACTTGCTAATAGACATACTCTTTGGTTTATGGCTAGCATCAGATATTGAGTGACCTGTGTGCTTTCTAATTGAACGGCAGAAGTTCTGGGTGGGGTGGGAAGGGGAGGGTGACAGGAGGAAGAGGATGTCAGCTGGGTATCCTTGATGGCTGAGCTAACTCTTGGCTCTTTACGCCCAGTTTATGGCACGTGATTAGGATCTGAGGAACTCTGTATTGTCTTTCAAAGTCAAAGCAAGTAATTTTGCTAAACCTACTGCTAAAGTGTAAATTCCTCAAGAGACCTAATTGCTTATTACTGCTTTCTGTGTCCTTTGTAGATGGTAGATGTTAAATGAATGTTGGTTAGGTCAATTAATGAAGAAAGTTGTTAAATTAATGAAAGAATGCTAGTTGAGCTACTCTCTTCCAGTTCCTTATTGTTAACGCTTTAGAAAAAATTACCCATATCCACCACCAACCAGAGACAATCGATTTTCCAGTTAGATTAAAAATAATGAGAGAACTAAGCTGCTACATTTTGACTAATAGTATAAATATGGGAATTATAAGAGCAAAGAAAACAAAATCAGCCCTTACAGTCTTAATCACAACTGCCATTGTCATAGATTGCCGGAAATCATTCCTCTCCAGCCGGCTGAGTTTGGGTGCCAAGTAGTTACTGTGAATTATTTGAGTGATTATGGTTTTTGAAGTGTGGAGAGGTTGTTAAAGAAAGGTTTTGTTTTGTTTTGTTTTTAATCACTCTGGGAAGTACTAATTTAAACTCAACTGTGCTGTCTTCCAAAAATTCCCAAAGAAGTATTTCATGTTTTCAACACAGTTTGCTATAGTGCTTGCAGGAGGGAGCAGCAGTTGCTTAGTATATGACTAAGATTTCTCCTGTGACTTTAATAGTCCGTAGTCAGCAGTGTAATTTTGTTGGAAGACTTAGGGCAGCACTTGTTTTTTCAGGAAAGACTATTATTTATGAATTTTTTTTTTTTTTTTAGCTGCAAATCACTGAATTGCAAGTTACCTAGTCAACCCTTAAGGCTTGTGGCCTTCCAGTGTTTTAAGTCTCCTGTAGGGAAGCCCAGGTGAGCTGGGAAGTGTGGAAGCTGCCCTGCAGCCTGACAAGATCCTGCCCTGCCTGCTTGTGGGACTTGGAGATACTGCCTTGTGAATGGCACGTGCTTGCTTTTCTTGCGTAAACGTCAGGAGGAGAGAGACGCTGCCATGCAAGCGGGGCGTGGCCAGCTTCCTTGTGCTGATGGGGGAGTTCTTGAAGTGAGCCTAATACGACGTCAGATCCTTGAGATAGGGCCTGAGTCTGTGTAGGCTCTGGCCCTATGAACTTGATTAGAATTGGTTGACCTGATTTCTTGGTAGAATTGTGGGCTAATTTCTTCATTTCTGAAGCTCTGTTATTGGAAAAACGATCACGGAAGTATAGAGAATAGGAAAGGGGTTTTTTAAAGACAACAGTGTGTATGTAAGTTATGGACTAAAAATGATTTACCAGATATATAGGCCCACTCTCTTCAGTGGCTTTTTTTCCAGTTATTATTTTATTTTTTATTAAGATTAAAAAAAAATCACATAAAATTCACCATTTTAAAGGAACATTCAGTGGTTTTTAGTATACTCACAACGTCGTGCAACCATAACCATTATGTAATGCCTGAACATTTTTATCACCTCAAAAAGAAACGCTCTGTCCACTAAGAGCTCACCTTCCATTCTTCCCCCCACCTGCTGCCTTTGGCAACCACTAATCTACTTTCTGTCTTCATGGTTGTCCCTCTTCTGGACATTTCGTGTAAATGGAATCATGCAACTGTGTCCTTTGTGTCTGGCTGCTTTCATTTAGCACAGTGTTTTCAGGTACCATCCATGTTGTAGCAGGTGACAGAACTTCATTCCTTTTTATGACTTTGAATAATATTCTGTTGTACGGATATACCATATACACTTTGTTTCTCCATTCATCGGTTGATGGGCATTTGGGTTGCTACCTCCTTTTGGTTGTTACGAATAACGCTGCTGTGAGTGTTCATGTATAATTTTTGTATGAATATATGTTTTCAGTTCTCTTGGGTAGATCCCTAGAAGTGGAACTGCTACGTCACATGGGAATTCTATACTTCTTGAGGCTCTGCCGAGCCATTTTCCATTCCCACCAGCAGTGTCCGAGGGTTCTAGTTTTTCCACATCCTCACCAGCACTTGTTGTTTTCAGTTTGTTTTGTTTTGTTTTAAGCATTTCTCCTGGGCACGAGGTGGTATCTGACTGCGGTTTGGATTTGCCTTTCCCTCTGCCCAGTGTTTTGCTAGCCTTACCGTGACCCAAGCTTCCCGCCTTTATTCTAGCCTTGTAGCCCTTCCCGCTCTCCCCACCTTTTTGTGTCCTCTCGCTTATTACCGGACCAGGAAAAAGTTAGCTAAGAGACATCAGTTCTGTTCAGTCTCACATCGCTCTTCCCTTTCTCCCCAGTCTCACCGCTTTGAATCAGTGTAACACCGAAGTTGAGGCTATAGGCTTTTCCCCAGTTTTTACTGTGCCAGCCCGCAGAATGCCTTGGGCTCTGGGAGGCATGAGGACAAACAGGATTGCACCCCAGCTCAGCTTGCTTACAGCTTAGTTTGCATAATCACCTTTAAAAGGTGAAAGAAAATGTGGGTATCGTCCATTACATTTTCTTTAGATATCCCTTTAATTCAGCCTAAGGGTGGGGAGGAGTGGTGAGAGGAATTAGAGGTAGAAGACAGTGCCAGAAAACATATTAACTTTTGTCTTCATCCCAAATACAATATATTTTAAGAGGCCTACATGTAAATCATGGAAATAATGAATTATAATGTATGTGTATATGTATATAACCAGCTTATTAAACATGATTTGATGTTTAAAAGCTTTTAGTTTAGCGACATATGGTAAGGATCAAGTTCATTTTTATTAATTAAAAAAACAAAAAACAAAAAAACACCAGTTGGAGAAAAGCTGGTAAAGACTGCCTTGGCCAGGTGATCAAGGTGAATAGCGACAGTGATAACTCATGTGGACGTCCCCTTGATGTGATGTGATGACAATGACACTTTGTGGTCTTCCTCCCCCAAACTATCATAACCCTAGTCTAATCATGAGAAGAACACCCACCAAATCTCGGCAGAGGGACATTCTACAAAATATCTCACCTGTACTCTTTAAAAAACTGTCGTGATTCTCAGAAACAAGGGAAGTCTGAGAAACAGTCCCAGCCAAGAGGAGCCCAGGGAGACATGAGGACTAAATGGAATATGGTATCCTGGAGAGGAGCCTGGAACAGAAGAAGGACATTAGGTACAAGCTAAGGAAGTCTGGAAAAAGTATGGATTCTAGTTAATCATAATATATCATTCCTGGTTCATTAATTTTAATCAACATAACATCCTGTTAGGGGAAACTGAGTGTGGGATATACGGAAACTCTGTACTAAGTACATTTTTTTCTGTAAATCTAAAACTGTTCCCCCGCAAAATAGTTGATTTTAAAAAGATTACCAAAAAAACACACAAAACAGTTGGAAGTGTTTTTCTTTAGTCAAAATGTGACTGCGCTATGTAATTATGGGTTTTTTTGGTATACTTGAAAAGCAAGGGTGGGCAAACTAGGGCCCAGGGGCCAAATCCCAGCCTGCAGCCTTGTTTTTATATAACCCTCCAGCTAAGAATGGCTTTTACATCATTAAAGGGTTGTAAACAAACAAACAAAAACAAAGAAGAATATGTGACAGAGATTGTACGTGGCCCACAAAGCTTAAAATATTTACTCTGGCCCTTTACAGAAAAATTTTGCCAACCTCTGATAAAAAGTGAGATGATAGTCTTTAAAAATATTTTATATTGGGGCGCCTGGGTGGCTCAGTTGGTTAAGCATCTGCCTTCGGCACAGGTCATGATCCCAGGGTCCTGGGATCCAGCCCCGCATCGGGCTCAGCGGGAAGCCTGCTTCTCCTTCTCCCACTGCCCCTGCTTGTGTTCCCTCTCTCTCGCTGTGTCTCTCTCTGTCAAATAAAATCTTAAAAAAAATATTTTATGTAAACATTTAGAAGAAGTATTGAGCATACATGATAAAATGGTATGTTTTTATCAGTCATCATTGATCATTTTTTTCACAAAGAACCTGGGCTCTAGGCACCATGTAGTATAATGATGGATCAGACACGGATGCTGAGATTGAGGAGTTGTCTTGCTGATCTTACTACTTTTCTTTTAATGCAGCATGTCACATAAAGTTTTCCAAACCCGTTCTTCTCTGAAGTAGCTGTAATTGTACGTAGGGACCTGAAAAAAAACAGGCAAAACTGAAGTTCTGGAGATATCATAGTTGTTTACAGTTTACTATTGGAGGTACAAATACAGTAATCGGTTTTGATGGTTGGAAACACTGATTTTCCTGTGACAGATTGATGGTGTTTATAAAATCACAAAGTTGGTGATGATGATCAAGTAGAAAATGAGGCCATGTATTATCTTTATAAAGCAAGTGCCTGTCACAGTCAAGCGTGTTCCAAAGATGCTGTGAAAGGCTAAGATTGTATTACTCTGTGACTAATTTTTCCAATATTGTTAGCCCTGATGCCAGTAAAGAAATCATAGTTGTGGGGCGCCTGGGTGGCTCAGTTGGTTGAGCATTGAACTGTTGGTTTCGGTTCAGGTCATGGCCTCGGGGCCCTGGGATGGAGGCCTGTGTCAGGCTCTGCGCTTAGCAGGTAGTCTGCTTGAGGTTCTCTCTCTCCCTCTGCCCCTCCCCTCCTGCTCGCTCTCTCTAAAAATAAATGGATAAACCTCTAAAAAAACAAAAAGTAAAAGGAAAGAACTCATGGTTCCGAGAGGCCAGTGCCGAGCAGCACTGAAAATGGGGCCCCTGGGAAGTGGGGCATGGCGGGGTAACAGAGCTCAGCTTTGGGGACCGTGCTTTCACTCCTGTGACACTGGAGGAGTCGCGTTGGTCCCGACAGAGAGTTGGACCAGAGGTGTACATTTAACTTACTTTGGTCTCCATGGCGGCAGGGGTAGGGAATGGAAAGAAATGGGGACGTTATCTTGATTATCAAAATAGCGACTGATTTTTAGCTAAAGAGTGTCCCTGCTATTTCTGTAAAAAGGGGTGTGTCGGGATCGGGCAGGCAGAGAGGCTTTCCTTTGGTTCGACTGTTGCTGCTTCTGCACGAGCTGCTTTTCCAGCGTGGCCGCGGCGGTCGTGATCACTGGCTCTGACCGTGACCGTGAGTGCCGACAGCAGTAGTAAACATTGACGGACAGCGATCTGTGCTCTGCACTCCTGATTAAGATTCTGTCTTTGTGCTAGACTGTGGAATGTGTTGTGTACTTTACTGACATTGCTCCATTTTACGAGAAGGTAATTTTATTAAGTGGCACTGATAGTCAAGTTTAAAGCATGGGAGACACAACTTTTACTGCAAAAGACAGCAAGAGCACGCAGTTTCACGCAGCGCAAAACTTTATTCTGCAGTTTTCCTTAGTGGTACGGTTTTTCATAGAGATACATGGAAAAACCAATCTTTTTTTTTTTTCCATTGAAACTGTGACAGTGAATGAATGTGTGGAATCCGTATTGTACGTGATATCCCTGGGTTGTCAGTTTTGTCTGCTTATAGGTCTAGGTGTGTTCATTTCTGGCTGGTCTTTTCCCTTTCTGTGCCAATTGTCAGGGTGTTTGAACTTGTTAGAGGTTTACTTTCTCCCCTCATTGCCTCCCTTTCCCCCTTTCTGCTAAGTGGCGCAGCTCATGACATTTCTCTTAGGACCATATAACTATAAACTGGTATTTAACTTAGGACCGTGTAACTATAAACTGGTATTAATGCCTTGGTTTGCTGTTGCAGATCCAAAGGCTGTAGGGCTGACTCGATTGTCTAATACCCCTTTCAGCTTCCCCCCCCGAAGGTCTGCCTTTAGATGTATATAGATGCATTCTTGAGAGATTTCCTAATGTCTCATATGTAGGAGCATCTGTGTGTCTGCATCGCTAATGTTCTCATAAAATTGATTTCAAGTCAGTTGAGGATGGAGACTTGCTTTGCATGTGCACCATTCCTTTGTGCGATCTGCTTAGACTGCCTGTTCCCCTGGGGCACTGAAGAACACCGCAGAGCCCCATACCCATATAAACGAAATGTCAGTATCTGAAGGACCTTTGCCTTCTTCCAGCAGCCTCCATAATCTGTCCCCAACCTACTCTTAATGACTTGACCCCCTTGTCACTCACTCATTCATTTGTTCAACCCTTCATCAAAGATTTGCTGAAAACAGTTAATGCCTAACATACAACTTGGGGACATGGCACTGAATGGAATAGGTAAGGTCCCTACTTATATGGATTTTTATATTCTCGTTTAGGGATGACAAATTATAAAGGCAGTAGTGAATGTGTTTTGATGAAAATAAACAAGGTGATGTAATAAATGGTGTCAGTGGGAGCTAGTTTGGGTGCAGTGGTAAGGAAAGGCCTTTCTGAGGAGCTGACTTTTAAGGGAGATATCAGGATAAGAAAGAGCTGTCCAGGGCGCCTGGGGGGCTCAGTCGGTTAAGCATCTGCCTTCGGCTCGGGTCATCGTCCCAGGGTCCTGGGTTCAAGCGCCGCCTCGGGCTCTTTGCTCAGCAGGGAGTCTGCTTCTCCCTCTCCCTCTGCCTGTTGCTCCCCCTGCTTGTGCTCTCTCTCTCTCTCAAATAAAGAAATAAAATCTTTAAAAAAATTTTTAAAAATATATATATAAAAAAGGAAGAGCCATCCGTGTGAAGATCTGGGATAGCCCAGGCAGAGGAAAAGCCTAGGCGGAAGCCCTAGTCCTGCTCTGTCCCGTGTGATAGCTGCTAGGAATATGTGGCTATTTAAATTAATCAAAATTAAATAAAGTTAAAAATCTCCTTTCTCAGTCTCATTAGCCACACGTTAAGTGCTCATGAGCCACATGTGCAGTATAGAACATTTCCATCAGTGCAGAAAGTCCTCCCGAGCCCCACTGTCCTAAAGTGCTAAGGAGGTTGGTAATGTTCAAAGAGCTGAAAGGCAGCCTGCGTGGCCACAGTGTAGAGACCCAGTGGGACAAAGGTCTTGTGAGATGAGGCAGAGACCTGGAAACGGTCTGCCAGGTATGCCTTGTAGACCATCAACGTTTTTAGGGCATTTGGGAGCCACTGGGCAAGTTTTAAGTTGAATGGAGGAATGGAGGTGTATATGTGCATGTGCGTGTGTGTTCCTGCTGTCTTTCCATAAAGGGAACATTTCTTTGTAAGACCTTACCCATTTTTCACAAGCTATCACCACTCTGTGGAGGAGTGGTAGAAGCCATTGCGATGAGATAATCTAGGTGAGAAACCATTAGATCCTGAACTACAATGATGGCTTTGGCAGTGGAGAGCAGTGAATGGATTGGGATGTTTTTTAGGTAAAAGGGAACGAACTTGCTCGTGCTTTGGCTGTGTGAGGCATGAGGAAAAGAGAGGAACGAAGGATTTGCTGATACACAGATGGGGAAAGACCAAGGGAGGAATATGGTTGGTTGGTATGCAGTTGGATCAGTAATCTAGAGTTGAGGTCTGAGATGCCTATTACAACATACACATGGAGATATCCAACAGGTGGCCAGAAACAGAGTCTGGAGTTTGGAAGACAGCTCAGAGCTTGAGATAGTAAATTTGGGTGTATGTAGATAGTATGTTTAAATGGCGGGATGGGATAAGATCCCTGGGAGAGAAGGAAAAGAAGAGATCCCAGGATGAAGTACAGGCCTGAGGCTCAATACACTTATTTTTTTGGTTTGTGAAACCTCGTTCCAGCGAAGGTGATTTACTTATTCTCATTGGAACATCCCTTATACTTGATGGCGACAAAGATGACAGTGATGATGGTAGAACTACCATCTGTGGAGCCTTGCTCGTAGGTCATCTCAGGCCCCACCAGGGCACGCGCACTGTCTGTCTTGTCCACTGTTGTATTTCAGTGTCTAATTCTGTGGGAGCTCCTAATGAGTATTTATCGAATCAATGAAACCTTTGATAAGGTACCATTATTGCCCCCATTTTAGGAAACGGGTTAGATGGGGTTAACGGGTTAGGTGACTTGTCTTAGGCACAAAGCTGTGATGCAGTGCTGGCGGAACTTGACCATGTCTCTCCGACTCCAGAGCTGTGCACGTAACTACCTACCGCCTCTGACAACTGCTGGAAAGAGCCCTGGGCCTCCTGTTGGGGTTGGAGGTCCTAGCCAGTACATAGCGAAGCTTCAACACGTGGAGCTTCCCTTCACAATTTAGCCGCATGTAGTCTGCCATCGCCTTAATCCTTAATCCTGTACGTGTACTGTGTTTGCACTCTTCAGATTGAACTACTACTTTTTCAGAATTTATTTTTTATTTTCCCGGACAAGTTGGTAGGCTCTGTTTGGTTAAGTCATGCACACTGTTCCTTATTCATGCCCCACAGAGGGCACCCAACACCATGTCTTGCGCATGTTTGGTACTCAAGTAAAGCTGAGTTGATTCTGTCACTTCTGCCTTATTCCAGCGCTTTAAGTTCTTTCAGAGGCTGAGATCCGATATGCTATAAATCCTCTTTATCCTTGTCTTCTGGTTCTAAAAACCCTTTCTTTGACCTTGTACCACAGTCTTCTCCCAATGCAGGCTTCTGTGGGACTGTCACCTTCCCAAATGTGCCCTACACACCTGCATCCCTCCAGGTGAACTGATTATTAAGAATGGAGAATTTTCAAAGCATAAAGCTGAGCCCCAGCTCTTCCAGATTCTTTCCTAGAGCTCTCTCTTTTTCATGCATTTAAACCCTGATGGGCCATCCATTGTCTGAAAATACTGTGGTTTTACCAAGTGTGTGTAAATTACAGACCTTGATTGGAATTATTTTTTACTTTGACTCTTGCAGTTGAGTGTAAGTCTTGGGGGAACAATAATCTCTTTCTGTAAATTGCCATGTTATATTTTGCTTTACACTGCTTAGATTTGGATTCAAGCGCTAGCCTTCGTAAATGGGAAGTGATAGAAACTAAGAGTGAGTGTGGTGTTTTTTTGTTTGATTTACTTATGCCATGAAATTTACCTGGAAGCATACAAGCTGTCACTAAAAGAGTGGTTGTAGAGGAACCACGTAAGGTGTATATTTTTTCTCCCTGTCACAAGTTGCTGCACTTTTATTTGTCTTTGTGAGAGCTAAACAATGTATTGTGTATCTGCTTCTGTCTGGAAATCTAGTATTCTTACATTTCTACTTTTGACTTGGTTTGAGATCCAAGTTTGTGAATTTTAATTAAATGCTTAGATTATGCATGTGAAAAATCTTTTGTTCCTGTGTTGCTATGAGCAACAGTTGTTAAAGTTAACCTTCCCTTTTTCAAAGAAATAGTGGACAAATAAATATATGCATTTCGTCAGGTTAAAAAAAGGTCTTCATTTAGTGTTGCGAATGGTCTGCTTATAAAATAAATTGTTACTATGACCATGATTATCACAGAGAAGGGAAGAATGCAGTAGAAGTGAATAATCATCTGACACATTGACAAAACATTCCTAAAATACTATTCAAATGAGGAAAGACTTTACGGGGCTACAGCGAGTAGCCAAGCGTTGAGTCCTTTTAGTCGGAGGCCGTCTGACTGCATTTACTGTTGTGGCTGAAAAGAGGCTGTGTGTGTAGTGGTTTGCGTAGAAAAACCATGACTTATATGAAATTTCCCAACTTCCTTCCTTCCTTCTTTCCTTCCTTCCTTTCTTTCCTTCCTTCCTTCCATTTCTTTCTTTCTTTTTCTTTCTTTCTTTTTCTCTTTCTTTCTTTCTTTCTTCTTTCTTTCTGTCCTTCCTTCCTTCCTTCCTTCCTCCTTTCTTTCCTTTCCTTTTTTTAATCTTGCGTCTCGTCTCCCCACACCACACTATCTCATTCTTAAAGGCTTCTTTTGTCTTGATAGTATTTGTTTCATTGCTCGCCACCCTACTTGAGTCTAAACTTCGCTGACTCCTGGTGATTGCTTAGACTTGCTATTTGGTTCTGTTGTGTGATTTTTGATTATACTCCTTTGTGCTGTTTAAACTAGCAGTGTTTACCTAAATTAGTGGTGGGAGCAAAGGACTCAGGTTGGCCCATTTGAATGAAAATCCAGAGAGTTGCCCTGGCCCCGTGGTGAGCCTGCCGGATGGATTTCCCTGAGCTCTCGCTCCAGAAGGGCCGCTAGGAATTTGGGCGGACCGGGAAGCCAGCTCCCCGGTTAGAGGCAGGAGGGCTGGGAATGGCCGGCTTAGGGATTTATAGTGATAATGGAATTAATTCTCCCTCCGAGAATCCAGGACTCAGGGAAGAGAGAGACGCTCTTTGTCCTCCTCCTACTTTCTTGCCTGCCTCTGCCCAGTCCGCTCTTGAGAATGAACCCCGGAGCTCCAGTCCTTTACATGGTTTGCAGGAGGAAAACAGAACTTTCTCCTTCAGGATTTCAGCACCTCCTGCGGAGCTCCCCACCTTTAGGAGAGGGTGTCCGGCCCCTCATGCTAGCATCTCCGTAGCTGTACGCTTTGTAGGTCGGAAAACAGGGGTTTTTTAAAAAAAACAAAGTCTGTTTTTTAATTCTGAAAATTTAAATTGGATTTTTATTTTTCATTTTTGGTTAAGCTACCAGTTTTTAAAGCACGATAGAGTGTTAGAATGCTAAATGTGTAATGTATTCTGGGATAAGAGTCGGAATTGAAAATGAACATGTAAGTATTTGAGAAGGATGTTCATTTAACCCATGCTTCTTGTATGCGAAGTTCATTTCCTTTCCACTGTTGTCAGTTCTTGTTCCAAGGTCTGTCTTTAACTCCTGGATTCTTTATTCTGATATTCATCCACAGTGATAATTATATAGTTCTTAAACAGTCTATCCAAAGAACTTGAATTTGTTTGTTGGTGGGTTTTTGAAGTAAGTCACAATGGAAATAGGAATCATCCAAACATCTGGTTTCATCAAGATACTGGAGGTGATGTCCTATCTGCGGAGATGAAAAGTTCCTTTTGCAAGTATAGAAAGGATGTTTTTACTACTTTAAGGTTAACTCTAAGTTAATTAATAATTTCAGGACTAAAAGAAAACAGGTAAGCTGGTTTTCCTTTTCTGGCCTTAAAGAGGGAAATGAAGAATCAGTTGGAAAACCAGTTATTTTAGAATTTACAAGGTCAGCTGTCTGAAAAGGTGTGTGTGTGTGTTTGTGTGTGTATACATTTTACCGAAAAATACCTTATTCATGTTGGATAATCATGGTACATAGAAATGAAATACTGTGAATTGATAAAGATGTAAGGGTGCTAAAAAAAAAAAGATGTAAGGGTGCTGAGATACAAAAAATCCCTACTGCGGTCCCATTTGAGTTAAAGCATGCACACGCTCCTATACATGTCTACATTCTGATACTCGTCAACTGGAATAGTTTTGAGCAAAGAACTTTATTGGCAGTTACTTCTGGGGAACAAGACTGTGGTTGGGGAAAAGACTTGTGTTTTCTGTAATTACTTCTGGGCCACTTATTATTATGTACATAACTTACTACTTATTGAAATAAAACTCCTCTTTACAGATAAGAAAAAGTTCAAATATTTTATGACTAAAGAGTATTTGTTTAAATCATAATATCTGTAAATTTCCATTCATATTTAATATTGTATAATTTTTACCTTGTCTGAATTCTGGAGGAAATTCTCTTAAATTCCTCTGGTATAAGATGGATGGAATAAATAAAACACATTTATTAATTTATTAGTGTTATTTATTAATGTCATTAAAACTAACATTGTGGAGGAAAACAATTTAATTGTTGATATGTATAATTTTTGCTGATGATTGTTTCCCAAATATAGAGGTAGAAAAATGTCTATGATCTGTTGGTTGTCAATGGAGAGAACATTTTTAATATCAGTATATTTTAGTTTTGCCAGGTAGATAGTTTATTATACTGTTACCTCATTTAGTTAGAAAATTAAGTTTAAAAAAGTTCCATCATTGGGGCGCCTGGGTGGCTCTGTCGGTTAAGTGTCTGCCTTTGGCTCAGGTCATGATCCTAGAATCCCAGGATCCAGCCCAGCGAGCTGGGCTCCCTGCTCAGCCCGGAGTCTGTTTCTCCCTTTGCGCCTCCCCCACGGCTTGTATTCTCTCTCTCTCTCAAATAAATAAATAAAAATCTTTAAAAAAATTGAAAATAAAAAAAGTTACAACATTTTATGCAGTGAACATCATCTAAACATGAGGTATCTTTCTTCTGTTTCAGTGGGGACTGTTCAAAGGCAGTTGGCAAACTATGGCCTGGAGGCCAGATTCTGCCTGCACCTATTTTTTTAATGGCCTGTGACCTAATGGAGGGTTTTACATTTTTTAAATGTTTGAAAAAAAATCCAAAGAAGAATATTTTATGATGTGAAAATTACATAAACTTAAAACTTTTGTGTCTGTAATTTAGTTTATTTAATTCAGCCACACTCATCCGTGGGCATACTGTCTACTTTCAGACTATAAAGACCGAGTTGAGTAGGGAGACGGAGACTCTGTGCTCCCAAAGGCTACAACATTTATTATCTGTCCTTTTTTACAAAAAGTTTGCTCAGCCCTCAAATACGATAATAATAAGAGAAAGTAGGGATGCATTTCTTTGTGGAAAACTGTAGATTACATTGAGTCTTCTTGATAAATCATTTAACTTAATAATTTGGCCTGACTGATGCATGTGTACTGGATCTGTGTGTGTGTGTGTGTAAACCAGCTCACCTCCTTTTCTTCTTTTCCTTACTTGACTTAAATTTCATTTCGCTCTGTTATATTTTTGTAAGCCACCATCAATTGAGCTCTTAGAATTGGTAATCATAATACTATCTCAATTATTTATTGAGGGCCTTTGATGTGCTAAAAGTATGGTAGGTGTGCTAAATATATTCTCATTTAATTATCATAGCTTTTTAAAAAAACTGTGGTCAGAAACACATAATATAAAATTTACCATCTTAACCATTTTTTAGTGTTCAGTACACAAGTATTAACAGCATTTACATTGTTGTTGTGTCACAGATCTCGAACTTTTTCATCTTGCAAAACTGAAATTATATCCATTGAATAGCTCCTCTGTTCCCCTCCCCCACAGCTGACAACCACCACTCTTCTGTCAGTTTCGAGGACTTGGACTTGGATACCTCATCAAAGTGGAATCATGGAGTCCTTATCTTTTTTTGACTGGTAGTTCACTTAGCATAATGTCCTCAAGGTTCATTCATTCATGTTGTTGCATGTGACAGGATTTCTTTCTTTTTTAAGGCTGAATAATATTCTGTTATATGTATATACCTTATTTATCCATTCATCTGTTGATGGACATTTAAGTTGCTTCCATTTCTTGGCTATTGTGAATAATGTTGCTATGAACATAGCTGTGCACATATCTCTTTGAGACCCTGTTTTTAATTTTTTTGGATATATATCCAGAAATGGGACTGCTGGATCGTATGGTAATTCTATTTTTAATTTTTCGAAGAACTTCCATAGTGTTTTGCATAGAGGCTACACCATTGTACGTTCTCACCAGTGGTACAGAAGGGTTCTAATTTATTTACATCCTTACCAACATGTGTTATTTTCTGTTTTTTTGTTTGTTTTAATTTTTTTATAGTGGCCATCCTCATGGGTGTGAGGGTGGTACCTTATTGTGGTTTTGGTGTGCGTTTCCCTGATGATTACTGATGGTGAACATCTTTTCATATGCTTATAGGCCAGCTGTATATCTTCTTTGGAGAAGTGTCTGTTCAAGTCTTTTACCCATTTTAAAATTGGGTCATTTCTTTGTGTTTTTTTGTGTTGAATAAGTTCTTTATATATTCCAGGTATTAATCCTTTATCACATATATGGTTTGTAAATATTTTCTTCCAGTTCATGGATTGTCTTTTCACCCTGTTGATTGTTTCCTTTGTTGTGCAGAGTTTTTAAGTTTGATGTCATCATATGTGTCTATTTTTGTTGTTGTCTGTGCTTTTGGTGTCATAACCAATAAATCATTGTCAAATCCGATAGGAATCTTTTCCCCTATCTTTTCTTTTAGGAGTTTTAGTGTCAGGTCTTATATTTATATCTTGAATCCATTTTGAGTTAATCTTTGTATATGGTGTCAGGTAAGGGTCCAGCTTCATTCTTACGTATGTTTTCCCATCATTTATTAAAGAGACTACCCTTTTCCCATTGCGCAGCCTTGGGACCCTTATTGAAGAGCCTTTGACCATAAACACAAGGGTTTATTTCTGGGCTTTCTTTTCTGTTCCTTTGGTCTATATGTCTGTCTTTATGTCATAGCAATTTTAGCAGGATAGCTAATATTCTCCCTATAGATAAGAAAACTGAGGTTTTTTTTTTTTTTTAAAGATTTTATTTATTTGAGAGAGAAAGAGAGCACAGAGGAAGAGGGAGAGGGACAAGCAGACTCCCTGCTGAGCATGGAGCCCGATGTGGGGCTTGATCTCAGGACCCGAGATCATGACCTGAGCTGAAGGCAGACACCTAGCTGACTGAGCCACCCAGGCACCCGGAGAAAACTGAGGTTTAACTAGAAGTTGGGAGCCAGAATTTAACCCCAGGCTTTCAGTTTACACAGTGTGCTAACCTAGCTTGTCACTTTTCAGAAATCAGAATGTCGTTAGTACTTAACCAAAACAAGAAATATCTGAAGATGGAATGTGTTTCACTTTTGTGAATGACCGTGTGTATGGAAGTATATATGCATGTTTCCTGTGTCTCCTGCTAAATTATAAACTCATTGAAAGTTGGAATGAAAATTTTTGCTATGTTTCCCAGCACTGCATATATCACCTGATGGGTAACTAGAGGTTGGTATATACCTATAGGAGTGTGACCTAAATTATAAAATAATGACCTTACATTTATAGAGTGTTTACTATGAGCCAGGGGCTCTTCTAGGCTCTCCACATGTCTTATTTAATTCTTACTAAAACACCTTGAGGTAGATATGTTCACATTCTGTAGTGGTAGCCTCCTAACTTTATTTCCTTGTTTATTCAATTATATGAAAAATTCTACCACCTGACCTATCTTCGCTCTCTTTCCTGGGCTCCGTAGCTCCACTGTTACTGTGATCTTCCGTCTTTAGGGGCTAAATGAAGTCCTCCCGTCCTGGTAAGACGTGGAAGACGCCCCATTATTTTAGCAAGTCAGGACCAGTTAGCAATTTTTTCCCTTTATTTTTAAAATTTTCTCAGTTTTTGATTAGGTAATTATGTATTACAAAATTCAAGAACAAAAAGATAGTAAAAAGTAAACCTCCTTCCCACGCCTCTTGGTGCCCCATTTCTCTCCCCAAAGGGAGAGACATCACTCATCATTCTCTTGTATATTGTTCCAGAGATATTCTTTACAGAAGCAAGACTGTATGTGCACATGTATGGTTCTACATATATCTTAGCTTTGTATTTTTTGATACAATTGTAATACCGTTTTACACCTTGATTGCTTTCCTCTTAGTATGTATTAGAGATTGTTCCATTCTGTTGCATATAACCTGCCTCTTAATACTCTATTCTGTGAGTGTACTGAATCTTTTTGAACCATTTCTTCATTGATGGTCATTTAAGTTCCTCCCCGTTTTGTTTTTCTGTTACAGCCGTCCTTCACTGATACTCACTGTGTAAGTTTCTTTAGTACAAGTGAGTTCCTAGAAGTGGAAAGGCGGGGTCGTTGATATGCGTTTACAGTTTTGATAAGTTGCTCTATCCTGCTGTCCATGGAGGTTGTACCTGTTTCTACTTCCGGCAACTTTCAAATTAGTGCCTTTTCCCCACACCTTTGCCAAACATTATGTTTCAAAACATTTGACATGTTTTACTAATAAGAGAGATGCAAATTAAAACGACAGTGAAATAGCATTTTCCACCTATTATGAGTGAGATCAAACATTTTTTCACTTACTTAAAAGCCATTTATTTTTCTACTTCTGTGAACCAAGTCTTCATATATATTTTTTAAAGATTTTATTTTTAAGTAACCTCTACATCCAACGTGGGGCTCAAACTTACAGCCTCGAGATTAAGAGTCACACGCTCCACCAACCGAGCCAGCCGGGTGCCCCAAGTCTTCATATTCTTTCTTTTTTATTTTTTTTTGGTCGGATCATTATTATTTTTATTACTGACTGTAAACTTTATATTAGGCAAAGTATAAAATCAGTGGGGCAGAAATGGATTATTTAAGAAATGGTACTGGCTCAGTAGGCCATCTGTATTAAAAAGTACAATTTGGATTCCTGTGCTTTCCCATACACAAAAATTTGTACATTGATTAAGGTGGAAAATCAGCATGGAAAAACAGATTTTAAGCTACTAGAAAATTATAGGTAGGTAGGTATCTGTGTGATGCAGTAGTGTGGACTAAGAAGTCCAGACTGTTTAGGAAAAGGTTCATACGTTTGACGACAGAAAAAATTTGACATGCCAAAGGGCACAAATAAAGTTAAAAGACAAAAGAAGTGGGAGGCAGTGTTGCATATAACCATAAAAAGTTAGTAGCTTGATTGAGGGCGCCTGGGTGGCTCAGTCGTTAAGCATCTGCTTTCGGCTCAGGTCATGGTCCCAGGGTCCTGGGATCGAGCCCCGCATCGGGCTCCCTGCTCAGCGGGGAGCCTGCTCCTCCCTCTCCAACTCCCCCTGCTTGTGTTCCCTCTCTCGCTGTCTCTCTCTCTCTCTCTCTCTGTCAAATAAATAAATTAAATATTTAAGAAAAAAAAAGTTAGTAGCTTGATTGAATAAAGATCTGTTAATTCAGTAAGTACATGAGAACCCAGAAGAAAGTAACAGCCAGTTCTCAGAAAAAGGAAACAGGCTCATCAGTGAATGTATGGACACGTCTTGATTTCACTAGTAAGCAAAAAGGGAGATGCAGAGTAAAACTCCAACGAAATACCATCTCATTTTCATCAGATTCACTAAAATTAATAAGCCTGATAGCATCAAGTGTGGAGAGGATGTGGGGTATGGGAGGTTCTATCACTGCTGATAGAAACGTGGGCCAATAAGATCCTAAGGAGAGCAGTTGGCAACGTATGTCGGTTTAAACCTTTGTATTCCTGTGAGTCCAGGGTTCCATGTGTCTGCCCTGGAGCAGCTCTTGCATATACGTACAAGCAAGTTCACTGTAGCATAATCTGAAAAAGCTGAAAATTGGCAACAACCCAAATGTCCATCAATAGGGGATTGTAATAAACAACTTTTATGGTTTAGTTGTATAATCGAATGCTATACAGCAGTTAAAATAAATGAGCTAGAATCTTCTTACATATATCAACATAGATAAATCTTGATGACAGTGTTTAGAGAAACAAAGCGAGTTTCAGAAGTATATATATAATATATCACTCATGTAAATTTTTTTAAAAACCCACAAAACTGGAGTATATAGACTTTGTGGATACATATGTAGGTGGTCAAGATTTAAAAACAGGAATGATCCACCCTGACATCAGGATAGTAATTGCCTCTGAGGAGGGAAGGGTGTGAGGGGGGTCTGTCCTCAAAGATACCAATATTCTTTATATTTTTAAATCTGAAGGCAAGAAATGGCAGCCTACCATTCCTTAAATCTTGGTGTTATACACAGGATCTTCATTTGTCTCTGTATTTTTTGATATACTTTAAATACACATTTTGAGTTTTTCCACATGCCTTTTCACTATGTAGAGATAGTTTATGCTTTAAGCTAATAACATAATGAATTTTATTAATTTAATGAATTTTATTAATTTGGATTTTGGTATGAAACCCACTGAATCATTTAAAAAGTGTATTGCTGGATTCTGTTTTCTAATACTTTATTTAGGATTTTTACATTAATATTCATGAGAGTTGTCTCATTTTTTTCTTCCTCTCTTTTGATGCTCCCTTTATTAGATTTTGGTTTCAGTGTTACGCTGACTTCCTAAAAAGAATTTGGAGCAGTTCGAGTATCATCAGAATTGTGTGTTCCTTGTAGTTTGGTAGAGTTCATGTTTATAACTTACTGTATGTATTTGATATCATACTTTGCCTGAAGGGTTAGTTCTTGGATAACTGTTTTGGTATCTATATGGCTGATTGGGTTTTTGTCCCTGTCTTCAGGGATCAGTTTGGTATTTCTGTTTTCCTGGAAAATCACCAGTGTTTCAAATTTATTGGACAAGATAATCCTTTAATGTTCTTTTCTTTTCTACTACATCTGTGGTGGTTTTCCTGTTCTCATTCATTACTTAGTGTATTTGTGCTTTTTCTTTCTTTTTTTTTTTTTTTCTAGTTCGGGTCAGCTAATTGCTCAGTTATTTGGGTATTTCTTCTGTTTTTTTTTTTAAAGATTTTATTTATTTGACAGAGAGAGACACAGCGAAAGCAGGAACACAAGCAGGGGGAGTGGGATAGGGAGAAGCAGGCTTCCCGGTGAGCAGGGAGCCCGATGTGGGGCTCGATCCCAGGACCCCGGGATCATGACCTGAACCGAAGGCAGACGCTTAACGACTGAGCCACCCAGGCGCCCCTGGGTATTTCTTCTTAAAGTAACCAGCTGTTCAATTTATTCTTACTATAACTACTCTTTTTTTAATTCAGTACTTTTTGCTTTTTTCTTTATTCCTTCCTTTTGCTTTGTTTTTCATTTTTTTGTAACTTCTTGAGATTGCTTATTTTCCTTATTACTTATTAATATTAGCAGTGAAAGCTATGAATATTCCTTGGATCTCATGTGGCTCAGGACATACTACCCCAAAATATGGCACACTCCTTAATCTATCTTAGTCCTCAACCATTACCCACTCTTCTTCAAACCTAGCATGAAAATACACAGGTCTGATTGCTTCTTTGGGTCTTCCATTTCCTTATGAAGGCTTCCATGTCACGTAAAACTTATTAACTAAATTTAAATGCTTTTCTTCTGTTAATCTTTGTCAGTTTAATTTTTAGACCCAGCCAGGAATCTTAAAGAGTGTCGAGGAACACTTTTTCCTGCTTTAGTTGTATCAGAGCTTCTGATATGTTACGATTTCATCATTATTTTGTACTTCTTCATCAATATTCAGGTTTGAATTCCTCTTTATTCAGAATTTAGAATCTCTGGTAACTCAGACTTTCTCCAGAAAAGCGTAGAAATGACTAACACACTAAATTTTTCTGATATATTATGTAGCCAAAGAAATCATCCCCAGTGCAGGAAATGTCCCCAGTGCGGCACCCCGGCCATGGTGTTTGGAGATGACATGGGGCTATTAGGGCTGCTTTTAATGTGTGTGGGGCACTGGGGAGGGGGCGAGGCTGGTCTAGAATTACAGTCTTTCCTTTCAATTGCCTTCATTCCCCTGATAGCTCAGGGCTGGAAGCTCTTACATAAAACAAGGTATTTTCCTTGGAATGGCATGCTTAATTTTGCCAGTTCTCTTTTCAAGTGACTCACATTTCAAGGGCACTGTGGGATCTGCATCATGCGATCTGCCTTTGGATGTTGAATTCAGATTATGTGACGGATAGTTCTAGCTATATATGGGTGTGCCCTGACAGCTGTCCTGTTGTGGTATTGTAGCCATCATATTTTCATAATTACAAAATATTTTAAATAAATGTGTTGTTATAAAAATGAATGCTAAAAAAAATAGAAAATGCTAATGTTAGTGAAAAATGTGATGACTCCTTCCCTTCAGTCAAATACACATTTGATCAAATAAGCATTTGATTGAAGGGAGTTGTCTATGTGTTCAGCTGTAAAAGAAAATTAAAATTAAAGGTATTCATGTTGGTTTTGCATCATATAATATTGTCTACTTCCCCGCTCCCTCCTCCCCCACATCACGTTAGGCCTTTGGACAACTCTTCATACTCAGCTTACTATGCTTTTTCAGGAATTTGTTAAATATCAGAGTAGAAGATTCTGTACACTTCTTGTTTGAATTTACTCCGGTCTGTAGGTGTGTTCAGGGTTCCAGCAGAATTCATGCTCATTCTCAAGTTCTTCCCTCCAAATTAGAGGAGAGGAATAACCTCCCACGTTCCCAGCTGTACCGAATCGGAAGGCCTTTAAGACGGTGTAATGAATGCTTACCGTTGGTGAGATGAGATGTGCTGTCACTGTTCACTTCCGGGGCTGGACCAGGGTGGGGCCAGCACCTCACAAGATGAGGCCTTGGACGCAGGACTCATTCTTGCTCTTGTGCATGTTCGGAGTTGGCAACTGCATGGTGCGACCCCGAGAGGCAGCACCCCCTCAAATTTTGTGCGCTGGGACCTTGGCTTGCCTCAGCCTAGTCCCAGCCCTGTCCAGTTCCTCTGCCTGTCCATGTTTCCTCCCCCAGAGACCATCTCCGTGAGCTTGTTTGTCTCAGGGTAACTTAGAAGCCACCCACTTGTCCATCCTGGTGTCCAGATGACTTTTGCTCACTGCTGACCAGAACTGGGTGAGAACCAGTCATTGTTACTGACTGGTTGAGAGATGATGCGGGTGCTGCTTGTCAGGGTTACGTACTCTGTGGTGAAGATCTGTTCCTGGTCGCTTATTTCTAAATTCAGTCCTCCATGATCCCATTAGGACAGAGGAGGCTGGTAGATGCGGTGACCCTCGATCTCCAGCAGGATCAAGGTGCTCCTCAAAATACGGCTTAGTGGTAGACGTGTGATGTTCTTTCTGCCCACCCTTGTCATTTTCGAGGCAACTAAAACCAGGGGTTTCTTGGGAGTAGCAGAGGAGCTGTTGTCGATGAAATGGAAGCAGTTTCCTTAGAACTTTCCAAGATTTATATACTACTGTGTTTTCAGGTCGAACGATAGATTAACTTTTACATCAAACCTGGTTGAGTGACTATGAAGAATAATTTGGAAAGTCTCTAAGGCCTGTGAATGCTCACACTAGTTTATTTTTATTTACGTGGGAGAATGGGGAAAGAATTTTAAAAAGGGAGCAGTATGCTGGTCCCAAACTCTCTTATTATTTGCTACCCCCTGAGACTAGTTGCATTTTGAACTAGGTGCAGGGATGGACACGTGTGGTCAGTTCATCAGTTCTGTACTGCTGTGTCACAAGCGATCTCTAAATTTAGTGGCTTAGTGGGTGCTTCCTCAAGTGGTACAAGTAGTTAGTGACTCCCGTGCTCGCTTCGCGTTGGACTCCCTTCAGGTGTGATCCACATTTCTCCAGTCTGAGTGGAGTTTTCGCTGTCTAGTCAACACTTCCGTGTTTTAGGCTCTCTACTCTCCCCACGTGGAATTCTTTATTCTTCTTGGTTGTGACCCATGTCCTGTGGATTCATTAGGAGGTGCCTTAAGTTTTCAGTCTCTTTAAATACCTCTCTTAAGTCTTCATTCTATCTCAGATACTTAGTGTATGCCAGTTGTAGAAATGACACCCCTTTTGTTGAGGACCGGGTCAAGAATGGGCATGTGGCCCCTTCTGGCCGGTGAGAGGTCAGGGGAAGTCCGCTAGAAGAGTCCGGGGAAAAGCTAGAAGAGAAGACAGTTTGTCTCGTTCTTTTCAATGTTGTTTGGCCCGGAACTATGGCCTCCATCTTGCTGCCAGCGCAGGGCGGAGCAGGATGGGCAGAGGCGAGGTCCTTGACATTGTTAAGCCACTGAAGCAATCAACTCTGGAGTCTCCACTATCCTGGCGTCAGGTGGAACACAAGATTTTTGTATTTGAACCAACTTCAGACCCAAAGCTTTCAATTGCAACAGAGAACTTGTCACCGCACCCATGGCCCTCTGCATAGTATTGCAGTTCTAGAATGTAGGATTTGGCATCTGATGGACTCTTAACTTTGTTTTGGTGCCCACATAATTATATCACTTAATCCTTCTAATATAATCATTTCATAGATTAAGGAAACTGAGGTTCAGAGTTAACTGAGCTTGTGAGTAGGGCCTGAAATAAAATCAGATTTATTTGACCCAGCTTCTCAGAGCCTCATTATTTAATGTGCAAAATGGGGCTACTCTATAATGCCAACCTCCTAGGGTTGTTGGGAGACTAAATGAGATAATTTAGAGCACTTCAACAGCGGGTCTGTTACACAGGCATCGTCAATAAATAGCTGCTACTGTTTTATTATTCCTGTTGCTGTTATTATTCCCTACTCTGTGCTCACCACTTTACTATGGTGTCTGGCGTGTTTTAGGCCCTTCGTAAGTATTTGCTGACTCATGAATGATTCAATGGATAATTTCTCTGATTCTGTTAATTATAGTGCTTAGGCATATCCGTCCCTCATCGCGCGTGCTATTTACTGCTTCACTAAGGTTTCTGGTCTCCCCAGGGACATTGACATTCATGTTCCTTGACAGTAGGGAGCAAATCTCGCCCTTTGCAGTTCTCTTTACTACCTGGTTCAGTGGTAGGCATTTGAAGTTTATTAAAAATTAAATATTTGCCATATTAAGAAGTGTTTTTCAAGAACTTTGTTTGGAACAGTTGGCCACTTTCATTGACTCTCAACGTTTTCATAGGAATTGAAAGTTTTGTAAAGTATCCCATTGTTACCAGTTTTTTGGGCCAGATTAATAGATTGAAGAGAATTTATTTTATGGATCACTTCTGAAATTCCTATTTGCCTTATATAACACTTTATATCTGAGGAACTAAAAAAAAAATTCTTTATAAAGATTTCCTTTACTCGTCAGATTCTCAGTGAGACATGAAAAGCATTATAGTGCCTCCATCTCATGAGTTTGTTAATAACTTTTTTCTTTTTGCTTCCTGAGAGACAACTGAATCTGATTTTGAGTCTGAATTTCTGACTTCTAGCTTATTCTTATGCCCTACGTTATACCTTCTCTCAGGAACTATAAGTCTGTAGTCCTTCTTAGGACAGCACATGAGAACAATGGACATTCCATCTGGCTGCCCTCTGCATAAGAAGGTCATGGCACAGGTGCAATGAGACCTTGTACGGGTAGTTTACGATACATGTGGTTGGAACAGCCCAGTAAACTACATTTCTCTGTTTTAATCTATTGCTTTACTATTGTAATAATCTTCTCCCCCCTCCCCAATACAGTGAGTGCTATACCATATAACTTTGCTGTATTTGTATTACCCATAAAGATGGAAGGGTTGTCATTCTGTCTGTCTGCTTAAGTAAGTTAACGAATGCTTCTGGAGCCTGGCTTTCTCTTTTTTAGGTTTTTATGAAGAATGGATAAGCATTTTTTGGTGAGGATGAAATCTGATTTGCTAATAAAGATATAGGGTTGTAATATACAATTGCCTTTTATTTCTAAGTATATTGAAGACTTAGTGCAACACTGTCAAGGTGGTGTTCAAGGAGATCACGGGTCTTTTTGGTCTTAGGGTCAGTGGCTAAAAAAGACCCAAGAGCCTTTGAAATACCTTGATATTTCTTTTCTTTCTTTTAATTGCTCATCTTCTTGAAATAATTCTTCCACAATCAACATTCAACAAATATTTATCGGGCATACGCTCAGTAAATGATGTGACTGGGGCCCGACTGCTTAAAAAAAAAACCCCAATAAACCCCGATTTCATTTACCTGCCCATCGCTTTACTCTAATCTGACTTTTCAAAAGTACACAGTGGCCTTCTTAAACCCAGTGGCGTACCAGTCAGGGGAGTTGATTCAGGAAGACAGAAGCTATTCTGTTTTCCAAGGCATAGATGGCTTACTCCCTAGTGAGCTGTTCCTAGGGAAGCGTGGAGAAGCTGGTGTGGAAGGTGGAGGCCTGAACGAGGACACGGCTTCTAAACCACACGGGAGTGCGCTCCTCTCCTTGCAGCCCCCCCGGGGGGCTGTCCAGGCGAAGGGGCGCTGAGACAGGATTTGTGGCCCCCGCCACACTGTGGAGCGGGCGAGGTGACAGCCCCAGGTCCAGCACCAGAGGCCCTCCCCAGTCTTCCTTCTCCTCGGTCCTCCTTCCGTGTGTGACCCTGTGACTCCTTTCACCGGCTTGGAGCTTGTCTGCCTTGCCTTGCATCAGAGTTTCTCTCTCGGATTTTGTCTCCTTCCCCTTCATTTGTGGCCATTCTCCCAGCCCACCTGTGTCTTAAAGATTTGGGTCACACCTCAGAAGAGCTTTGTCCTCGTATCTTTGTTCTTCACCGTGTTCTCTCCTTTTGGGACTCTGGCTGCCCTCATGTCAGTGGTCATTCCTTTGTGTTGGCATGCCTCCCCGTTGGAAATATGTTCCCTGACAGCCAAGTCCCCTGTTGGAAATATGTTCCATAGACAGCCAAGTCCCAGCCATTCATTCTCTTAGCAGCTTCCTCCCTTACTAAATATATTAGGTAGACAATGAAAGTCTCTTGCAGTTTCTACTCAAAAGATGTTATATTGTTAACCGGATGTTATGGATTTGTTCCCTTTCCTAAAAAAAAAAAAAAATGCATGTAGTGACATACTTATTTTTTGTAAACCAAACGGGATAATATTAGACATAGTTTATAGCTTAAGCTTTTCACTTAATATCTTAGATATCTTTCCCTATTAGTTCATGTAGCTTTAATGCACGCTTTTAATTAATAGCATTGGATGAAAGTTTCTTAAGAGTATTTACTTGTAGTATTTGTGTTTCTGTCAATAGGCATTGGGATTGTTTCTAGTTTTTTGCTCTAGTAAATGATACCCCAGTGACTGTCCTTATATGTACAACTTTGTGCGCTTTTAAATTTAAGTATTTTATTTTGAAATTATTTTAATCTTACAGAAAAATGGCAAAAATGGTACAGAGAACTCTGGCTTACTCTTTATCCAGGCTCACCAAGTATTTTGAACATTTTTGCTGCATTTGCTTTATCATTTTCTCTTTTGTTCTCTTTCGAAAATTTGTAACTTTGTTTGCTGAACCATGTGAGAGCTGCATACCTTCTGTCCCCTCACCCCACGTCACTTCAGCGTGCATGTTCGAGAACAAAGTTGTCTTCTTCTCCAACCACAACACGGTTTCCAGACACGCAGAACTGAGTAGCACTTTAATCTGCTGTCAATGTGGCACTTGGTCAGTTGCCCCCGTGATGTCCTTTCCTTCCTCCCGTGGAGGGTTCCGAGCTAAGTATTGCACTTAGTTGTCATGTCTTCTTTCGTTTCCTTTAATTGGAACATGGACCATCAGTCTTTTATGACCGTGACATTTCTGAAGAGTACAGATCAGCTGTTTTGTAACATGGTCCTCGGTGTGGGCTTGTCGGATGCTATGCTGTGATTGGACCCCTGGCTCTACATTCCGGGCAGAGGGTCCCACTTGCGCTGTGTTATGTTGTACCCTTTTCCTGTGTCGCAGCAGGGATGCATTGGGTCCTCTTCTGCCTTGATCGTGCTGTGTTTGATCACTCAAAGTGTCGTCTTGTTTCTCCACGTGTTTCGTCACTCGTGTCTTCTAAATCTCACGTGAGCTCCTCTCGTCGCCGGCTCACCTGGAACCATCCAGACAAAGACGTTATGAGCAGTGATGCTCCGTTTTACCTTGCGGCTAACAAGCAGTCTGTGGGGAGACACTTGGAGAACATAAAAAAGTCCTGTTCCCTAGCAGATTTCCCCTTAGATTTCGCATCCACGATGCTCGCACTTTTACCTGCTCTCATCTTTGCTCTGTAGATTGCAGAATATGATTTTCTGTCTTTCCCATTCTCCTTGCTTTTATTCCTCATCATGGTGTAAGGACGAGCCTGCCGCTGTCCCCTATTTTTATATATCTGTTTATTATCATTGTGGCTGATAAGCTATTACTGTCCTCTGGGTCCTTAAGTTCTGACCCCTTCAGTGTGCAAGATTTCTTTGCAGAATAAATTTCTAGATGTGAAATTGCCGTCTGTGTACATGTACACTTTTCATAGATATTTTCAGTTTTGCCCTCACAAAGTGCATTCATTCCCACCAGCAGTGTTTGAGAATGCTTCTTTCCTCACAGCTCTGCTGATTCTGGGGTCTGCAGTCTTCCTGTCTTTCCTGATCTGACAGGGGTGGGGTGGGTGGAGAGCCACATTGTTTTAATGCACATTTCTTGAACTGTTAGATTGGATTCTTTTAATAGCTTCCTTGGAAAATGTTTTTCTCATATTTAAATTGGGTTGTCTCTTTTCTTATGATCTGTAAAAGCTCTTATTTAAATAATTAGAGCAGTTAGTCATTTGCTAATGTACTATATATACATTTTTTCCATATAGATTTTATGGAGTTTTATGGTGTTTAATGTTTTGAATTTTTATTTAATGAAATTTCCCAGTCTTTTCTCTTGCTTCTGGGTTTTGTCAAATGCCTAGCAAGGCCTTCTCTGTGTGAGGATTATGAAAATATCCTTCTATTTTTTTCTAGTCTTTTTAATTTTTTTTAAATATCTTATTTATTTATTAGAGAGAGAAAGCGCGAGCAGGGGGGAAGAGGCAGAGGGAGAGGGAGAAGCAGGCTCCCCGCTTAGCAGGGGGCCTGATGTGGGGCTCAATACCAGGACTCTGTGGGATCATGACCTGAGCCGAAGGCAGATGCTTAACCCAGCTGAGCCACCCAGGCACCCCTCTAGTCTTTTTTAAAAGAAATTATTTTATACATCTAATCTTCAAGTCATCAGGAATATATTTTCCCATTATTATTTCACATGTTCAAGGTCAAACTCCTTCCCTTTCCTTTGCAAATCAATTGTACCTTCCAGTGATGTTTGTACCGTTCTAATTAACACCACGCAGGCGCAGGGTCTCCTTTGACTCTTCTCTCATCAAAAGCCTTTTTCCTTGGCTCTTGCCAAAAGACATCCCCCTTGTTCTTAACCTTAATCTTTGACTCCCCCTACTCTGTTTTTTTGATTGGTCTTCTTTTAACTCTTTAAATATGAGTGTTTTTCAAAATTCTGTGTTAAGTAGGGGCCATGTACCTTGCTACCAGTGTGTCATGTGGGCCAGCCACAATGCTTGGCACATAGAGAAGTTGAGTTTCTTGAATGACTAGGTATCAGTGGGTGAATGTACTTCTGTCCTTGTTCTCCAACTACTTTCACCATACTTCCACGCTGACATTCAGATACTACCTCCAAAATAAAATGTCCCAAAATAGTCTCATGCAGTAAACATAGGATATTTAAACAAGATATTTTATAACATTCTCATGAAGATCCTGGTGAAATATGGACTAACTTTTTGTTAGGCGTATTAGTAATTGAGTGACCATCCCCAAAAGGTGTCTGCAAGGGAGGGAGGGATTGGTGGAGCCTGGAGGAGGTTTCTTTGGGCTTGTTCTAGGATTTTCAGATTAGCAGATAGGATAAAGTGGGGAAAGATCGAGTACATGGCAGATTACAATGCGTTGTGCGTTTGGATGAAGTAAGGAACTAAATGAAATCTAATGCAATAATATAAGGCCTTGTAAAAGGTTCTAAAAACCTATCATGTAAGTACAGTATTGCCTGGTGGAAATGTAAGGGGAAAATGACTTAGAAGTTTTAATTGATAATTTGGGTTTAACATAAGTAAAGAGTGTGATCTTATTTCTGAAAATGTTAAGGTGCCCCTATCTGATCAGGGGAGTAAGGTCTGATTTTTCCTGTGAGAAATTATATTTAGAATATTATATCTGGTTTAGGAATGCCAGTCCCCTGGAGCTCATTCAGAGCTAAGGGCATAAGGGATTGTGACTGGGAACTACATCATGGGAGGAATGGTTGGTGAGAAGGCGAATGCTTAGCTCAAAGAAGAGAATATTTCAGGGGGCAGGGAGTTTCTCATAACTGGGTGATCATATGATTTACTATCCAAAGCAGGACTCTTTGAGAGTGAAAGAGGTCAGTATTAATAATTATGCTGGGATGATGGGCATGGGCAAGTGGAAACATATGGTCGCCTACTTATAATCTTCAAATATTTGAAGGTCTCTTACATGAAAGAAAGATTAGACCTTATCTGTGGGAGAGAGTGGGCCAGTGCACACAACTACCAGAAGACATGTGTGTTTCTCCTTATAATGAGCCACAATCTAGTTCTGATTCTTTGTTGGGGAATGGGACGCACTGCTTTACAAGGTGGTATGTTTCTCATCACTGCGGATGCCAAGAATTTGTATAGCTGCCCTTTCTAAGTCTTGATAATACACAGCTGAGATGAATCCATTTGTACCAACCCATCAAATATTTGTGTACGTATTCCTTCCAGGTACTATGCAAATGTCCATTTTCTCATTACGTTTGGCTTAACCATTTGTATACTCATGACCCTGCACCGTTCCCTGGAGAAGGTTCGGATCCCCATCTCTGAGGGCTGTTATGGTAGACCTCATTCTGCGGTCGTGGGATCTCTTCTCCTGCTGCGGAATCTGGCCATTCCCTAGTAGGGCGTCACCCCTCCTGCCCATTCCCCAGAATGTGGGGGGGCTGTCATGCCTTTTGTCTCTGGCCTTCCCCACTTTCAGCTCTTCTGTCACCTGGGTGGGGGCAGGTGTCCGTAAGTCCTGCTGTCACCTCTGCTGCTGCTATCTTATTCAACTTGTGCATCTCTATTCCTAAATACCTTTCTGTTACATGGCTTATCTCTGTGAGTCTTGGTTTTTATGCTAAATAAAAGATGTACCTTCTCTTCCTCGGGCCAGAGCCATCTCTTAAACTTTAAGGTGCACAAACTTTGGATCTGTTCCTTTTCTCCTGTGGGTGCCGTGGTCATTCCTTGGGTTCCGCAGGGCATTTAGTCTGTGCTTGATTCTTTGATAGCTATGTAGCCCTTCACAACGAGTCCAAGAGGCAGATGCCACTGTTTCCGTTTCATTTTCTTTTCTTTTTTCTTTTTTTTTAAGGTTTTATTTAAGTCATGTCTATACCCCACATGGGGCTCGAACTCACGACCCCAAGATCAAGAGTCACATGCTCTTCTGACTGAGCCAGCCAGGTGCCCCGCCTGTTTCCGTTGTATATGTGAGGTTTAGAAATGTTCGTCTCTGCTGGAGGTGACCGAGCCACTAGGCGTGCAAGCTGGATCCAAGCCCAGGTCTCTTCCTTTGTCCACATATTTATTTATTTGTTCGAGCAACATGTGAGTGCCCGCATCATGCCAGCTGCCTTCTTCCCCAGATTCATAGCAAGTCTCCTTCCCTTCTCCCCACAACCGCACACTGGAGGGCACTCTTCTGTACCTTCGGGCTGCCAGATTTCCTCCTGCTTGGTCAGTAAGACAGACCCAGCCACTGTCCCCATGTTGGTTGGCGTCTAGTTGAGTAAACAGATATAGAATAGGAGTTTTCTTTTAAATGTCATGGTATTAAGAAGAGAAGTACAGAGTGTAGCGGCAGCGTGCTGGGTGGCCCTTGACTTACTCTGGGAGTCAGGGAAGCTTCCCAGGGTAGCGGAGGAAGTGACGTTTACGTGGAAACCTGAAGGGTAATAGGAGTTAGCGTGAAAGGGGTGGGATGAGACTGTTTGGGGGACAGAGGAAAGTGCATGTGCAGAGTCTCTGGGCAGGGAGAAACTTGATGCCTTGGAGGTTCAGAAAGAATCCGTGTGTGTGTGTGTGTGTGTGCGTGTGCGTACACGTGTGCGCGAGAGGGAGAGAGAGAAGGAGGCTTGATAGGAGACGGGGGGGTTAGGCAGGGGTTAGATCAAGGTCTTGGTAGTTTATGCTGAGAGCAAGGTGTTTTTTTCTTTTAACTGCATGTGTGTTTTGAATAGGTAGAACAGTCACATAAGGGGATTTTCAGAGGACAGAAAGGGCATGGCAGTGTCGCCTCCTGCCCGCCTCCAGTTCTCTTCCCTGGAGACACCTGTAGTTTCACTTACCGTGTGTCCTTACAGAGATGTCCTAGGCACGTACAGGCAAATACACAGTGATTTATTTTTCCTCACCCCTTTTTTTTTACACAAACAGCAAAATATTATATAGACTGTTCTACACATTTTACGATTTTAGATCTTGTTCCCTGGCAGTAAAGAAAGAGCTACTTTGTTGGATTGCAGCCCTCCTAGGAGCTTCCTGGGTGTAATCTGAAACCGGCCTCTGTTCGTGGAAGGCAAGGAGAGACCCAAGAAAGTGGCAGGCTGGTAGGTGGCAATTTTCATAAGCAAAGGGAACTTCTATATAAGGCTTACTGGGGCAGCAGCAAGATGAATGGATCCCTGCACCCGCCCGCCAAACCTTACAGGTTTATATAGAGGCCTTACTTGGGTTCAGTCATGTATATGGTGCAGATGTTCTCAACACCACATCACTATCGCAAGGCTCTGTCCTGGGAGCAGCCTCTGGGAGCAAGAAAGGCAAGTGGAACCTGCTTTCTAAGGACAGCAGAGGCGGTGGGGACCCTCTGATGGCCCAGGTCCAGTTTGTGGGTCACTTGGCAGTTATGTCTTTTTGATGACCTCTCTCCACATAGTTTCATTCTTTTGTATGGTTGCGTGGTATTCTGTTGCAAATATATACCCTGATGTATGTAACCAGTCTATGAGAAGTAGAAAACAGATTGATGGGGAGGGGCAGTATTGCAGAGGTGGGAAATAACTAGGAAGCCATTAGTATTTCAGGCAGGAGGTGATGTTGCCTTGAATTCAAATAGTGGGGGTGGAGCTTATGTGATCAGTTGATCTACAACAAAGGAGGAAAGAATATACAATGGGAACAAAACAATCTTTCTAATAAATATTTCTGGGAAAACTGGACAGCTCCATGCAAAAGAATGAAACTGGGCCACTATCTTACAGGTAGATAAAAATAAACTCAAAATGGATTAAAGATCTAAATGTGAGACCTGAAACCATAAAACTTCTAAAATAAAACATAGGCAGTAATCACTTGGACATTGGCCTTACTAAGACAGACATATTTATGGATATGTCTTTGTAGGCAAGGGAAACAAAAGCAAAAATAAATTATTGGGACTAAACCAAAACAAAAAGCTTTTACACAGCAAAGTAAACCATCAACAGAACAAAAGGCAATCTATTGAATGGGAGAAGATATTTGCAAGTGACATATCTGATAAGGGGTTGATATCCAAAATATATAAAGAACTTATACTCAACACCAAAAATTCCAAACAATCCAATTAAAAAATGGGGAGAGGACCTGAATAGACCTTTTTCCAAAGAAGACATATAGAGGGCCAACAGACACATGAAAAGATGCTCAACATCACTCATCGTTGGGGAAACGCAAATCCAAACCACAATGAGATATCACCTCACACCTGTCAGACTGACTAGTATCAGAAAGACAAGAAACAACAAGTGTTGGCAAGAAAAGGGAATGTGGAGAAAAGGGAACCCTTGCGCACTGTTGGTGGGACTGTAAATTGGTGCAACCACTCTAGAGGACAGTAACGAGGTTCCTCAAAAAAATAAAATAGAACTACCATAAGATCCAGTAATTTCACTACTGGGTAATTTTTTTTTTAAGATGTTTTATTTATTTGAGAGAGAGAGACAGAGATAGTGAGAGAGAGTGTGAGTGGGGAGGAGAGGGAGAAGCAGGCTCCCCGCTGAGCAGGGAGCCCGACTCGGGGGCTCCATCCCAGGACCCTGAGATCATGACCTGAGCTGAAGGCAGACGCTTAACCTGCTGAGCCACCCAGGCGTCCCTCATTACTGGGTATTTATCCAAACAAAATGAAAACACTTCGAAAAGATACATGTAGTGCTGTGTTTATTGCAGCATTATTTACCATAGCCAAGATGTGGAAGCAACCTAAGTATCCATTCATAGATGAATGGATAAAGAAGGTGTGGATAAAGATATGTGTGTGTGTGTGTGTGTGTGTGTGTATGCACACATAGTGGAATTTTATTCAGCCATAAAAGAGAATGAAATCTTGCCATTTGTGACAACATGGATGGACCTAGAGGGTATTAAGTGACATAAGTCAGACAGAGGGACAAATACCATATAATTTCACTTATATGTAGCATCTAAAAAACAGAACAGATGAACAAATAAAAAACTGAAAAAACAAACTTAAATACAGAGAACAAATCAGTGGTTGCCAGAGGGGTCGTGGGTGGGGATAAGGGCGAAATAGGTGAAGGGGCTTAAGAGGTACAGAGTTCCAGTTATAAAATAAAATAATTCAGATGAGAAGTACAGCATAAGGAATATAGTCAATAATACTATAATAACACTGTATAGTAACAGATGGCAACTATACTTATTGTGGTGAGCACTGAGTAATGTATAGAATTGTTGAATCACTATGTTGTACACCTGAAACTAATTAGAATGTTGTATGTCAACTCTACAACAATAATTTTGTTAAAATGTGAAGAGAAATGGTGGTGGAGATAAGAGCTCAAGTGTCTGTATATTGGAGAGATGTAGTGTTAAGCAGCAAGAGGATCTGTTGATTGATGGCATATTAGGGGTGAAGCACAGGGATGTCTTCCAGCCTTTCCAGCTTGAGCAGTTGGGTGGACAGTGATGTTATTTTACAAGTTGGTTGACATGAAACTTTGTAAAGGCAAGGTTGAGTTTAATTGTACACTTGTTGAATTTAAGGAATTTGTGAGATGTGCAGATGGAGATGCGAAGTTGCCATTTGACTATTGGAGTCTAGAGCTCAGAAGAGAGGATTAGTCCTAGGATATAAATTTGGGAGCTATTATTGTATAGTGATGCACAGTTACAACAATGGTAACTCACATTTTGGGAATGCTTGAGATCACCCTGATCAGTGACCTGGTCAAAATGTTGATGTGGTGGAAAGTGCTTAAAAAAGGCATGTCCTTTTAGACTTTGAGATAATGATACACAGTTGATCCTGGAACAACATGGGTTTGAACTGCGTGGGTCTGCTTACATGTAGATTTTTTACCGTATGGTACTGTCAATGTGTTTCTCTTATGATTTTCTTAACATTTTTTCTCTAGCTTATTTTATTGTAAGAATACAGTATATAATCTTTATATATAATCTCTCTTTCTCTATGTATATATATGTATATATAACATACTAAATATGTGTTAATCGACTTTATGTTATCGGCAAGGCTTCTAGGTCAACAGTAGGCTATTAGTAGTTAAGTTTCTGGGAGTCAAGTTATGCACAGATTTTCAATTGCATGAGGCTCAGTGTTGTTCAAGGGTCAACTGTGCCCAGTTCTGTAAGGTTGTTATTAAAGTCTCCTGAATGAGTTTGTAGAGATGATTATAGTTTGTTGTTTGATAACAATTAGCACATGAGTTAGAGTTTGTTGAGGAATTTAACTTTTCGTGTGCTGCCAAGAAGTTGGCTCTTTTTTTTTTTTTTTTTTTAAAGATTTTATTTATTTATTTGCTAGAGAGAGTGAGAGTATACAAGCACGGGGAGGGGCAGGCAGAGGGAGAAGCAGGCTCCCCGCTGAGCAGGGAGCCCGACGCGGGACTCGATCCCAGGACCCTGGGATCATGACCCGATCCGAAGGCAGCCTCCCAACCGAATGAGTCACCCAGGCGCCCCAAGAAGTTGGCTCTTACACAACTTCACAAAGCATATTTATTTCAAATGCTTAACAGTTGGAATTCTGCAGTTTTTTTTCTAGCCACTCATTTATTCATGTTAACATGTGTTGAGTTCCTACCTTGTTCTGGAAGGATGTTCATATTTAGTGTTCTCTGGAGGTAGTCATTGTTTCCATTTGCTTCTTCTGCTTTGTAATCATTAATTTCAGTTACCTGAGTGTCATTATCTTCAACTGAGTTCTCTGAGTTATTTTAACAAAGTGTAGCGATGCACGTTTCCAGCAATGGTATTTCTTACCCATATTTTCTAGTAACAAAACTTCAGACCTATATGAATTGTGGCTAAAATATGAACTGTCCCATATATGTGCTTATTGCTAAATAGGGAAGTAAATACAATAGTCCTCTCAGACTTTTCTTATATAGCCACAAGTGTCTTAGTCCTGAGTTCTTTTTCCAAGAAAGAGTAGAAATGGGAGGTGGAGGACGTGGCTTGTGAGGAATTTAGCTCCTTCAAGGTGGCTACCTTAGTCAAAGAAATTTCAGAGCCATTGGCCTAGTATAATGGCTATCAACTCTGACTTAAGCAGTAACTTAAAAAAACAAAAACCAAAAACCAAATTATACATGCTTTGTCCTTACCCTAGAAAGAAACCATACCAAACCAAAAAAATTTTAGAAATTGAAACCATTATGAAAAACAAAAAACACTATATAACTATGTAGGAACTATGAGTATTCTGGTAGTTAAAGTATCATAGTTTTGTAAGGAAAACAGGGTGGTAGATGCAAAGCCTAACATTTGATAGATATATTCCCTCTTTTGAGAGTCCTAATTTTCTAAAAAACCGTTTTAACCACATTAAAACTGAATTCTTTCTCACAACTCAGTAATAAGAATACCAACAACCTAATAAGGGTCAGGCAAAAGATTTGGGCAGACTCTTGACTAAAGAAGTTATACTGATGAAAAAAAAATGCATGAAAGATGCTCAGTATCATTTGTCATTAAGCTGCAAATTAAAACCGAGTGAGATACCACTGCACAGGAAGGGCTAAAGCAAGCAAACAGCAAGCAGTTGCTAACCCCCAGCGCTGGTGACAATGTGTGACCGCTGGGACTCTCCGCCATTGCTTGTGGGGATGAGCATGGTGCACACACTTTGGGGAGCAATGTAACCTACCTTTACCACTCAATCCCACATTCCCACTCCTAGGTTTTTATTCAAGAGAAACGAAAGCATGTGTCCATTGATGACTGAGTGGAGAAACAAACTGGCACTTCTATACCAAGATTCTACTCAATAATAAAAAGTAACAGGCTGTTAATACAGGAAACAGCATGGATGAATCGCAAATGCATTATGCTAAATCAGTGTCTGTCAGCCTTTTAAAAATTACTACACCTCCTCCAGCCTTTTTAGATTTTTTTCCCCCTAAGTGCCCATTTCCTTCATGAAATTTTAATGCCACAGATACGTTGTCTGTTGTGCTGGGGCCCTTTGGAGAACCTAGACCAGTGTAATATCTAAGGTTTTTGCACCTGCCAAGAACCAGTTTTTACCTCCTGGGGGACAGTATTGCCCTCACTACCCCGTTGAGAATTCATGGGCTAAGTGAAGGAAGCCAAATTCATGGATTTATATGCCATTCTAGAAAAGGAAAAACTATCAAATCACAGGAAAGGTCTGTGGTTACCAGGTAGGAGGGGTCACAGAGGAGTATGAGGGAACTTCGGGAGGTGATGGAAATGTTCTGTTCCTTCATCATGGTGATGGTTGTGCTGTAGTGTGCATTTGTCAGAATTACTAGATTGTACCCCAAAAGGGTGAATGTTAGGGTATTTACAACCTTAATAAGCCTGCCTTTCCCAAACATAGCATCCTGGGTTAAACCTGGAAGGGTTTTTGGGAAGTAAGAAGATTGGAAGCATCAGAGGCCAATTATTTTGGAATCTGCCATCACGAAGTGTGGTCTGTATGCTGAGAGATTCACATATGAAATCATAAATAACCCATAAAGCTTTCTGGAAACACACAGGTGTGTACACACACACACACACACACACAATGGGAAATCCAGGGGGCAGTAAAAGAATAGTGTAAGTGGAGGTTGTCTAGGGAGTCATTGAGGGCTCGATGACCCAGACTCCTGAGGACAGGGGCTAATCTAGAGAAATCAAGGTCCTAGTTTTTCCTTGAGAATTGCTAAAACCAAGTTGAGATTTAATTTGCGAAGAGAGAACAGAAGAAAAGCTGCCTTCTGTTTCTTAGTTGGAAGCTGGCTTATTGTTTGTCAGTCTGACTTTGGGTCAAAGTTCCCCAGTTCCTGTGGCATCCAATGGGGGGAAAGTTTTTTACACATTTGCTTTTTTTAATTTTTTTTTTTTTTTTTTTCCGTAAGCTCTCTGTCCAATGTGGGGCTTGAATTTATGACTGAGATTAAGAGTCACATACTCTACCGACTAAGCCAGTGAGGCGCCCCTACGTTTGCTTTTTTTATAGTTAAATCTGAGACTTTTTTCCCTTACTGCAGTCCCCAACTGAGGTATATGTTATTATCTGGTATCAAGAGGAGCCTGGAGAAGCAGGGGTGGTGGAAGTACAGGTTTTGCTTTTGGAATACCTTTAACAAAGGTATTTGAATTTGCACGTGTTACCAAGAAATGGAGTTTCCTCTTCCGTTAAAGTTCTTATGTATAATCATGGTATGCATCTGATTCTGAGCCAAAATGTTATATTTTTAAATGCTCTGGTAACAAATGAGCTTTTTTTTTCTTCTTCTTCTTCTTCTTCTTTTGAAAGCCCTTACTGAACTGTCACGTATTTTGGGAAGTTTTCCAGATGGCGGTGTAAGGAAAATTCTGCTTCTTGTAATCTTCCTGCTGCAGTAGTAGGTATAGGGGTTGTAGTGAAGGTTGTTAACGACCACAGATATTAAGGACATCACCTTACGGGCTGTATCTTAGGATATCTGAAAGTCATGAAGAAGATATTACTGACTTCATTGATCCCAGAGAGACAGGCATCTTGTCAGTACCGGTTAGTTGATATTTACAGCATGCCTTCCGGGGTTGGAATCACTTTTTCTAGGAACACAAAGAATACAAATGAAACTGAGGAAACGCGGTCTTCTACTTAAATCACACTTCCACCTGGCCTCGTGGATCATTGGCCCCTAACCTGTTGTCTGTCGCCATCACTGCAGGTCTTCTGGTAGATGTATCACTGTTGATGTTGACCTTGATTTGGCTGAAGTAATGTCTCTCAGGTCTTTTGACTATAAAGTTACCTTTTCTTTCCCCTGGCCCGTGCTGGCCTTTTGGGAACGAAATCACTATGCGTAGCCCCCACTTAGGGAGCAGGGAGTTATGCTCTACCTCCTTGAACATGCAGTAGGTACATAAATTAAAGCAGTACTTTTATAAGCTGGCAATAGAAAATTTGAAACCAGAATTAAAACGGTATCATCACAAAACCTAATGTACACAAAACTATCATCTTTAGTCTTTTTTTTTTTTTAAAGATTTTATTTATTTATTTGAGAGAGAGAATGAGACAGAGAGAGAGAACATGAGAGGGGGGAGGATCAGAGGGAGAAGCAGACTCCCTGCTGAGCAGGGAGTCCAATGCGGGACTCGATCCTGAGACTCCAGGATCATGACCTGAGCCGAGGGCAGTCGCTTAACCAACTGAGCCACCCAGGCGCCCCGAAACTATCATCTTTAAAGTGCTTAAAATGCCAGTGGAAATCAGGGGATGCCTAAATGAATGGGGAGACATATTCTTGAATTGGAATACGAAAGAGTAAGGATGTCAGTTCTTCTCAAATTGTTTAAACTCAATTCCAGTATAACTCTCTACAGGATTTTTTTTTTTTCTGGATATACACAAGCTGATTCTAAAATTTACCTGAAGAGGTAAAGGAGCTAGAAAACAGAAAGGAATTTTGCGAAAGATGAGTAAGTTTGGAGTAATCACACTATCCAATTATAAGACTTACTGTGAAGTTTTAGTAACTTTATTAATCAGTTTTCCCCAAAGACACAACTGATAGGAGATAAGTTTAAGGAATTGGCCCACACAGTTGTAGAAGCTGGTAAGTCCAAAATAGGGTAGGCCAGGGGGCTGGAGACCTGCGGAAGAATTGATGTGGTAGCTTGAGTCTGAGGGGGTGGTTTGCAGACAGAATTCCCTCTTCCTCTGGGATCAGTGTTTTGTTTTGTTTTTTCTTGTAAGACCTTAACATTTAATGTTAATTTCTTCCAGAAAGTACCTTCGTAGCGACATCTTGACTCAGGTTTGACCAAATATCTGGGAACTGTCGCCTAGTCAAGTTGACGCATAAAATTACCCACCAGGAATTAAGACAGTGTGGTATTTGTGAAGGGTAGACATGCAGATCAGTGGGACATAATAGAGAATCCAGAGATAAACTTACACAAATGTGAGCAATTGACTTTTGAAAATGGCTCAGATGCAGTTTAATGAAGAAAGGATACTTTTTTCAACAAATGGCATTAAAACAATTGAACATCATGGCGCCTGGGTGGCTCAGTTTAGCGTCCGACTCTAGGTTTCTGCTCAGGTCATGTGATCTCAGGGTTGTGAGGACGAGCTCTGCACTGGGCATGGAGCCTGCTTGAGATTCTCTCCCTCTCCGTTTGCCCCCCCCCCGCCCCCCGCTTGCTCTCTCTCTCAAAAAAAAAAAAAAGATAAAAAGAAAACAAAACCAATTGAACATCTGTGCAACAGAAGAAACGTCTGTGTAAACTTAACATTCTATACAGAAATAAACTCAAAATGGATCCTAGATGTAAATTTAAAATATGAAATTATAAAAATTTTAGAGAAAACATCAGAGGAAATTTTCATGACCTTCTGTTAGGCAAAGAATTCTTAGACATGGCACCAAATGCATTATTCACAGAAAAGAATGATCACTTAGACTTTATAAAAATTTTTTTTTAATATTTTATTTATTTGAGAGAGAGAGAGACAGAGCAAGAGTGAGAGGAGAGGGAGAGCCTGATGCAGGACTAGATCCCATGACCCTGAGCTCATGACCTGAGCTGAAGGCAGACGCTTAACCGACTGAGCCACCCAGGCGCCCCTAGACTTCATCAAAATTAAACACTTTTGTGAAAGATGTTGTTAAGACAATGAAAAACCAAGCTTCAGGAGCACTTGGCTGGGTCAGTTGGTGGAGCATGTGACTCTTGATCTCGGGGTTGTAGGCTCATGCCCCATGTTGGGTGTTGAGATTACTTAAAAATAAAGTCTTTGAAAGAAAAAAAAAACCCAACCTACAGATTGGGAGAAAATATTTGCAAACCACGTATCTGACTATATTCTATATAAATTATTCTCAAAATTCAACAGTTGGAAGCATAAAATCCAGTTAAAAAATGCGCAAAAGAGGGCCATAGATGAGAACCCATTGAGGTAATAACATCCTCAATGCAGAAAACCGGAGCTTTTCCTCTCTGGTCTGGAACAAGACAGGGATATCCACTCTTAGCACTGTTATTTAACGTAGTGCTGAAGTCCTAGCCACAGCAGTCAGACAAAAAGAAATGAAAGGCATGGCGCCTGGGTGGCTCAGTCAGTTAAGCCTCTGACTCTTGATCTCAGCTCAGGTCTTGATCTCAGGGTTGTGAGTTGAAGCCCTGTGTTGGGCTCCACACTGGGCATGGAGCCTACTTAAAAAAAACAAAACGAAACTAAACAAAAGAAATAAAAGGCATCCAAACTGGCAAGGAACAAGTAGAACTTTCACTGTTTGCAGATGACATGACTATACAGAAAACCCTAAGGACTCCACCAAAAAACTGCTGGAACTGATAAACAACTTCAGTAAAGTTGCAGGATACAAAGTCAGTGTACAGAAATCTGTTACATTTCTATTTACCAATAATGAAGCAGCAGAAAGAGAAATTAAGGACTCAGTCCCATTTACAATGACACCAAAACCAGCAAGATACCTAGGAATAAACCTAACCAAAGAAGTGAAAGACCTGTACTCTGAAAACTATAAAACACTGATGAACGAAATTGAAAATGTCACAGAGAAATGGAAAGACATTCCATGGTCATGAATTGGAAGAACAAATATTGTTAAAATGTCTATACTACCCAAAGCAATCTATCAAAATACCAACAGCATTTTTCACAGATTTAGAATAAGCAATCCTAAAATTTATATGGAACCACAAAGGACCCCGAATAGCCAATGCAACCTTGAAATAGAAAAATAAAGCTGGAGGCATCACAATTCTGGACTTCAAGTTCTATTACAAGGCTGTAGTAATCAAAACAGTATCCAAAAACTAATGATGTAATGTATGGTGATTACTATAACAATAATAAAAAAAAATAAAATTTATTTTAAAAAAGAAAAAAAAACAGTATGGTACTGGCACAAAAAATAGACACATAGATGAATGGAACAGAATAGAAAACCCAGATATGAACCTACAACTATATGGTGAATTAATCTTCGATAAAGCAAGAAAGAATATCCAATGGGAAAAAGACAGTCTCTTTCACAAATGGTGCTGGGAAAACTGGAGAGCAACATGCAAAAGAATGAAACTGGACCACTTTCCTACACCATACACAAAAATAAATTCACAGTGGATGAAAGCCCTAAGTGTGAGACCTGAAACCATGAAAATCCTAGAAGAGAACACAGGCAGCAATTTCTTTGTCATTGGCCATAGCAGTTTCTTTCTAGATATGTCTCTTGAGGCAAGGGAAATAAAAGCAAAAATAAACTGTTGGGACTTCATCAAAATAAAAAGCTTCTGAGCAGCGAAGGAAAGAATCAACAAAACTAAAAGACAACTATGGAATGGGAGAAGATATTTGCAAATAACATATCAGATAAAGGGTTAGTATCCAAAATATATAACTGATCAAACTTAACACCCCCCAAAATAAGTAAAACTTAACATGCAAAAAAGAAATAATCCAATTAAAAATGGGCAGAAGACATGAATAGACATTTTTCCAAAGAAGACATACAAATGGCCAACGGACACATGAAAAGATACTCTGATCACCTGGGAAATGCAAATCAAAACCACAGTGAGCTATCACCTCACATCTGTCACAATGGCTAAGAAACAACAGCTGTTGGCGAGAATGTGGAGACGGGGGACCCTCTTGCACTGTTGGTGGGAATGCAAACTGGTGCAGCCACTGTGGAAAGCAGTATGGAGGTTCCTCAAAAAGGTAAAAACAATCTCAGCTCAGGTCTTGATCTCAGGGTCATGAGTTCAAGCCCTGCACTGGGCTCCTCGCTGGGTGTGGAGCCTACTTAAAAAAAAAAAAAAGTTAAAAATAGAACTACCCTACTACCTAGCAATTGCACTACTAGGTGTTTTCCCAAAGGATACAAAAATACTAGTTCAAAGGGATACATGAACCTTGCTGTTTATAGCAGCATTATCTACAGTATCCAAATTATGGAAAGAGCCTAAGAGTCCATTGACTGGTGAATGGATAAAGACGTGTGTGTGTGTGTTTGTGTGTGTATGTGTGTGTTAAATGGAATATTACTTGGCCATAAAAAAGAATGAAATCTTGCCATTTGCAGTGACATGGATGGAGCTAGAGAGTATAATGCTAAGCGAAATAAGGCAGAGAAAGACAAGTACCATATGATTTCGCTCATACGTGGAAACAAGAAACAAAACAAACAAGCAAAGGGGAAAAAAAGAGGCAAACCAAGTAACAAGACTCTTAACTCTAGAGAACAAACTGATGGTGACCAGAGGGGAGGTGGGCGGGGGGAAATGGGTGAAATATGTAATGGGAATTGAGGAGTGCACTTGTGATGAGCTCCGGATTTGGTATGGAAGTTTCGAATTACTATATTGAACTCCTGAAACTAATATTACACTGTGTGTTAACTAACTGGAATTTACATAAAAACTTTTAAAAATGCTCAAAAGATTTGAATAGATGTACCGTTGAGGATATACAGATGGTAAATAAGCAAAGGAAAAGATGTGCCGCATCATTAGCTTGTAGGGAAATGCAGATCCAAACCGCAAGGAGATACCACGGCCTGCCTATTAAAAAGGCTAAAATGAAGAAATGGTGACAACAGCAAGTGCTGATGAGGGTGTGGAGGAACCAGGGCTCTCATGGTCGCTGATGGAATGGGGAACGGTACCGCTGTGCTGGCAAAAACGTTGGCCGCTTTGTTATGAAGTTACATACAGACTTAACATATGACCCAACACTCCCAATTCTCGGTATGTTTTCTAGAGAAGTAAAAACTTACATTCACCCCAGAACCGATACATGAATGTGTATGCTGCTCTGGTCATACTGGCCCCACCTAGAAACATCTCAAACGTCCTTCAGTGGGTGCGTGAATAAACAGATGGTGACACATACATACCGTTGAACACTGCTCAGCAGTAAAAACGAAGGCAACAGGCATCTTACTGAGTGCAAGACTTCTGTCTCTCAAGGTTGTGGACTGTAGGACTCCATTTATATGATACTCTCAGAAAGATAAATTCACAGTGACGGAGAACAAAGCAGGGTTTACCAGGGTTTGCAGGGTGGGGAGGAGGACCCAGTACCTACAAAGAGGTCGAACGAGGGAGGTTTTTGGTTGTGATGGAATTGTTCTGCATTCTGATCGTGGTGGTGGCAACTCTAGTTAATACATTTGTTAAAATTCGCCGACTGTGTGCTCTCCAAAATATCAGTTTTATTGTCTGTCCATGAAAAGATAGCTCATAATAAAAAGAACACATTAGGATCAGCACACAGTTAAGATTGTGTATTTATCGATGTTGGTGACTGTTACTCACGTACAATTATTGCTCCGTAGCCTCACATTGTGTAGATGCAGCCAATGGGCATTCCGGTCTGTATCCAGGTTCTCTCTTCCAGGAACAGCGCTGCTCTAGGCATTTTGTACACGAGTCTTCAGGCACACGTGCAAGGGGAGATTCCCCGGAGTATCGATGTAGGAGTGGATTTGTTGGGTCGTACAGTTGCATGTGCCAACTTTTCAAAAGAAAAATTTCTTTGTAAAGCAGTTTACACTCTCTTCGCAGTCAATGAGGTTTCCCAGTTGTGTACATTCTTGGCCACACTTGAATTTGTCTGACTTCTAAAGTTTTCTCATTTCGGTGGGTTTGAACTGAGATCTCATTGTGGTTGAACATAGTTTATGTTTAGAGGCCATTTGTTTCCCTTAGAAATTTCTGGGTGGGTTTTTGTTGTTGTTGTTGCTCACCTTCCTATTGGTTTGTGAGTTTTTTTTATTGATTCTTAAGAGTTCCTTATATATTTTAGAAACAAATCCTTATGAGTTATACGTGTTGCAAGTATCTTCTAGTTTGTGGCTTATTTTAGTCTCTTTATGGCGTTTCTAATATAGTCAGATCCATCCATCTTCTCCTTCATGATTGTGCCTTTGTTTCTTGTTCAAGAAACCTGTATCTTGTATCCTGAAGTCATAAAGTATTCTCCTGTATCATCTTTGCAAAGCATTAGGGGTTTGCCTTTCGCATATGGGTCTTCAAATCCCTAGGACTTGGTTTTTGAGTATGGGGTGTGGGGTGAGGCCAGTTTCACTTTTCCCCCTGTGGGTCAACCTGTCACCACAGCATCTGCATCCAGACATCTCACTTTTCCCACTGAGGAGCCGTGACACCTTTGCCTGTCAGTTTCCATACATCGTGTCGGTCTGTGTGTCGGTCTAGTTTTGTGCAGCTGTCCAGTTCCTTTCGGCTGTTTATTCAGTTCTTTTGCCATTACCACACTGTCTTAAATACAGTTTTATAACAAATTTCCGTATTTGGTAGGAAAGGTCTCCTCGATTATTTACATGAAGACAGTGATTACATTGCAAATAAGGACACTTTTGTTCTTCCTTGCTTTATCCTTAATCCCTTTTTCCCTTTTTCCTGCCTTACAGTACCAGCTAGGACTTGCAATACACTGTTGAATTGAAGTAGTAATAATGGGCATCTTTGTTTTGCTCTAAATCCTACAGGAAATGCTTTCAATGTAAACAGCTATTTTGGAGACACCTTTATCAGGTTAAGGAAGTTCCCTTCTATTCCTAGCAGGCTAAGAATGTTTTTTTTTTTTAAATGATGTTGAGTTTTATCAAAAGGTTTTCTGTTCTTTTTGAGATAATCAAGTGATTTTTTTTCTGTGAATGGCACAAATTTCATTAAATGCCTTAGTTGATACTTTAATGTTAAGCCAACCTTGCATTCCTGGGATAAAACCCAAGGTTATGAATTATTACTCAGTTTAGTTTGCTAATACATTTTTTTTTCAAATTTAAAATGCTGTTATGTAAGATGCATTCCTATTTCAGGGATGTTATATATATATTTTTTAAATGGCTAATGATCATAGATTGTAAAATGTATTGTGGTTTCAGAGATGTATATTTGAAAAGTTATATCTTAATGTCAATTTAATGTTCTATTGTTTTGTGTTTTATATTTGTGTTCGTAAGTGAACTTGACCTACAGTTGTCCTTCCTCATTCTTTTCTTGTCAAAGTTAGGTATTAAGGCTGTGCACCATGATAAAATGAATTGAGTAATGTGCTTACTTTTTCTATCTTGAATAGTTGATGTAATAATGTCTTTATTTTATTCCTGACTTCTTGGTTGAACAAGCCTACAAAGTCACAAAGTTGTAGCATTTTAACTGCTGATATAGTTTCTTTAATGCTTATGAAATGATTCAGGTGTTTTATTTTTTTTTATTTTGAAGTTTATTTATTGAAGTAATGTCTACACGTAATATGGGCTTGAACTCATGACCCTGAGATCAAGAGTCACATGCTCTTCTGACTGAGCCAGCCAGCCGCCCCTCTGTTTATTTTTGATTCAGTTCTTTGGAGTTTGCTTTTTAGGAATTTGTTCATTTCATCCATATGTCCAAATTCATTAGCATAAATAATTCATGATAAATTCATAGTATGTGTTTGTTTCATCTATGTGGGATCCATAGTTGTGTCCTCTTCATTTGCGCTTTTGTCTGTTTGTATTTCATTCTTTTTTTTCTTTATCTGTCTCTGTTAGAGGTTAGTCAGTTTCATTATTCTTTACAAAGAAATGAGTTTTGATCCCAGCATTGTTCATTCTCTTTATCACTTGCTCCCTATTGCTTTCGAATTATTTCCATACTTCTACTTTGGGTTGATTTTACTGATTTTTTAATATTTCTTTTTTTTTTTTTAAAGATTTTATTTATTTATTTGAGAGAGAGAATGAGAGACAGAGAGCATGAGAGGGAGGAGGGTCAGAGGGAGAAGCAGACTCCCTGCCGAGCAGGGAGCCCGATACGGGACTCGATCCCGGGACTCCAGGATCATGACCTGAGCCGAAGGCAGTCGCTTAACCAACTGAGCCACCCAGGCGCCCGACTTTTTAATATTTCTTAAAAGGGATGTTTAGCATATTAAATTTTGGTCTTTTCCCCTTAAAAATTGCACTTGCTAGGGGGCGCCTGGGTGGCTCAGTCGTTAAGCGTCTGCCTTCGGCTCAGGTCATGGTCCCAGGGTCCTGGGATCGAGTCCCGCATCGGGCTCCCTGCTCCGCGGGAAGCCTGCTTCTCCCTCTCCCACTCCCTCTGCTTGTGTTCCCTCTCTCGCTGTGTCTCTCTCTGTCAAATAAATAAATAAAATTAAAAAAAAAAAAAAAAAATTGCACTTGCTAGATAATAAACCTAACTACATGGTGCTTTACTTGAATCTTGTATATTTTTACATGCAGGGTTTTCTTTATTATTGTCTTACGAATTTTGTAATTTTTAGCTGTTTTTTTCTTTTACCCATAACCATTTAGAGGTATCATTCTGAATTTTCAAACAACTAAGATTTGTTATTGATTTTGATTTCTGATATAATTGAATTGGGGTCAGAGAATGTGGAGATAGAGTGCCAGTCTTTTGACTTTGTTGAAACTCGGTTTATGGCCCTGTTATATTATCATTTTGGTGAACATTACAGGTAAGCTTGGAAATAATGTGTATCCTGCAGTTTTTGCAGCGATTCCCTCACACACAAGGTTTGAGACCACTGCTTCAGAGGGACCGTGTTCAAGTGCTGCCAAAGGAGAAAGACAAAGGCCGATTTGCTTTAACTGTTATTAGTGGGACGATACTGATTCACATGGGGTCATTAATATGAACTATTAACTTAGAACTTTTCAATGCTTTCAACAATATATTGAGATGACCACTATTTTTAGTGTGCCTATAAAAACATTCTTCTTTAATAGGCAGAATTACAGTTTTACTATTAGATAAAATGACTGAGGAGCCCTTATAGGAAAAGCACTGGAAAGAAAAAATAAATTGCTTTCTTGATTTGTGTCCACTTTTGTTTTGTTTTGTTTTGTTTTTACTAATGTTATAGTATGACCTTAGTAATAAAAGCAGCAAGCTTTACAGTTTTCATTGTAGACCAGTGATGGAATTAAGAGCCTAGCTCCCAGAGTCAGACTGCCTGATTTCCAGTCTTGTCCTCCTCTACTCAGTAGCTGTGACCTTTCTGTGCCTCAGTCTCCTGAACTGAGGATGCTGGTTGTACCCCCTGTAAAGTGTTATTTGGGGAGTAAACCTTATTAATTGTGCTCCTAATAGTAGTTGATGCAATATAATATTTTCTCTACTACACACTGCTCTCAGCCTTTACCATAAGGTAATTACATCCTCACGACAACCCTATGAGGGTTTTTCGGTTTAGGGAGCCTTAGAGAAAGGCATCGGGATAGCAGTGAAACCTTTCCACAGCTGCTGACTTCTGTTCCTGAAGTCGGGAAATCCTAACCCCGAGAGCTCTGTGAGGATGACAGAGGTTTGCGGGGAACTAAATGGGGAGCGTTTAACAGAGGAAGAGGAGTGGGTTCCTGAGGGACTTCAAGGCCGTTAAAGATCATTTGAGGGATGCCTGGGTGGCTCAGTCGGTTAAGCGACTGCCTTCAGCTCAGGTCATCATCTCAGGGTCCTGGGATTGAGCCCCGCATTGGGCTCCCTGCTCAGCAGGGACTCTCCTTCTCCCTCTGCTGCTCCCCCTGCTTGTGCGCGCTCTCTCATGCTCTCTCTCTCTCACAAATAAATAATATCTTAAAAGAGGAAGGATCATTTGATTTCCATCCTTTACATATTAGTCAGCTTGGACTGCTGTAACAAAATACCATAGACTAGGTGGCTTAAATAATAGACATTTATTTTCTCACAGTTCTGGAGGCTGGGAGTCCAAGATCAAGGTGACGGCCAATTCGGTTTCTGGTGAGGGCTCTCTTCCTGGCTGCAGATGGCCACTTTCTCATGGTGTCCTCACACGGCCTTTCTCTGCGAGTGCTCACAGAGAGAGATTTCTCCCTCTTTCTTCTAAGACCACAAGCCCTATCAGATTAGGGCCTCATCCTTATGACCTCATTTAACCTTAATCAACTACTAAAGATTCCCCTCTCCAAATATAGACGCATTGAGGGGTAGGACTTTCACATATGAGTTTTGGGGGAACACAATTTACTCTGTAGCATCCCACCACCACCCCAAGGAACAAATAGAGCGTCTTCTTTTTTTTTTTTTTTTTTTTTTTAAAGATTTTATTTATTTTTTTGACAGAGAGAGACATAGCGAGAGCAGGAACACAAGCAGGGGGAGTGGGAGAGGGAGAAGCAGGCTTCCGCAGAGCAGGGAGCCCGATGCGGGACTCGATCCCAGGACCCCGGGACCATGACCTGAGCCGAAGGCAGACGCTTAACGACTGAGCCACCCAGGCGCCCAAATATAGCGTCTTCTAAGACTAAATATGTTTCTTTTTTTTTTTTTTTAAAGATTTATTTATTTATTTATTTGAGAGAGAGAGAATGAGAGACAGAGAGCATGAGAGGGAGGAGGGTCAGAGGGAGAAGCAGACTCCCTGCCGAGCAGGGAGCCCGATGCGGGACTCGATCCCGGGACTCCAGGATCATGACCTGAGCCGAAGGCAGTTGCTTAACCAACTGAGCCACCCAGGCGCCCTAAGACTAAATATGTTTCTACTGCCTTCTAGTAAGTGTCAGGTTGTTGTTGTTGTTGTTTTTGAAGTTATCACCAGAGTGATTAGGTTCATATTTATATCACCAAGAGGCTTATTCCAGAGTATTTGGCATTTCTGTAGGCAGAGAGGTGGTATTATTTTGCTAAAATAAGGCGGACTGTGCCCTCAGAGATTGTCTTTCTGTGTCCTGGGAGGTTTGTGCAGTTAGGCAGATGTACAAATCTGGTATCTTCATGTCTCATATTCTACATTTTTGAATAAATAGATATAGTCTAGTAGTCATTCATTTAACAAATGTGTAATTATCCTGCTGTAGGCCAGGTACTGTAGCTAGGTTTTGATAATATAGCAAAAAGCGCAATAGAACAAGGTCCTGCCTTTACTTTACGGAGTATATACTATAGTAGGGGGGACACGTGCTTAAGAAGTAAACAAAGAAGTAACATAACAACTGTCTGTGTACTGTGAAGGAAACATACAGAAAGGTGAGGTGACTGAGATTAGCAGTCTTGGAGAAAATTTGAGAAAAGTGATAGGAAAGAAAGAATATGAGCCAAGGAATGATCTCAGAGACAAACGTTTGGACAAAGGGGCTGAAATACAAAATACAAAGGCCCACTAGTTAGAATATTCTTGGCAAGTAGTTTAAGGGTGATACCCACGGGTTCTGGGTCCCACTGCCTGGAAATGCTCAGTAAATATTAAATATTGCTGTTTCTCTAGTCATTATGGTCCAGATATAACTGCAATAAACAAAACATTTTTTTTTTTGCCCAAATGTACTCTTGTTGGAAGCTAAATTGTTACAGGGATCAGCTTGCCTCCCATCTCTTCTCTGAAAATCAAGGTAACTTATTTTTTCCGAGTCACTCCTTAGTTTATGCACACTAATAGAGTAATCCTGTGTTTCTTTAAGCTTTCCACCAAAGTATTCTTTACTGCAAAGGAGATTGAACACAAAGGGTGTGTGTGCATGGGTGTGTATGTGTGTGTGTGTTCTGACCTTTCAATAAAGGGAACATTTTTTTGTAATTTCTTGTTTTCTTCTAAAGATTCGTGCCAGTTTTATGTTCGTCTAAATATATTTGTACCTGTTTTAATATTTAAATAATGTCTTAAATGTCATGTCTGTTTTGTGGCTTTGAATACCCTTGCCCCCAGGTACATTGCCTGGCCTGCACCGGTATGAAAGGCCCTGGAATAGAGCCATGTGGTGTATATTCTGGCTTAGGTTCAGCAGGAGGCTAATGTTACCCGAGGGTATTAGGGTGTGGGCTGGGTGGTTTTACTGCTCCATATCCTGTAAAGCGAAACACAAGAATGTTCAACTTCCTTCCATAAATTATATATAAAGTAGAAACCAAGAAAATGCAGGGTTTTTGTTTTTGTTTTTGTTTTCCCCAGGATGAGCAATAGAAAGCAAAGCATAAGAAAGTCCAATCTGCTGTCAAGAATGAACTGTGAAGGTCATCCTGTCACTATCAGAATTGAATCACCAGTTAGAAGGTGTATCAACAGACCTTTTCCCCAAATCACTTTTATTTGATTTTGGAATTCATAATGTGACACTCACTTTGACAGGCAAATTTTCTTTTGAAATTATGTTTTATTGAATTAATATTAAAATTAACTGGGCCGCCCTTGAATATTGATCAGTAGTGGGTGTAGGTGACTCAGGCATGGGGCAGGTGCTGCTATACCCTTCCCGTGCATCCTGGACCTGGCTCTCTGCTGCCCAGAATCCTTCTCAACACCACGCTTCAGGAAGTCATTACTAATTAATTAGAGTTGCCCTAGAGATGAAACTCATTTGCTAACTCTGTTAAGTGTACATGAACTTCTTTGGACAATTGGGAACCAGCCATAAGATAGTGGACTCTGGTTATCATTCTTTTAGTTGTATATACTTTTAATAATATAAAACCATTTTTAGGCAAGAATTATGTTAGGTTCTAGTGCTAGAATACTAAATGAAATATATTGAAAGTTTTCAATAAAATTGAAAACGGTACATATTTTGAGTTAAGTCATGATTTTGAATGGGGTGGATGTTCTAAGCATGAACTCTTTTTTTTTTTAAAGATTTATTTATTTTAGAGAGCGAGCGAGCAGGGGGAGGGGCAGAGAGAGAGAGAATCCTGAAGCAGATCCCCCCCCTTCACTGAGCACAGAGCACAATATTGGGCTTAATCCCAAGACCCTGAGATCATGACCTGTGCCCAAACCAAGAGTTGGATGCTTAACACATTGAGCCACCCAGGTGCCCCAGCATGAACTCTTTCTTAACACGAAGGCTGAACTACTAGTGAATATGAAATTAAGATATCAGAGGCAGAGACATAAAGAAGGAAATCCTAATAAACTGTTCTCAAGCATCTTCTCCAGGTACCTGTATTTCAGAAGCCTGAGTAAATGGGAATGGTTGATGGGCACATCATCAGAAATTCTGAATAGTTTGTTTCCCTAGTTTGAGTTATGTAATAAGTGAAAGTAACAAAGTTAAGTTTCTATAGGTTTCTATGAAATAGTCAATTCATTTAGTCCTTTAGGTTTTAGGTATTTCATTAGTCTGAATCAGGGGCCTTTTCCCCGATGTGCGTGTTGTGTGTATTGAAGTAGTTGCAGAAATAATAATGTGAGGTATCAGTCTGAGGAGACGTGACCATTTTGACTTGAATAGGTAATAATTGTTTCCTGTGAAACTTTTGTATTTCATTTAGTCTCCTATTTTCGCATTTCATTTGCAAATTGTAAAAAATTTATAAATTTTGGGAGGACTTTATTAGGAAATTAGTATTGAAATGTTCTTGGGCCAAGAAAACTGCCTGGCATTAATTTCATAATTTCGGAGCATTGCTAAATCATTCTTTGAAGGTTAAAATTAATATTTGAAAGTAATGATTAAGGCCGTGGCTGCCAGGACTAATTGAAACTTCTGTAGACAGAAAATGTATGATCCCAAATGTCATTACTTATTCATGATATGTCTTACTAATAAGAGATTATTCTGGTTTCAGTTGTTTTCATACTGTTTATAACAGGACAAGATTTGTTTAATGATGTTCATTGTACATGAAATGCTATTCATTGTATATACATATTGCATTGTAATTAGAAGATAATTACAGACAAACATTATTATTTTTGAATTGGAAAAAGTATCACCTCACTAACATCTGGGGCATTCTTAAAGCCACTGTGCTTTTCTTGTATATCTAAGTACTGGTTAGATTTGGTTTATTTAGCTGATGAAATCAGACCAAAAAAATCCCAACCCAAGGAAGTATGGCCATAGGCAAGATAGTGTGCTCATAGAATTTTTTGTCTTCTTTAGAGTTTGGACTCCTTCAATGGAGAGAAGGTTTAATGAATTTAGCCCCATAGTTGAGAAGCAGAACTCTGGTAGTTGAGTATGGTTCTAATCCTGGTGCTGCTAACTAGGATTACTAACTATCCCTGTGGCAGGTTTCTCTGCCTGTACCCTCATAGACTTGTTTCAGGGATTAAATGTGTGTTGTTAATAAAACATTTAGGATCACCATTGCCTCATAGTCCATGAATATAAATGACTTCTAAATAAATAAAAAAAATTCTAGGCAATATTTATTTATTTATCTTTATTTTTTTAGGATTGATTTATTTATTTGGAAGAGAAAGAGAGAGCAAGCATGGTGGGGAGGAGCAGAGAGAGAGGGGGAGAGAAACTCAAGCAGACTCTGCACTGAGCGTGGATCCCTACTCGGGGCAATTGCACGACCCTGAGATCACGAGCTGAACTGAAACCAAGAATCGGAGGCTCAACTGAGCCACCCAGGTGCCCCCAGCTATATTTATTTTTAAGCTTTTTTGAAAATACACCTGGCAAACATTTTTTCTTTTATTGTTGTTGAATAGATGATAGATCAGCAATATTAAAGAAAAATTTAAAAGTAATTATCCATATAAAGAAGATGTGCTGTATATCCGATGGAGTATTACTCAGCCATCAAAAAAATGAAATCTTGCCATTTGCAATGACGTGGATGGAACTAGAAGATATTATGCAAAGCAAAATAAGTCAATCAGAGAAAGACAGTTGTTACATGATTTCATTCATATGTGGAATTTAAGAAACAAAACAGAGGAGCATAGGGGAAGGGAGGGAAAAATAAAACAAGACAGAATTCAGAGAGGGAGAGAAACCATAAGAGACTCTTAATCAGCCTGAGTGGCTCAGTTGGTTAAGCGTCTGCCTTTGGCTCAGGTCATGATCCCAGGGTCCTGGGATCAAGTCCCACATTGGGCTCCTTGCTTAGCGGGGAACCTGCTTCTCCCTCCGGCTGCTGCTCCCCCTGGTTGTGCTCTCTCTCTCTCTGACAAATAAATAAAATCTTCAAAAAAAAAAGAGAGAGAGAGAGACTCAATCATAGAAAACAAACTGAGGGTTGCTGGAGGGGAGGGGAGTGAGAGGATGGGGTAACTGGGTGATGGGTATTAAGGAGGACACGTGATGTAATGAGCACCGGGTGTTATACAAGACTGATGAATCACTGACCTCTACCTCTGAAACTAATAATACACTATATGTTAATTAATTGAATTTAAATAAATTTTAAAAAATCAGTAAAAAATAATTATCTATATAACCAATTTTTAAAAATAATGTTTGCATATTATCTTCTAATTATTATTTATTTGTCTGCATATTTTATATTATTGAAATTATAATATATATAATAGTCAATGTAGGCAACTGAATTTGATTGGCCCATCCTGGTCACGTGCTTGCCCGGGAGTGGGTCGGGCAAAGCGGCTGCAAACATAGCCACAAGGGAGGGGGCATGGGGTGCTAAGCAGCCGAAGAAACAGAAGGGCACTGTCATGAACAGTGGTCTTTCTTGTCCAGAAGTGTATGTTTACTAAACAGGTAGAATTGTGGTGGCAGGATTCCATCTCCTTCAGGGATTTGAGCGGAGATAATGATGTGTCAGCAAGAGTGGTGGACTGAAGGGCCAAGGGAAAGGCAGTCTTGTCCACTGGTCTGAGCTGAACGACCTTGGACAAGCTTGATGTTCTTTTTTCCACCCCTAAATTTATCCTGCTTTAAGCTATAGAACTGCTTTTTGATATTTTTGTTTTGACATAATGCTTATTTAAGGTGGGATGTCAGGATATTGTGAGTTTTGCTATTCTCCCCCCTCATCCCATATAGTTTTTAACAGTGTGAACAGAACAAGTAAGAAGTATGTTTCTCAAACTTGCCCTGTAGCAGTTTGCTTAAAGAAATGATCTCTACAAGGAAGGAATGCATGTGTCCAATTTTTTAAAAAGTGAAAAAATGTTTAACTTTTTTAGCAATCAAAAATACATGAGGGGGCACCTGGGTGGCTCAGTCGTTAAGCGTCTGCCTTGGGCTCAGGTCATGATCCCAGGGTCCTGGAATTGAGCCCCGCATCAGGCTCCCTGCTGGGTGGGAAGCCTGCTTCTCCCTCTCCCACTCCCCCTGCTTGGTTCCCTCTCTCGCTGTGTCTCTCTCTGTCAAATAAATAAAAATCTTAAAAAAAAAAACATAGCTTCCTGGGCTTGTCCCAGAGATTCTGATTTGTTAAGTTGAGCTGGGGCTCACACCATGAATTTGCACTTCCAGCAGGCTCCCCGTTAATATCAGCGCTGCTGGTCCTCAGACCACACTGGAAGAACCTCTATTCTCCATCTACTGGGTATCACAGGCAAGCTTTTCTTATCCCTCCAATCTCAGTGTTTCTGAAGAGAAGAGAAAGAAAAAGGAACTTTTGAGTTCTTATTCTGTCCCAGATGCTTAGTTATATGTATAGAGTCACTTCATTTTCACAAACATAAAGTTGTATAATCTCTATTTTCTGTGAGGCTGTGGAGGCTCAGAGAGACCAAGTAATTTGCCCAGAGCCGCACAGCTGGTCTGTGTTATGACTGGTTTCCTGAGTTAATGCCAAAGCCTATTGTAACTCATATTATTTTCCTTAAAGTAACTGCAAAACAGGATAGAATTTGGGGCAGTGGAGGGAGCCTTCACATCTGTGATAAGGAACACTCAGATTACTCTGATGTTAGAGATTCTCCATTCACCAAGACCTAAAATATGGCAGTTGTACCAAGTGGATTTCAGAGATTTGTAATTGGTAAAATCTCCTCAACTTTTTGCTTAAACATGTAAAAGGATGATATTAAAAAATAATGAAATTTTAAAAGTTTAGGGTCAGGCTGGAAATGGTACAGAAATTTCTGGCATGCTTTGCTTAGGATTTCAGTTAAATCTTATTCTGAGAGATTTGGGGCAATGTTAAAACAAAGCGTTGTCCAAATTATTTCTTTTAAGTTCTGTTTTCTGAAACTTTGTAAAGACGAACATAAAAGCATATCAAGGCAAGTATAAGAACAATAAGGTGAAGCATATTTTTTTCAGTGGTGAAATATGTATTTGCACATGCTAATGAGTCTCATTCTGTTTCATTGTTCAATATGAATGGGAACAGCCTTTATAAAATGAATATTTAGAATGATTGTACTGACTAATCCTTTTGTTTTGAGTAGTTCAAAAAAATAAAAGTAGGTTATAAGAAATTTTAGAACTCTGTGAAATTATAGCTCTGCAGTTAGTTGATCTTACTAAAACCGCCCGTAAACTCCGTTTCCCTGGCAGAGTACAAAAAATACATGGAGTGTGTGAGACTGTGGCTGTCCACAGCGCTTGAGGTGTGCACATTGCCCCCGTTGGGTAAAAATACCTGTCTGGGCAAAACTGTGTGTTGCTGTTGTTGTTTTAATATAAAGTTCTACTGAAGAATATTGTTACAGACAAACAAACCTACTGCAAGGATTCATTTGGGATAGAGGCCGGAAAAAAAGACTATGTTACTGACGTTCTAAGCACCTCAGTACATACTTAGTCTGCCTAGTGGCTAATCTGGAATTAACTTTAGAATCTCACTCTTCAGGGCACCTGGGTGGCTCAGTCGGTTAAGCATCTGCCTTCGGCTCAGGTCATGATCCCAGGGTCCTGGGATCGAGCCCCGCATCGGGCTCCCTGCTCTGCAGGGAGTCTGCTTCTCCCTCTCCCTCTGCCCCTCCTCCTGCTCATGCTGTCTCTCTCAAATAAATAAATGAAATCTTAAAAAAAAAAAAAAAAAAAGAACCTCACTGTTCTGTTTTTAAACTTTTTTTTTGTTAAAAAAGTACACACACACACCCCACATAAAACAAACATATTCTTAATGAATTGTTGTAAAGAGAGTACCCTTCTAACACCATCCAGGACACTAGAACTTTGCCAGCCACCCCAGAAACCTTCTATAGCCCTTTTCCATAAAATCCGTTATCATGATGAAGCTACAAACACCATGGACTGATTCTTTTTTGAAAAAATGCCCTCTTAGTATTTTTTAATCCACAGCTTTTCTCCTCATCCTTTCTTTTCTGATAGCATCCTCGTTGTACAATTCCATATTTCTTGTGAATTGGTAGAGATTTGTTCAAATTCAGGATATATATGTGTGTGTGTATATATATATTTATGCCCCCCCCATACATACATATGGATATTTTGGTGGTGGAAAGCATACAGCATTTGAGATGTTTCTCAGTGAGATTGAGAAAGGGATCAGTATTTGAGCCATTGATGCTCAGTGTCTAGATCTGTGAATTGGGTGTTGTAAAAAATGATGCTCTCATTCAGTCATTCTCAGGTATTTGTTAGCCGGACTGTTTCTATAAAGAAGAATTTCCCTTCCCCTACTCCTTGGTTATGTAGTAGTACAGAGATCATGGCTGGCTTCTGGGGTGCTGGGACGTATTATTAGTGGTAGGATTCTCCGGGCCATCTGGCGAGAGCCATTTGATAGACACATGTTTTGGTTCTTGGGGTGGACAAGGAGCCAGTGGTCCTGGCTTGCAAGTTGTTAGTTACTGGTGAATCCTTTTTTCAGAAGACTGGACTCTTTTCTTTAAGCTACCATGTGGGTGTTTGTTTTATCTATTCCTGTTTGTTGGCAGATCTAAAGCCTTATTTTGCTGTATGAAACCATTCAATATCATTTGGTCCTATCTCTTGCCTCCAGCGGGTTAGGTACAGAGATTTCCCATCTTACACAGAGTTTAAAGTCATCACAGAGGCCAAAGTTGTCAATTTAAAAAAAAAGATTTTTAAAACAATAATCTCAAAAATTAAATCTTTAAGTAAATATTTGTGTATAAGCCATCCATATAAACTGGAATCTAGAATCAGGATATATTAACGCCGTTACTTTCCGCAACGTTTCACAAATGACAATGGGGATGGAGACACATTGTTTCTCTCTCTTGGACTCTGGAAAGTATCAGTATAGTTTAGACTTACTGATATACAGAGATGAAAGTTATCTGTTCTTGTTTCTCTTCTAAAAAAGAAAAGGATTTAACATTTATTTCCTTTAGGTCTGCTGTTTTGTGTATATTATATATTTTTTATCTTAAAAATAACTTTAGACTGTTGGTGTTATTTACAAAGCTCAGAGAGGTTAAGTACCTTGCCCGAGGTCACAGGGATGGAGAATGGCCTGGCTGGGATCCAAGCCCTGCTTCAAGGCCTGGGTGGAGCCCTCTGCTTCACCACCTCTCAGGAAAAGGAATATGAAGACTGAGTAGATACCAGATACTTTTTCATGGTAACCCAGCTAAAATGTTCTGTTTCTGTGTGTTTATTTCCTTTTGGTTTTAAGAGACGCTGTAATTCTATTTATAACTAAGATAATTAAACATTTAAAGTGTGTGTGCCTACTTAAAAATGATTATTGTTATTAAAGGAAAATATCCATCCTATATTAATGTTATTTTGATTAAACCTATAATTGAAAAGTCAGTTTTTAGGAATTATTATTGCCCTACAAGTAATCATGATTAGTGGGCTCGCTAAGTTAATGGCGACTTACGGTAGCTTTTAAACGCAAAATAATAAATTTTAAAAATCCAAATCATCATTTAATACTGTTTAAATTAGACTGCATTGTAAGTATTAACCATAAAGTATGCAATTAAAATATTACACTTGGTGGTTAATTCTTAGACCGCATTCATTTGATCTTTTTTGCTGCATTTATATTTGTGTAACAGTTGAAAGCCTGGGCTTTGGAGATCCGTCTGTTGGAATCTGGCTCTGCCCCCCCTGGCTGTGTGATTTGGAGCTAGCTACCTAAACTCTCTTGGGCCTCCGGTTCTTCCTCTGTGAAGTGATAGGAGGACCTAACTCAAAGGTTTGTCAGTGACGATTCTGCGATTAGAAACCTGCTCAAAATGTGTTAACTGTGACTGTGATTACCTTGAATTGGGAAAACTGGCTCACGTGCCATTCCTGAAGATTTTGGTCCCCAGGGAATATCTTTTTTTTTTTTTTTTTTAATGAAACAATTTACATGGTCAGCTGCTTTTGCTACATTCTCACCATCCTGGCTAAATACTGATTCTTATAAACATATATTGAGCCTGTGAATTGGGCTGGGAGCTGCTGATACAGCGATAATGCAGTGGGCTGGCAAAGAGCTCAGTCCACTGGGGGGAGAGAATGAATGATTTTCACATGTGGAAACATGTTACAGGGAGTACAGGGAGTAGTTCTCTCAGTTTAGGATGTATTTTATCCTTGGAGACGCTTGGAGGGTTGTAGATGTCATCTTTTCAACTACTTTTTCTCTCTTTTTATTTTAGAGGAAAATAAAAGAGGAAACACATTTTTTAATTTTTCTCATTTGAGCTGGGCTCTTGGTTTTGTGGAACTGGACTGCAATGACAAGACTTTCTTTTTTAGGGGCGCCTGGGTGGCTCAGTCACTTAAGCATCCAACTCTTGATCTCAGCTCAGGTCTTGATCTCAGGGTTGTGAGTTCAAGTCCCGTGTTGGGCTCCATGCTGGGTGTGTAGCCTACTTAAAATAAATAAATAAATAAATTGAAGAAGTTCTTTCTTTTTTTAAAAAAATTAACTTGTAAAATTTAGACGTGATTGACCTGTATCATGATGTTAGTTTCAGGCGTACAATGTAATGATTCAGTATTTGTGTGTATTCAATATGTGTGCGTATTGGCAAATGATCACCATAAGAGGTCTAGTTAACATCCATCACCGTACAGCTGCCCCTAGAGAATATCTTGAAATGTTCTTGAAGCCCTTGTCCTGAATGAAGAGGAAAGAGAGGTCACGTACAACCTTTGAGTTTTCCCCAGTGCTGGATTTCTGGACTCAGCAGCAGGATCTCCATTTCTGTAACAAATGGATACATCTTCAGTAGGGATGTACCCTTTGTTACTGCTGTACTCTGAAAATGTAGCAATGTTTCATTAATTTCGATTTATCTAATTAAACAATTCTTTATAATTTGACCTGGCTGAGATGGGGTTCACCCTTCTGTCTGCGGTAGCAGTGCTTGCTGACCCACCATCAGTCCCTCCCCGTGGGATATGTTATACTGCCAGGGGCACCGTGCCCCCTTGTGCTGCCTTCCCTACACTCTGGCCCATTCTCTCAGACCATAAACACCAGTTCTCCCTGGGCCATTTTTGGGTTTTATGCTTCTTTGAGAACTGTCATCCCTTCGATACCTCTATGCTCTCACAGCTGCTCTAGCCCATTGTACTATACAATCAGCATGTGCCAAAGGTACTTGCAAAGCTGGAGCAATTAAAGAATGAAATATGGGGGAATGGTGGGCAGGAATTAGGTAATTAAAAAAAAAGTCAGAACTCTGTAGGGCTTCTTTATTCTTTCTCCCTCCCTTCATGGAGTTCCTCTGGGAGTCCCTCCCAGATGGGCTTTGAGGATCATCCAGGAGAATGTTAGGGGTCAGCAAAGACACGGTGGCTCGTCTTGGCTGAAGGGAGATTGGAGAACAAGACTGGAGAAGAAGCTGAAGACTAGATAGTAGGAGACCCTGGGTATTTGGGGTAAGATATTTGAACCTGATTGTTTATCAATGTCTTTTGCAGAGTTTAAATCAAAGAGTGATGGCATGGAAGGTGTATTTTAGAATGCGGAATCTGGGGATGAGTGTAGCTAGAGAGATTGAAAGGGAGAGTGATTGGCACGAGGGAGACTAGTTGAGATAATATAACGAGCGAGGGATGATACGGGCACCTGGGTCTCGTGTCGGTATTGGAATGGAGTTATGTAAGAGTTACGCCATTATGCTTTCTTCTGTCGGCAGCCTGTTGGATCATATGCACTTGCAAGTGATAACATGTACTTTAAAAAAATGTCATATAATACAAACTTTTTGCTAGATTCTTCTCTGTATGAGTGCTTGCTGCTAATACAGAACCTACTTACAGGCATTGTCGTGAGAACACCCAAGGAGAGGCTGAAGTGATTTATCCTTCTGCCGCCTGGCAAGGTTGGTGATTTAAATCAGAACTTTCTAACCTGTATTGTGGAGCCTGATTACTTTACAAGGTTGTTTATTTATTTATTTTTTTAAATTTCTGAATTCAGATTTTAAGAGGATGTGCTAGTATTATTTGTGAATTTCCAATTCTCCTTTGTTCTTTGTTCTTTAATTATACTCCTGTCTACACTGCCATGGCCTTTTTGTTCCCAGTGGATGAATTAAGGACTTGACCAGAAAGTACACATTGGAAGGCTGGGCAAAATTTATCTTTTTCTCTAACTTCTTATTTTGAAATAATTTCATACTCACTGAATAGTTGCAAAAAGAGTACAAAGAATCCCGGTGTGCCCTTCACTGAGATTCTTCAAATGTTAACATTTTACCATGTTCGCTTTATCATTCCCTTCCTTCTCCCCTTTTCCTCCCTGCCCTACTCACTCCCTTAGACATACTAAGTTTTGTTCTGAACCATTTGAGACTAAGTTGCAGACGTGATACCCTCCACCCTCAACACTTCAGTTGGCACTTCCTAAAGACAAGGGCATTCTCCTACATAGTCACAGCACAATGATCTGTTTCATGCACTTTATTCAAATTGTGCTGAATTGCCCCACTTACACTGTCCTTTATAGGACATCTACCCCTCCGAGTCCACTCTACAGTCCAGGCTCACCTGTTCCATTTAGTTGTAATGTCTCTTTAATTCTCCGTTAATCCGGAATAGTTTCTCAGTATTTGTCTTTCCTGAATTTAACATTTTCGAAGAGTACAGGTCATTTGTTTGGTATGATGAATGTCCCTCAATTTGTGCTTGTCCGATATTTAATCATGATTAGATTCAGATTATGCATTTTTGCTACAAATATTCCAGAAGTGATTTTGTGTCCTTCTCCAGTGCATGATGTCAGAGGGTACGTGCTGTCTGTCTGTCCGGTTGCCGGTGAGGTTAACTTTGGGCTCTCGTGTGAGGGGTGTCTGCCAGGGTTCTGACAGTGTCGTCCAGTGCGGTTGCTTTAGTGGATGGCTGGAGGGAGACGGGGAGGATTTATGTGTCCCCCCAGTGGTGGAAAAGTTATTTTCTCTGGCAGGTTTCTAAATTTCCCTCTCTCCCTTTTTTTAAAAGTTACCATGCACTTCCCAAAGAGTAACTCTTTTTTACCTTATTTTCCGCCAAATAGTTGCCTCCTGGTGTCTGGGATGTACTTTTAAGTTCGCCTCTTTCTTGCAGTTGTCTCTCTAACCCCTCAGTTTAGGGTGGACTTTCTCTCAGAGGCGGTGACGTTAGATCAGTCTTGAAGACCCCAGCCACCACTCCCTTCTTTCTTCCGCTCCATTCTTTCTGGAATCTCCTTTTTCCTCTGACCACTTACAGCAGGGACGTGAGGGATACAGTCAGTTCTGCTATAATTCAACATATGCATTTCTAAAAAATCATGCTGTGCCAAATCGCACAATAAAAACCACACGGCTTGGGGGGAAAATGGGTTTGGGGGCACGTGTTTGTTTGCTAGGGCTGCCGTTAACGAAGTACCACAGGCTTGGATGACTGGAACAACAGAAGTGTATCTTCTCACACTTCTGGAGGCCAGAAGTCAGAGATAAGGTCAGCGGGGTTGGTTTCTTCTGACACCTGTCTCTTGGTCTTTCCTGTGTGTGTCTCTGTCCTAATGTCCTCTTTTGATAAGGACACCAGTCATGCTGGATTAGGGCCCACCTGGATGACTTCCTTTTACCTCAGTTACCTTTTTAAAGGCCCTGTCTCCAAATACAGTCAGATTCTGAGGTCCTGGGGGTTAAGACTTAAACATATAAACTTCGGGCAGAGGGGACACACAATTTAGCCCATAACAGGGCACAGCACTCAAAAAACGTCAAATGGCACGTTTAAAATAAAAAAGATAGGAACGTAAGTTTTACCCATGTTAAGTCATTAGAAATATAAAAAGTACTCCAGTAACTATGGCGCTTTAGAGAAAGACTTGAAGTTTGCTTGTGGGAGTGGCCGTGGAAAGGATTGTAGTTTGTGAGTTATTTTATGGGCTGGAAAGCCATAACTCCAGACATGGACCACTGCAGCTCATAACTCCTGTGGTGAACCAAGGTAGCCGGTAGATTTTTGAAGGTATGTGTGTGTTTCATATTCATTCCGACCAGTTTGGTTCAGCCAGGTGCAGTTTTCTGCATTTACGTCCTGTTTCTTGTAGATAAAGATGCTCATAAGCAAACTCAAAAACTCTTATTATGTTCTAATTGTTCCCTAATATATCAATCATATTTGAACACCAGATTTTGCATTTTCAAGAGAGTGTTACAGCAAAACTCACAGTGTCTCACTGGGATATGGTATTTATTTTTTTTACTTAAAGGCAGTTTGAAATTACTCTAGCCTTCTGGTTATCCTGAAGGCACAGGACATGTAGTTTTATTTGTTCCTGCCTATTAAAATTGTCTTTTTGTATTTTGGAGGATTGTTGGGAGATTTGGCAATACACAGCGGCATTCATTGCTGCTGCTCAGGTCCTTCCCTGCAGAATTCCTCTTCTTAAAATACTTTAATCACAATAAGTCAATTAATGTACTTTATAGTGAAATTTTTTTTGTTTTTTTTTTTTTTTAGTATTTCCCCTTCTTTTTCTCTCTTTTGTTTCCGTATGCCTTCTCTGACCTGTTTGGTCAGAGCTTAAGGTTCTTTTTACTTTTCCCTAAGTTTCATTGTTTCAATCACATCTTTAAATCTTTAGCCTCATTGGCCTGAGGAATTGTTCAGCAGGGATTGGAATGAAATTAGGCAGTCTTCACTCTGCATGATTCTGTTGTGCGCATACATAAGTTATCATGGTTCACGGGTCAGCCACCCCAGGACATCGGCTGAGCCCGCAAACAGTACAGACATTGCTCAGTCCACAAATCGTGGCATAAATAACAGATGTGCACCATGATCAGTGACAAAGCACAGTGCCTTTTTCAACCCTCAGTGGGCAAGTCGCTGTGTGTCTGTTAATTCTGTTTACAGACAGCAAAGTGTGTAGCCATATTGCCTCTTTGTCTCTCAGTGATAAACCCACACAGCGTTGTACAAGGATGAATAATTGAAAAGGGGACCTGGCCAACAAAAATGAAAGTGCAGCAAAGAAATGAAAAGTGATAATGTTAGAAGTGAAATTAGAAGTATCCGAAGATCTGAAAACATTGACCGCAAAGCCAAGATGGGCTGAGATTGAGGCTTGTGTGAAGCTATGGGAAAAAGTGATGAAAAAGTCCTGTGAATATGAAAATCAGGCAAAGTCACTTCAGCATCTTTTAGTTTAAACTGTACTGGGAACAGAAAATGGCTTATAGTTAAAATGGAATGTTGACTTCTCTTTTGGTTTGATGACTGTCATTAAAAAAATTCCCAATCAGTTTACCTCTCACTCAGGCTTAATCAGTTCAACTTCTCATCTAAGTTAGTTGCCACGTTGAAAGAAAAAATAGTAATTACCTGGATATTAAAGAGGAAAGACTGGCTTCATCATTCAGAAGTCAGCGTGGGTTGATTAATGTTAAACCATCAGGTGAAGCTGTAGCATTGGTCGGGATGCTGCTGAGAAATTTGCATCCACATTCCAAGGATTAGGTAAAGTGGTTGAAGATCGTCGTTATCAACTCTTTAGTGTCGATGAGACACGTTGGAAGACCCCATCAGGAACTTGGGCCACAGAAGATGGAAGATCTTGAAGTGGCTATGAAGGAGCTCGACTCAGAGTAATTTTCTTTTAGGAGGCAACACAAAGGGTGACTTTAAATGAACACCTGTGTTTATCTATCAGTCTGAGAATCCCAGAGCATTAAAAAATCACAAAAAAGCATCTTGACCAGTCCCTTGGCACACAAAATAAAAGATCAGGGGTTACGGTATCATTGTCTCAAAACTTGTTTCGACTGTGTTTTTGTCCAGAGGTAGGCAGAATAATTTTCATTTTTTTTTTTTTAATTTTTAAAAGATTTATTTATTTATTTGACAGAGAGAGACACAGCGAGAGAGGGAACACAAGCAGGGGGAGTGGGAGAGGGAGAAGCAGGCTTCCCCGCGGTGCAGGGAGCCCGATGTGAGGCTCGATCCCAGGACCCTGGGATCACGACCTGAGCCGAAGGCAGACGCTTAATGACTGAGCCACCCAGGCGCCCCTAATTTTCATTTTTAAAGCACAATTGCTACTGTTAGATAATGCTCCAGGTCACCCTGATTCTCTTGAGTGAATGGGAAAACTTGGCTTTTACTAGCTAACACAGCTTCATTATGGAGCCAATGATCCAAGGAGTTGTTTCAGCTTTTAAAGCCTGTTATCTTAAATGGACTTTCAGACAAGTTATTGATGCTACAGCTGGACATTGTGCATTTTCTGTAGCTGAATTTTGGAAGAAATATGACATACAGCATGCATTAGAAAATGTCCAAAGCATCGCAGCAGGAAGTAACAGTGAGGCGTGTGTGCAGAACGGCGGGAACTTTTACCACACTGTGCAAATAACCTTGCAGGATTGGAGTCGAACATAATAGAGTTACAGAAGAGATAGTTGACCAAGGGAATGTTGACATTGGCACCACTGGAGAGACTGGAAGAGATACGTAGCTCTGGGAATTTGGTGGAGGCAAGTTTTTTGGCATAAATGAGGCAAGTGAGTGACGGAAAGGACAAAGATGCCCCAGAGGGGGTGATGCCACCAAGTATCTTCACATTAAAGGAGCTCTCGGAGATAATTCATTAAAGCACAAAGAATAAGATGTTGGCAGCCAATCCAAACTTAGAAAGAGTGTGGCGGTTTGTTAAGGTATAGAAAAGAGTCTCCCTTCGTATATTAAGTTATACGACCCGAAGAAGGCAAGCCCTGTTCAAACTACTCTTGATAATTTTTTTCTTTGATTTTTTTTTTTTAATATTTTTTTTTACAAAGAAATATACACTTTAATTCCCAGTTTCTGATGTTTTAAATCGCGGTATACTAAGCAAACATTTGTTTTACTATTTTTCCATTTTTTTACATTAATAGAGAGCCTTTAATATTTTGAATAAGATTTTCAAAGGTCATGGAACCGTTGTAGCTTTTTCCCGTTGATTAGGAAGATCACCCTGCATGATTTCGGCTGACGCCTTCATTTTTATGGCGCAGCACTCCGGGTAATGTGAGGACAGCTTGTCCTCAAGATGGAAGTTCTTTGCCTTCCTTTGCCCTCGGCAGCCATTGTCAGCAATTTTATTGTCTGTATGTAGCTGTGTTGTTAGGGTCTGAATAGTGTTTCCGGTTAACATGCCATCACTGCCCCTGGTCTGAGATTGTCCCCTCTTCCCTGTCCTGGTTCTGGTCCGCAGCGTTGGCAGAGTTGTTTTCCGTGGGACTTTTAGGTTGTCTGACTCATGAAGACGGACTCTACTCCCGTGTCAACTCTTCCTCTCGCTGCCCAGCCCCCGCCCCACACAGGCTCCCTCTCCCCCTTCCCCAGTAGCGTTGCTGTTTTCCCCTTGTCTAGGCGATGTAGTTCAGCGGTTATCTTTGCTTTGTACAACATGTGCTTGGAGTCACAGCCACAGTCCCAAGATCTCATCAGGGCCTTTGCCTTTTCAAACGTATTCATCTTTCATCTGTGCTCCAAGAGGCCTCATTATTCCCAGCGTTCAATTTTTGTTCTTCTCTGTAGCCCCTTGGTGAGATGACATGACGTCAAGGAAGAGCAACCCTCTTCACTTCCAGCAGTGAAAAGCCATAGGATAGCCCGGTGATTTGCCTCAGGCACAAAAGAGGATAGAGGTGAAGCTTACAAGACTGTTTCCCCGGTGAGCTGTAAAGGACAGCCACTCTGGATTGTAAAGAAAAGTGGTAACAAGCAGGCCCCTCCATGTGGCCACAGAGACATTAGAAAATAATTTCTTGGGGAATGTGCAGAGGGTTACCCTGCCGGCCCGTGGAGCCCCAACTCCGGTCCACACCCGCATTCCTGCCGGCCCTGGGCTGCAGCTGGAAGAGAGGTCCAGAGTCCACCGATGAGAGGGTAATAAGAACAGAATGACAAACCTCTTGCAGTGGAAAAGCTTGGCAGATGGTAGAGAGGACGCAGACACCTTTATATGGGTAAACTGTGAGGGTAAAACTTCTGCCATCTGGTTTGGGGCCTAACCAAGTAAGTAACCTGTGCACTAACCAGCTGGCTCACAAAGGAGCTCTCGGAGCCTAACTCCAGTCTAAACAAGGATGTGTTGTAGATGCTTTCAATTTTGTGAAGAGACGTTGGGTATTTCCTAGGTCATAATCCAAAATGATTAGTGATCGAGCTATTGGGTGCCTTATAATTTTATAACATAGTTATACATAGAATTGAATCATAAAATAAGGTGGCAAGGTTAGAGGGAGTGGTTTGCTTTAATGTTGCAGGTTGTATTAATTTTAGATAAAATGAAATTAGTGTTCCTATGGACAGTTGAGCCAAGTTACTCTGAATTACTCTATTCAGCTGGGACTGACTCAGTTTAACAAAATGATACTTTCAGAGTTTTTGAGGGTAATGAGAAAATGGAACAGAAATTAAAATTCTCTTTTGCAGTTTGGACAAAATAATTTCTGTGAGCAGCAATTAAGAAGGTCCATATAAGAAATTCACTTCTGCTCTACATTTCATTTAGTAAGGTTTCATAATCTTAAACTGCCTGTTACTTTACTTAGAAAATGTTGGGACTTAATGCAGTTCAGTGTCCTCTGCGTTACGTGATTTGACCTTTTTTTAACGGGTCAGAAAGAAGTGGCAACAGAAAAAAGAGATTGGGACTTGGTCTTTCAAAGATAGAGAAACTTAGAACTAACTTAGAGATGCTTGCTTTTTTAAAAATCAGGAATATTTTGGGAAACTCTGAAGCCAGTCTCTACTGTTGGAGAGAAGTTCTGTGTGGTTTTGGAGCAGGCAGAAAAGTAAGTCCTTTCTTGTGGGTACAGGTCCTGGAACGGATCGGTGTAGGCCCGCTTGACCCACCTATCAGGAAAATGTCCCTGAGTGGAGCCAGACCTCTGGCTGTTCTTCGACATTCATTGGCTTCTGGGGACGCAGATAGATTGTCCAAAAGCCAGGCAAATTATGGCTGGCAGTGTGCCAGGTCTGTGCGATAGCCTCCAGTGCAGCGACATCCGCATTCTCATTACCTTAAGGATTTTTTTCTTGACCAATGGTATCCTGTCAAAAAGGCACACTTTGGACATTTAATAAACCAGAACTCGGTGCTGTTACAGAGGGTCCTGATAGCTATCAATGTTAGACTCCTTTAAACACTGTCCTGACAATCTTGACCTCTAGTATACCGTGAACAGACGTTCCCGAGCCCGTGCATCTCACATTCCATTTGTTGCAGAGTCTTACTTGCACTGGGTAAACGCCCATGGGAACTCAAACCAAGGTTGGGCAAAGCTGATAGGAGGTGGGTGAGGGAGCAAGGGTTGGAGAGGTGGAGGGTGGGGGAAGGGCCTCTCTGGACTTGGAGAGTCGCAGCCACATGCATGTCAAACGTTGGAAGGGCCTCTTGATTAGGGTTTGGTATGTGGAGAATGGAAAGCCGAGTTGGTAAGCTTTCTTCTTTTCCTCCTAAATTCCACCCTGATAACAACAGAAAAGCATATTTGACCTACATGGCATTGAAATATTTGAGCATTAAGGGTCAGGTGCTGGGCTAGAGGAGCTGTTGAAGCCAAGCGAAATACAACTTCAGTGGAGATGTGGTGTCTAAACAAACTAAGGAATAGTACACTGTTCCTATTAGTAACTCGGGTTTAAGTTTTGAAGAACACAGCAAGCCTTTCGAAGGCAGTTGAAGGGATGGGTGTGGAAGGGGGTGTGGGGGAAGGAAATCTCAGCAGAATGCTTTTAGATATTTCCTGTTATATAAATGCTGCATGCTTCTCATGCCTTCAGACTCATAGCAAATGGGAATGAAGCCCATTGAGGCTTAAGTTTAATTACTCTAGCAAAGAAAGAATGTAGAACCTGTATAGGTAATGAAGGAGCTCTAAAAACTGGCACAAAATATGAGTTCTAATTTTTCATCCAAATCCTATATATGGCATTTAAATATGGTGCAATGAAATATACTTGGACACAAAATAAATGTGTTCGAGTTTTTAGAAGTGCTTTTGTTTAATCCGTGAGACATTCTGTTTTAGTAAAAGACTCCATCGCCAGGTGGACATTCCACATGATGAAGTGCCTCATTTATTGTGTCCCCAGAATCACTTGATGCGTTTTTGCAGCAATGTTGCAATGTGCGCTTGCGCCGGACACAGCACCGCACTGATACTGTGACATTGAAAATGAAATGAAAGAACACTTTCTCCTTCTGAACCCTTTATTTCTCTCATCGGTGGTTTCTCTCTCTCCTTTTCCCCCACGCTGACATAGGCAGGTCTGTCTGTGTCTGGAAGCAGATAATGAAAGCTTTTCCCCCTTTGTTTTCAGAAAATTAATAGAACTACGTAAGACATTGGGGGCAGTTGTCTGGTGTGGCCTGTGGCACTCAGGGATGAGAGTAGCTATCGACTTGTAATACTTTCTGTTATATACATGCCGGATCTGTTAAGTTCATTGCAGTGTGCCCGGGTGAACCAAGATAGTCCTATGGTCAGAATGTCTGGATTTAAGACCCCGCTCCATCACTTAGCAGCTCTTTCCAACAGTGCTCTCCGTTTCTCAGAACCATACAGGGTTTTATAAGATGAGAACTCATCATACCTGTCTCATAGGACTTTTGTACATTAAGGAGTGGGGATACATGGACAAAGCGGGCCTGACGCGGTGTACATCTTACGTTCGGCAGGGCCATGGAAATTCTTCCTTTCCACATAAGTAAGTAAGGCTACTGCCCAACCTCAAGTCACTTACTCATCGATTTAAGGTTAATTCAGCCAGTATTCGTTGAGAGTGTACTCTGTATGTTATTCTGTGCACTCCAGAGGATACAAAGATCAGTGAGTACAGATCTGGACCCCAAGGTGTCTAGAATATGTAACTAGAAAGTAATCAATATCCTAAGAAAGGAATAGATAAAATACTTGGGGATTCAGGGCAGTCAGAAGCCTTTTGGATGATAAATAACCTCTCAGCTCTCTATCCTGAGATCTAAGCTCTGCCAAGGGAGAACGGGGCTCTTCATGAAACATCTCACAGACTGGAAGCACAGGATTCTGTAGATCTTGTTATCGGGGCTTAGACATGTTGTTACCGAGGCACCAAGTAGTGGGTGATAGGGTTTTTGTCCTAACATATATGGCCTCATGTGAATTTGGCAGATGTATCAGGGAAGTTTCATACTAGGACAAGCCATCATAGTGTGTGAACATGGCCCATCTCTGAGGGAGATGGCTCTTTGGCGTGGCCAAAGTGTGGTTCTTTTCTGTGTGAGCTGTGGTGTTGATTTTAAAGGTAGGTAACCAGCCTGAAAGAACCTAATGTAATATACCAGAGTTACACATACCTAGGAGCTCATTCATTCATCAACTATTTACTGAACACTTACTGTATATGCTAGGCATTACGGGGAGTATCATGCTGAATCATTTCATGACTCAGACAGGTAGAGGAGATAAAGCTTGTTACACATGTAACTCAGATATGTGGCAGAAATGATCATTGAATAGAGATACAAATTTAAAGTGCAGTGGAGTTTTAGGGAAGGGAGAGATTTTTTCCAGTAGATGTGCACTTGAGTCGGGCTTTGTGTAGAGTGATCCCATCCCACTCAGTCTGCTTGGGTGAGCCCCAGCTTACTCCTGGTGTCGTGGTGTCCCACTCAACTAACATCCCCTTTCACTGTCAGATCGTCCCAGTTTGGATGATAAGTTATATGGTCCCTCCACCTTTGAGGATTAGGTAAAACTTGACTTTATGGAGATAGATAGAGAAGAGTGTAGGTAAGGACGGTACCATGAACAAAAAACACGGGCGATGGCAAGGGTTTGGTGCACTTAGGAAAAACGTGTTCAGAAAGTTTGTAGTTTTGGGAACAGGAAAGGGACTCATTGGAGATAAAAATTGGGAAGGACAGTTGAGGTCAGATTTTGGGGTATTCTGAATGCCAAACCACATACATACCTTGGATTTTATATAGTTGGCAATGGAAGTCATTGAGCAATTTTTTTTTTTAAGATTTATAAAGATCTTTGTATTTCCTTCCAGATATAGTAAAGGGCTCTTTTGGGGACACAGGGGCCCCTGCCAATTAAGGATCATTTAGATTTCTATCTAAGTCAGTGGGAAAAGAAGATATGAATTCCTACAATCTACAGTGAAGTATTGCAGAATCTAAAAAATCATTAAGCTTTAGAGCATGCGTTGACTTTGAACCAAATGCTGTGGTTTTATAGATGAAGAAAACTAACAATCAAAGAGATTGTTAACTGTTTAAGCTCTCCCAGCAAACTATTGGCAGAGATTGATCCTAGGTGCCCTGATTTCTTGTGTAGTGGGAATCTCACTTCACCAGAGAGCTGTATTTTTGGGACTCTACAATGACTTCTAGCCCAGTGACGTCAGTGGCTCTGTGTCTTGGTTTAGTTGTGATAAGGTAAAGACGTCTACTCTACTTCAAGGATGTTGAAGCTTACTTTTTAAAATGTCTAGTGCCTAGAAATTCTTTGAAGAAAGCAAACATTAAGAAGGGAGATTGTTAAACCAGTTGTTCACTCCCTGTCTGTCCCTGGGTGTCAGAGTGCATGCTAACTATGGTAGAAATCATTAAGGACAAAAATTAAAAGCAAAACCATTTTCACACACTGAAATAGGAGTTTAAATTATGGCTTGTGTATGGGGCACCTGAGTGGCTCAGTCGGTTAAATGTCCGACTCTTGGTTTGGGCTCAGGTCATGATCTCAGGGTTATGAGATTGAGCCCTGAGATGGGCTCCCCACTCAGGGCGGAGTCTGCTTGAGATTCTCTCTCTCTCCCTCTCCCTCTCCCCCTCCCCCTGCTCACTCTCTCTAAAATAAATAAATACTTAAAAAAAATAAATTATGGCTTGTGTAGAAATGCAGGAATTTCTAAAAAAAGTCTTTAATTATGAAATGTCATCTTTTCATAAAGTCTAGGTCTTTGTACTTTTAAAAACATTTGGAAATATTAAAATTAGCAAAATTGATCAAATAACTACAAGCTTACAAATCATTGGTGTGTGGGAACTTTATTTTGCTCTGATTATACATAATCATTGTTGATACTCATTGAAATTAAATGTATTACTATAAAGCTGTTAAAGCCTGAGAAAGGACTGAAAGCATGTTTTGTGTATTTTTTATACTTTATAGAAAGCTAACTTAATGTTTTTTTATTATTGTATTTTTGAATGTCCATCAGAGAAATCCTGAGAAAATACAATTTTGGAATGACCATAGTATACCCAAACTGTGGGGTGAATATTTTCATACATAAAAACCCAGTTGCTGATATCACATAGTATTTATGACAAAGAAGTAATTTTGGAGATTCAAGACCTGGTGTAGAGAAAGGAAATGTTAAATGAAGTGCTACAGCTTTCTTTCACAAGTCATTCATTGTACCATTAAATAAACACATCATGTAAAATTACGTTTTCATCCCAGGAACATGTTGGAACCTGATTCTAACTTACTTAATATGAACAATGAGGTAGATATTTTACCTAAGTGGAGAAGTTGCTGTAAAATCAGTAGTTTCTCATGGACCCCAATTTGAGCTTCAGAAGAACAGCATACTTCAAAATGATGCCTTTATTGTCTTTGGGAACTAGGTTTTCAAGTCACTTAGAGAACAGTAGGTTTGCTGGACAAAATGAGCGTAAAGCCACAGCAAAAATAGTAATGGTGAGAGGTTTATTCCAGATGCTTATTATAAACCTAAAAAGACAAAAACATTAGATTAGCAGTTGCTATGCCCTTGGCCATGGAATGATTTCCACTCTAGAAAATAGTGAGTCTTCTTCGATCTATCATCTGTCTTCAAACATCAGATTCAGGAGGCAGACATGGAGTCACAAGGGGGGGACGAGCTCACCAGGCCAGCCTGAGGGTATAGGAATAAAACATTCAGAAACCTTCCATGAGCGTGATCTTCAGATATCTGACAACAGCTGTAGGGCTTCCATGGGCAAACTTTTCAGCTCTGAGGTCCTGGAGTTGTTGTCATTTGGAAGAATTTGTGGGTGGGGGGAGAAGGCGGGGGAGGAAAGCATGTTCACCAGGTCGGGGAACTTGTGGGGTGCTGCAAAGGACCGTGTACAGAGCTCCAAGTGAGTCCTGCTGGGGGAGCACTGGAGCCTCGGATGTTGAAATGCACGTTCTGGACATAGTTTTTCATTTATACTGACTTTTTATATTATTTTTTGAGAGCGCGGTAGAAATAATAGGGCAGAGAAACGGTCATCGTATTAGGACATCTAAGAAGAGGAATTTCTTCAAACTAATTTGTTTTTCTGCTTTGTAAAATGAGGAGAGTAGGTAGCTGATGAGAGCTTAGCATGACAACCACCATTTCAGATGCATCTGCTCTATTCAACTGTCTCATTTCTTCTTTGTACCATTCACATGGTACTTAGCACAGATTGCCTTATGTTAGATTATTTCTGCATATGCTTTATCTTGTTAGATTTTGGAGCCTCTTTGAGAGCAGAGTCAAGGGTTCAAAAATGAAAATAAAGGCATTAATGTTGTGGTTTAACACTTTGTGGAATACTTTTCCGATATATTATTTGGTATCTCTTAACAGTGTACTGAATGTAACAGGGGCTTCTAATTAAAAGCTAGAAGAACAGATAGAATACGTGTATTTTCTATTTTATTTAAGATTCACTAAAACTTGGTTTATGCTAAAAGACAACATTGGCAAGATTTTCAAATGTTTATGTTATGTGCTTTAGAGTACCAAAAAAATCTACTTTACATAAGTGCCGAGCAAATGTAATATTAACAATTTATATGAGATTTATTTAGGGATAAATTTAAAATCGGTAAATAGAGACAGTAGAGAAAGGTTTCAGACTTTTGAAATTAAAGTTGGAAACTTATGGGAGATTTTGCAACTTTGTTTCAATGAAAGTTATATCTGTAAGTGATTAATAAACACAAAATACATTCCCAAGACAAGGCGGTGGTCTCCTGACCCACTTTCTCTTATTCTCTCTCCCCAGAGTGAACCATACCTACATATTTAATGGTTTCTTTTGGTATTTACCTCTGTGTTTTTAAATAACATATTTGTATGTCTTTATTTTTCAATTGTAGATTTTGAGAATCGACTTCCTGCTCTGGATGAGGATTCTCCTCTCTTACGGGTGCCCTCCCCTCCCTTCCCGCTCCCCCCACACACACTTCCTTTCCCCCTCATCATCATCTCGGGGTATTCTGTCACCTTGTGAAGAAATCAGTATTCAGTGTTTACATTTTTATGACTATGTAAATATTGTTTCTGGATGACCAATCTAGTGTACTATAATTGAATTTCCTGTTTTTTCTGTGGTTAATAATTATCTCTTGTTTTTCATTGGTTTAATTTTCTATGTCCCTGTCACCCATTTGCTGCCAGAATTATAAATCTCCTTTCAGTGGATTTGAACACAACAGGTGTTCTATTGGTTTCAGACCTCCTGCTCCTTCTGTTCTTGGTCTCCACTTCAGACTGGTTATTCATTATAACTGCATTCAATACTTTAATTTTTGGATCCCAGTCTTCTAGTTTTCTTGGTTTCTTCTGTCATTTTGATAGAGTTGCATTAGAAGGGGACAGAGGAAAAGAATTTGTTGGGACTTTTCATCTCAGACAATGCTACATTATTCTACTCTCACACCTGATTGATATTTTAGCTGGGGATATAATTCCAGGTTGGAAATAATTTGCACTCAAAAATATGATGATATTGATTGCTCTATGACTTGTAGCTTTCAGTCTTGTGTTTGAGAAGTTTGATGACTTTCTGATTCTTTTTTTTCAGTTTTACTGAGAAATAATTGATGTACATCATTGTATAAGCTTAAGGTATACAGCATGATGGTTTGATATACATATATTGTGAAATAATTATAGAAGGTTCAACTAACATCCATTACCTGATATAGATATGATTAAAAGAAAAGAAAAAAAGAAAAAAAAATTCCCCTTCGATGAGAGTTCTTAGTATTTACTCTCTTAACAACTTCCCCATATATCATACGGAAGTGCTAGTTACAGTCACCATATGGTACATTCCATCCCTAGTTCTTATTTATCTTATAACTGAGAGTTTGTACCTTTTGACCCCCTTCCTCCAGTTCACCCTCCCCATGCCTTTGGCCTTTGGCAACCATGGGTCTCTGATCTTTTTCTATGAATTTGTTTTGTAAAATTCCACATGTAAGTGAAATCATACAGTATTTGTTCTTCTCTGTCTTACTTATTTCACTTAGTATAATATCTTCAAGGTCATCCACGTTGTTGCAAATGGTTGGGTTTCCTCAATTTTTAAGGCCAAATAGTATTCCATTGTATGTATGTACCACAGCTTCTTTATCCATTCATCTATGGATGGTCACTTAGGTTGTTTCCATGTCTTGGCTATTGTAAAGAATGCTCCTATGAACAGGGGTGTGCAGGTATCTTTTGGAGTTAGTGTTTTCATTTCCTTTGTATATATTACCACAAGTGAAATTGCTGGGTCGTATGGTAGCTCTAGTTTTAATTTTTTGAGGTTCCTCCATAATGGCTGTACCAATTTATATTCCCACCAACAGTGCACAGGGGTTTCTCTTTCTCCACATCCTCACTAGTATTTGTTATCGCTTGTCTTTTTGATGATGGCCATTCTAACAGATGTGAGGTAATATCTCATTGTGGTCTTAATTTGCATTTCTCCAGTGATATTGAGTGATGTTGAGTATTTTTCTCATGTATCTGTTGGCCTTTCATATATCTTCTTTGGAAAAATGTCTATCCAGTTTCTCTGTCCATTTTTTAATTGGGCTACTTGTGGTTTGTTTGTTTTTGCTATTGAGTTGTATGAATTCTCCATATATTTTGGATATTGACTCCTTATCAGGTATTTTTTTCTCATTCTGTAGGTTGTCTTTTTACTTTGTTGATGGTTTCTTTTGCTGTGCAGAAGCTTCCTAGTTGGATGAAATCCTACTTGTTTATTTTTTATTTTTTTGCTTATTTTAGGTGTCGTATCCAAAAATTCACCACCAAGACCCATGTCAAGGAGCTTTATTCTTATGTTTTCTTCTAGGAGTTTCATGGTTTCAGGGCTAACATTTAAGTCTTTAATACATTTCAAGTTAATTTCTGTGTGTGGTTTAAGACAGGGGTGCAGTTTCATTCTGTACATGGGAATATCCAATTATTTAAGCACCATTTATAGAAGAGACTATTTTCTCCATTGAGTATTTTGGCTTCTCTGTCAAATATTAGTTGGCCTTATATGCTTGGATTTATTTCTGGGCTCTCAATTCTGTTCCACTGGTTTATTTGTTTTTATGGCAGTATCATAATGTTTTGATGCTAGAGCTTGAAATCGGGGAGTGTGATGCCTCCTGGTTTTCCTTCTTTCTCAGGATTTCTTTGGCTCTTTGGGGTCTCTTGTGGTTCCATATAATTTTTAGCAGTATTTTTTCTGCTTGTATAATAAAATGCCATTGGAATCTTGACAGGGATTGCATCGAATCTATAGATGGCTTTGGTAGTATGGACATTTTAAAGATTTTATTTATTTGAGAGAGAATGAGAGAGAGAGAGTACATGAGAGGGGGGAAGGTCAGAGGGAGAAGCAGACTCCCTGCTGAGCAGGAAGCCCGACGCAGGACTTGATCCTGGGACTCCAGGATCATGACCTGAGCTGAAGGCAGTCGCTTAACCAACTGAGCCACCCAGGCACCCCAGTATGGACATTTTAACAATTGATTCTTCCAATTCTATCAACATGAGATACCTTTCTATTTATTTGTGCCTTCTTTGATTTCTTTCATCAGTGTCTTATAATTTTCACAGTAGAGTTCTTTCACCTCCTTGGTTAAATTTATTCCTAAGTATTTTAATGTTTTAGATGCTAGTATAAATGGGATCCATTTTTTAAATTTCTTTTTCAGAGATTTTGTTGTTAGTGGATAGCCTTTCTGATTCTTGATTTGTTTGGGGTGTGTGTGTGTGTTTGGTCACCTGGTTCCTCTCTGAAGCTTTTAGACTCTTCTCGTTGCCTCCACACTCTAAAATTTTACAATGTTGTGCTCTGATTTAGGTTTTTTTTAACCATTGTTCTGAGCAGGCCATATACAATCTGGAAACCTATGTCATTTCATTCAGAGAAATTTCCTTGCACTACGTCTTTGTTAATATCTTCCCCTTCACATGTACCTTGTTTTCTCTCTCTCAAACTCCTGCTTGTCAGATACTAGACTTTCTGGACTGGTCCTCTAATTTTCCTGTCTTTTCCGTTCTATTTGTCTTATTGTCTGGGACATTTTCTTCACTTGACCTAACACTTCAATAGATGGGTTCATTTCTGTTCTCATATTGTTTATTTCCAAGAGTTTAAAAATTCTTTCTCCAGGGCGCCTGGGTGGCTCAGTTGGTTAAGCGACTGCCTTCGGCTCAGGTCATGATCCTGGAGTCCCTGGATCGAGTCCCACATCGGGCTCCCTGCTCGGCAGGGAGTCTGCTTCTCCCTCTGACCCTCCTCCCTCTCATGTGCTGTCTCTCTCATTCTCTCTCTCTCAAATAAATAAATAAAATCTTTAAAAAAAAAAATAAAATAAAAAAATAAATAAATAAAAATTCTTTCTCCAAATATTTCCTTTTTGATGTTCTGTTCTAACTCTTTGAAGATGCTAATTGAAACTTCTCTGAACAAAATTGAAATTTTCTCCTATTCATTACATTGCCTGTTTCATTGTTTCAGTGTGTTTGTTTTGGTGCCTTTATTGTACAGGCCTAGTATTCTTAACTTCTATGTTAGACATAACTAATTCCCATCATTCTGCTTCTTAATTCCCTCCAGGCACATGAGAGGATTAACTTCCCTGCTTTTATGTGACTTGTTTTGGCCAGTGGATTATGAACAGAAGTGATGTGCATCTTCCTTGCCCACAAGATACATGTAATCTTGGGATGGAGGTGCTGCAGTCACCCGACATGTGTTCTAGAATGCTGAGCCGTGCTGTGGAGGCCAGCTACCTGGGGGAGTCATCCAGACTTACTTTGAACTTGGCTTCAGCGGGAAATGGGTGATTGTTGTGTTTCGCCACTGAGACTGGCTTTGTTTTTTGTTGGAGCATGGCCTGGCTTGTCCTGACTGATACAGCCCACAGTCATATTATGAATGAGTCATAAAAAGCTCTTTGGAGGCTCTATATTTATGGGTGGGACTTTGTTGTGTAGTGATCTAGCTCAGCCTCTCTGTTATGGTACTCCCAGATGTTAATGTCAACAGATCTCATCTCCTATTCTTGTTAGTTTTCCTGGAAAAATCCCCACCACCCCCTGCCTGGTCAATATAAGCCCAGCTACCAAAATTCTGCAAGCTGAGTGGGGAATGGGGCTTGGGAGGCTCCCTGGACAATATGTAGACCATCCCTTAATCCTCCTTTTGTCAACGATGTCTTCCTTCTTTCAGCTGTACCAGCTGCCCGGAAGCCCACCGTCCCTCTGTGTGGGTCTGTGTGGAGAAGAACCGTCAGTTTCTGACCAGGGTGGGACACAGCAGGCTGAAGCTCTGACTGCTACTTAACAGACTTCCAGCTAGTCCTCCCCGGCCACAGCCTAATGTCTGAGTCCTTGACGCTGCAATTCCAGAGCCGTGTTAGGGGTTTGCAGTATGAATTGATCAGCTTCTGAGCTCGCTTTCTTGCTGATGTAGGTTTCCTATTTCTCACATCCACTAAGTCAGTTACTACTCTGCCATTTGCTTTCCACTGCCTCAAATTTTGTTGCACTACTTGTCCATTGATCCACCCTTTGTCTTTTTGTGTGTATGCCTTTTTTTCATCCCCTGTCTGCTATGTCCTAGAGGATAAACACATGTATTGAGTCTGTTGTGTTTACTGGAATTTCCTTGATGAGGGATTCCCCCCCAACATTTTATTATAAAATATTTCAAACATACAAAAGAGTGAAAACAGTAGAATGAATACATGTATATTTTCTGCTTAAATCTAACAAATAACTTATTGCCATATTTGTTTTATCTTCCCTTCCTCTCTCTTTACATATATGTATATATTATATTTATATCTATATTTACCTTTTTTGCTGAAACATTGGAAGATAAGTTAAGATATTATGACCATTCACTACTAAGTAGTTTAGTATACATCTTCCCAGAACGGGAATATTCTCTTACACACCATAATACCAATTATCGCCACTAATGGAAATTAAAAGGTTCTATAATATCACCTGACATCTAGTATATTTAAATTACCTTAGTTGTTCCAAGAATTCTTTTATAACCTTTTTTTTTCCCCCTAAAAATTGGGACCTAATTGAGATAAATATGCTACAATTGGTTGTTATTTCCCTTTTGGACTAAAAGCCAATTCTTCAAACTTTTTGCATTTTGCATTTTTTCTTTTAATTAATCTTGAACAGTACCATCACCTGTAGAACTGATAAATTAACTAAAGATGAGGCCCTGATAAGGAGATGTTAGGGAAAGTATCCGGGAATAGGCTAATTTTATTTTATAAAGCAATTTTAATGGCTTGTTTTTCTAAATCAGAGGTGACTAATCTAAAAATTTACCGCACAGTGTGCTTTGCACATTCAATTCATTAATGTTGTAGATAAAGAAGCAGTGTTTATCTTTGCAGTGATGAAGAACTATATTTAGAGTTCTGCCCAGCCCACCTCACTTCACCGTGTACACTTTGCCAACATTCAGCCTCGTGACTTCTGTGTGCTTCAAACTGAATTTGAGTCGAAGCTCAAAGGGCATGCATTTTTGTTTATGACTAAGGGCTGATCTCTGAAGTTAGTATAGTTATCAGACATTCCTGGCATTCCATATGTCTAATTTTTAGTGCTTCGAGGACCTGGTGCTACGCCAGAGGAAAGTAGAGGGCGAGAGCCCAAGGAAATAGCACCAGAGAAACTCTTCAAATAAGTTATAAAAATTCAATCATGTGTTTAACTAGCAAACCAAATGCCAGGTATGGAATTGATTTGTAGCATGTTAGTGCCATTCCTTAGGCTGCTTAAGAACATTTCTTAGTTTTCTGATATTTGATTATTGAAATTCCAACCCTGGAGCTTTCAAAAATTCTGTGATTCTTTTGGTTTGTGTGTTAGTTGCACTCGGGGCCAAGATGAGGTGCTTTTCAAAGCAGAAGTCTCGTATCCTGAGAGTGATTCAGTGTTTGGTGGGTGGAGTCATCGTCACAGATGCAGTGATTGGCAGAAAGAACATTTATTGAACGCATGTTGAACGAACACCAGCCATTGCTCTGGGCACCAAGGACTGCAGTGGTGGACAAGGCAGGTCGTGGGGAGGTAGGAAGAAAGACCGTATCAATAAACAAGACAGATGAGACATGATAGCAACTTTGAGGAAATCAACTGAGTCATACCATGGGTAGTGATTATTGTAGATAGACTTGTGTATTAGTCAGCTCTGCCGAGTTAACAAGCAGCCTGCAGATCTCAGTGACTTTTATACAAATGTCTGCTTCTTGTTCATATTATATCAAATCAACTAAACAATAAAATAAGAAGTAAAATAGTCAGCTAAACTATAAATCCAAGGGATGGGGATTACGCGTGATCTATTAAATTGGTCACTAAAAACATGTGTTTTATTTTTTTTTATTTTTAAAGATTTTATTTATTTATTTGACAGAGAGACACAGCGAGAGAGGGAACACAAGCGGGGGAGTGGGAGAGGGCGAAGCAGGCTTCCTGCTGAGCAGGGAGCCTGATGTGGGGCTCAATCCCAGGACCCTGGGATCATGACCTGAGCCGAAGGCAGACGCTTAACGACTGAGCCACCCAGGTGCCCCAAAAACATGTGTTTTAAAAAAATTCAAATTTGTCTCAGTCCAATATACACATGTCACAAAAGAGTTGAATTGGATCCTGATGTCAATAACTTAAAATTAAAACCTTTAAATTTAATATAAAACAGTTTAATACAAAGAAATTGAAGAAATAAATTGTAGGACATTTGGTCAGAAGCTTTAAATGTTTGTTATACTCCTTCGTTGTACACCAAGGTTCAAGAAAGGCCAAATATTAGAAAGATGTTTCCTCTTCATAATGAAGACATTATACATAAAACATGTGAATGGATGGGTCCTCCTCTTAATGGAGACATTATATATAAGATATGTGAATAGATACTGTATAGAAACTGACTAGCCAATGTAACCCCCAAATTTCCAAGTAACATATATGGGTGCAGGCATAGATCTTTTGCAGGTGTATAAACAGTTGTCTTTGAAACATTAAGCACACTTTGCAGGTACACAGAGGATGATTGACTCCTGGACCTCAAAGCTTTCTTTGGAATAAGTCAGACATGGTTTCACTTGTGGGAATCTGGTCAGATGTCCCCAGAGTCTTCCCATTCTTGAAGACCTGTACTTAACCTGAGAATCCCTTCTCTACTCAGGGCTCCTGGAAGACCCCTGACAGTCCAATGCTAACTACTCCATTTGGGTCAGTCCTAATGAGACGTCTTAATGCCAGGCCAGGCTCTGCTAATAGCATCAGCATAGCATCAGAAATTTGTTCAGTGCAATCTATCAGGAATGCAGTGCTCACGTGGCCAAACCAACATACTTTCCTGGAGCCTTTATCCAGGCAGGCTTGCCAGGGACCCACGGAAACAACACAAGCTTCACATGATGAACGGTATGACATTCATTTGCTTTGTCTCTAAATGTAACGATATCTGTAGACGTAGACCATAAAAAAGTAAAACCAGAGGCTAGAAGTGAAGCCCCAGATACTTCCCCACGAGTCACCAAAGCTTACTTCTTAAAATTCTCCAGCCTTGAAACTTAGCAGCCCGCTGCGTGGTAGCTAGAACCCAGCCCAGGGTAGCTGAGCACTCCGTTCCGCGGCCCCCAGCTGCAGGGCTGCAGACCCGGAAACTGCACCAGTCAGGCAGCTGGCCTGGAGTCACCGTCCCCTCAGGAGCTGCCATCCCGTGTGCGCATGTGTAGCTCTGAGGCCACCTTGGTGCACCTGTACCTGAATACTTGTCAGTATCTGCCCTAGGGCTCATCCAGGAATGCCCAGTACAGCATTGTTTTTAGATACAGTTCAACTGTCCATTGGTACTGGACTGTACTGGAAAGGCTAAATAAACTGCGGTCTAAACCTGCTATAAGAAATGAGATAGCAACACGAAAGGTCCCAAGTTATATCGTTGGATGAATAAGGTAAACTGCAGAATGACACACACAGTGTATTATTTATGTTAACGCTGCAGACAGTTCTCTAGCTGTATGCAGAGACGGGTCTGGAAGGGTACACGCTGCACTGGTAATCGTGGGGACTCCCGAGGAGAGGGGTGTGGGGACTGGGATGAGAGCTGGCCGTCAGAGGGAGGTAGAGGTGGAGAAAGCGAGCTGTATGGGTTGAGGTGGAGTCTGGAGGTTGAGCCTGAAGGATTTATGATGGATTGAGTAGGGGCGGGTGGGGGGTGAGGGAGAGGGAGACGTGAAGGGTTGTGACTCGAGCATCTGGGTTGAGGATCCCGGCATTTTCCAAGATGTGTAATCTGGGAAGGACCATGGTTGGGGGAAGGGTGAGGAACGGGGGTCAAGGGTTATGTTTCGTGTGAGTTTAACATTCATTGTGGCTATGAAACCACCTTCCCCCCCAAACAGAATTATCAGGTAGATGTTGCCTGGATCTCCACACAGAGGTGTGGCTTAGCAATCATTCGCTCATTGTTTTCTCTAACATCTGTTGAGCACCAAGGGCCATGCTACGGGCTTAGAGAAAAACCAGGAAGGACTTAGTGAACAGAATAGACAAGTCAACTGAAAAAATGTGAACAGTGTGAAAAACAACCAATTTGAAGGGGAAAGATATTTCCCAAACCAAAGCTCCTACGATGCTATTAAATAGTGTAGTTTAGGAAGCAGGATGGCTTGCCTGGGGGAGACAGCGCATTCTGAAGGATCTTTTTTTAAATTTTATTTTATTGTTATGTTAATCACCAAACATTACATCATTAGTTTTAGATGTAGTGTTCCATGATTCATTGTTTGTGCATAACACCCAGTGCTCCATGCAGAACGTGCCCTCTGAAGGATCTTTTAAGGAAGTGGAATCTCAAAGGACAATCGTAAGGTGAAACTGAGCAGGGAGAGATTGGTGGAAAAGTGGAGGGAAGGAGGGTGTCCAGGCAGAGGGAGCTGCACAGATAAAAAGCCTGTTTCTGCTGCCTGATTCTTCCTTTACTTCGCACGGACTCATTTAGGTTTTCAGCAATTGGTAGAGTAGGCATCTGAAGAGCAGGTGTCCTGCTTCTGGGCAGTGAAGTCGTGTAGGATTGCCACCCTTTGCCCGCTGGCAAACATTATGATTTTCTGGTGTTAATGAGGTCAATAAGCTGATCCCTTGTTGGTATGAGCTGGTTTTTCTTTCTTCTCTGCTGTTCAGTGTTTGTAGACCACTATGCCAATAACTTGTGCCAACCATGTCACAAAACTTGGCCCCTCACACTGAGCTTGAAGTCGGATCATTGTTTCTCCCTCAAAAGCTACGTTTGTTTGCAGATGCTTATAGCAGCCTTACTCATCCTAGCGGAAACAGTCCCAAGGTCTGTAAAGCGGTGAATGGATAAACAAAATGTGATATGTCCGTACAATAGGACACTATTTTGCAATAAAAGGAACAAACTCTTGACACACACAACAGTATGGATGTACCTCAAAAAAACATTATGCTAAATAAAAAAGCCAGACATCAGAAACCACAGGTTGTACGACTCCATTGATCTGACATTCCAGAAAAGGCAAATCCATAGAGACAGAACGTAAATGAGTGGTTGCCTGGGGCAGGCAGTAGGGATGGGGGTCCCGGGTGACTGCACCTAGGCACAAGGGATCTTTTCGGGTTGGTAGGAATGTGCTAAACTTAGATTGCGTGGTGGTTTTAACTCTCTACATTTACTAAAAATTTCTGATTTGCACACTTAAACCATGGGCAAGTGTTATGGTATGTAAATTAAACTCCGGTAATGCTGTTAAACAGCAACAGCTAGGCTTGGGTTGTAAAATGCCAGCATGAGCCGTGACTGCTTCCCGTGGTCAGGATGGTGGGAGAGCGACCCTAGTGACAGGGCATTCAGTGTCGTGGAGAAGAGGTTGCACCTGCGTGGACTCTGCCAGGTGGGGTTCCTGGCCACGAGGATTCCTTCCCTTTTAACCAATATGGGGTCCCTGGGACGTAAGCTCGAGAACTAGGTGCTCTAGTCCATGGAGAGTTTCATATAGTGTCGTCAGGAGGATTCCTTGGTGTTCAACGGAACTACCTCCCTCGTGTTAAGTCAGTCATTTTCTAGATGGTACAACAAGCAGATATACTCAGAGTTCATTGGTTTTCAAAACACACATTTCGCTCTCACTGGGGAACACTTTCATGCCACGCTTACATCCACAGGACAGCCGGCCAGTCACTGGTTATCTCTGGAAGAACTGCTGGGGGACCAGAACCATGCTTCCCACATCCTGTGTATCCCAGTGTGGGACAGAGGCATTCAGTAAAGATTTGGTGACCTGATGAATGCATGAATGAAATGTTCCTTTGCTGTAAGTTTTATTATTACTTGCTATGGGCAGGAGCGAAAAGATGAGAGAGAAGTGGGGTTTCCCCCCCCTTCCGTTGTCTAAGCCCTTCTTTCTGTTCTCTGCTTTTGTCCCGTTAAATGTGGGCACATCCCAAGGCCTTGCCTGGCTCACTCATCTCATCCATTATCTGATGTCCCAGTGGAGATTTTAGTCTATATTTTCCCTGCGTGTCCCTCAGGCACCTCACACGCAACATCTTTTAAAGTTAATTAATCCGGGATAATTTTGCTTACCGGTGTTGCTATGACCGTACTCAAACCACAGAATTGTAGACTTTCTCAATTACCTCTCTCTTGTTTAGGGAGAACACCCCCCAGCTTTTCAGTATCCAGCTTCTACTTTCAGGGACCCAGGCCTGGAACCCCACATTTACAGGAGTCTTTTCTCTTCCCTGGCAGCCTCAGATGCTATTATTTTCCTCATGGCAGTGCTCCTGTCCGCTGCCACGGTGCTTTCCTTTCTCCCTGGCCATCGCCATTGCTTACTACCTGATGGTAAAATGGAAAATTGAGCTGTTTCAGCCCCTCTCTAACCCAGGGGCTCTCCCCCTGCAGTAGGCAGGGAGGCTTGCGGAGGGCGAGGGCGTGGCCCCGCCTTCAGGCTCTGATTTAGTGGCTTGAGGGGAGGAAGTTGATAACTTGCATTTCTAGTAAGTTACCAGGTGAGGCTGCTGCTGCTGGATTAGTCTGTTCAGTGCACCGCTGTTAGGTTCACCTTCCTCAATTAAAATTTGTCCCGATTATGCTACCCTTTGCTGGAGTCTTCCATTGGCCTAGGACCATTTCCCAAGAAGGGTGTAGTAGAACGGGGACATCACATTAAGTAAATTTGAGTCATATTACTTTCTGTTGTAAGGAGAAAGTCAGTCTGGTGCTAGTATGTCTTTAACACGTTTCTAATACTTATTAATTGCCTTTTTAACAGAGCAAGCTGTAAGCTTAACGCCTCTGTCGCCTCTGTCGGTAATTCTCTGAAATGTATTGCATGATCTTGTTTTCATTGTATATATTTTTCAATGGCAAGTGTTAAAGGACTACAGTTTGAAACACTGGATGTAGGAATGGAACCCAGAAGTCTCAAAGAATTCTTATGTATCTTCTAGTGGGTTTCATACTTTAGCTTCTTTGTCTATCACATGTGATTCTTTTGACTTATCTGGAATTAATTAGGTTGGAAGGAAGATAAGGATCTAGCTTTTTTCCCCTGTCAATCTAGTTTTCCCAAGACTTTTCTTCTTCTTTTCTTATTATTTTTTAGAGAGGGGAAGGGGCAGAGAAAGAAGGCAACAGAGAATCTCAAGCAGACTCTGAGCCTGTCTCTGGGCTCAGTCTCACAACCCTGAGATCATGACCTGAGCCAAAATCAAGAGTTGGGACACTTAACTGACTGAGCCACCCAGGTGCCCCCCCACCAATACTTTAAAATAATCAGTCTTTTATTTATCCTAAATAGTTCATGGACCAGTAATATCCTCGGAAAAAAATGTTTGCAACTTGACAAAGGATTAATGCCAACATGTCTTACAGGTTGCTACAAATCAATATGGAGAGCACTTTTAAAAAAGGACAAAAGGAAGCAAACATACAGAAAAGTTACAGACCTTATGTAGTAATTGTTAGATTTATGCCCCCCACCCCCACCCCAGGACCGTATCAGGGGTGGTGGAATGTGGGTAATGGGCGCTCACTACCATTGTGGATGAGAGTGCAAATTGGTAATGCCCAGGTGGAGGAGAGTATGTATCAGGATTAAAAAATTTAAATGCTAATATGTCTTTAAGATCTCTCTAATGCATATTGACATTTTTAAATTTTAAAAGTGTGTATACTCTTCGACTCACTGCCAGGAATTCATTCTAAAAAGTACTTACACAGCTGAAAATATTTACAAGCATGTACATGGAAGCATTAATTTCTCTTGAAGGAAGTTGAAACTAATGTCTGTTAATTGGTGATTAGTCAAATAATGGGCTGTAATCTGTTCCATATATGTAGGTATTAAAAGATTGAGGTAAATGTATAGTTATGCTCATTGAAAAATTTCTAACTTGTATTGCAAACTAAATAAAGTCATAGAAAATGCACATAGTATGAGCCTGTTCATACATTTTGTAATAGCATGTGAATTTATAGATGGACTGAAAAGATACCAATGTATGGGAATATATATCTTTCTATAGGGAAATGAAGGCAGGACTTTACTAATAGTTTATCCTATTTTATATATTTTTCATGATGAGAAAGTATTACTTGGGTTTTTTTAAGGCAAGGCTCAAAACTATAGTGTATAGTTTAGTTTATTACCAATCTTGTAAAAATGTGCATAATATATATGTGCTTCAGTATATGGGTGTGTATGTTTTTTTAAGAAAAGCATAGCCTGGAATGAAACACACTGTTGACTGGGGTTATCCCTATGTAATAAGGTTATAGGGATTAAAAAACATCTTCCTAGTTCCTTAGATTTTGATAAAAGTAATACAGGGTCATTTTAATCATTGAGTTAACCTCTTTAAGATAGAGGTTGAATACAGCAAGGTTCTAGCCATCCAGAGGGGTGTGCTTACTGTAAATCAGTTCTTTGTTGTTCTGGCTGGAGCACGTTCTCCTGAGTGAATCCTCCAGCACCTTCCAGTCCTGGTCCTTGAATAGCTCTTAATCTGTGATGGCGTCCACAATGGTTGTGCTGTTTGAACTGTAGGTAGGAGGATGAGGCGGTCTTGGTGGGTTTGTTTGTTTGGATAATAATCTGTTAAGCCCTCTTCCTCTCGCCAGCATTCTTTACTGGCATATCTACTTAAATTCTCAAACTCTTTTCCAAAACCAAATAATCCAAAGGGCAAACATTTCTTGGCACTTAGGAGAGAAAAGAGGTTCAGGTTGAAGTGTTTGCTGACCACTCTGTTTTCTTCTGTAGGGTAAAATACTTTTAAAAAATGGCTAAATTATTGTAACACCTGCGATAAATTCTTTTACCTCTCTGTCACTAAGAATCTGTTTTCTGTTTAGCTATTCATTTATGATATATAATGTAATTATAATAAGCCAAAATAAGTTACAGGACCAGATATTTTGGTGCAATATTGAGAGATTTTTCTCCTTTCTTGTTATCTCCATAGTCTTGTTATCAGCTATTCACTAATATATTTATCAATGATCACCTAAATATTAACCTTCATATTATTCTTTTAATAAATGCACTTACTATTACACTTATGTAAATTGAAAATTAAAAAAAAAAAGCAATAACAGTCCTCCATAATTGTTTTCTTCCTGTCTTTCTTTCTAATCTGCATCCATTCAGTTTCAACATGGATTCTAAACTGATGAGGTAGGTATTGTGCTGGGGACGCAGAGAACAGAATGGGGCCCTGCCTTGGAGAAGCTCGTAAGCCGGTGGGGAAGACAGAGGCTAGTAAGATGCCTTAGGTGGCCACTCAGTCTTTGGAGGGGTGGTCCTGTGGGACAGGATTCAGGGAATACTGCGTAAGACTAGCATTCCTAGGTTAAAGGGAATCAACTTTTTAATGCTTTTCTAATACTGCCAAATTGTTTCTTAAAAGGATTGTCTCAAGTTACAAAATTACCAGCAACAAACAAAAGTAACTGATTCTTCACATCCTCACCAGAACTGAGTTTCATTAGGAAGACAAACCAAACCAAAACAAAAACTCGATACCCTAACAGGCTTAAAATTAAGCCTCATTATTGTTTCATTTGGCATTTCTTTTTTACTAGTGAAGTTACACATTTTCACATATTTTTATTATTTAACTTCCTCTTGTGAAGAGATCTTACTCACTTGGAGTCTTGGCATTGTTATGACGTGTTGCTATTTTTAAAAAATAGTTTATTGAGGTGAAATTCACATACCACAGAATGAACCACTTTAAAGTGGCATTTACTACATCTACACTGTTGTGCAAGCACCGTCTCTGGTTCTGAAACATTTCTCTCCTTCCAGATACTCATCCAGCAGTTTCTCCCCATTTGCCCCCCTCCCTAGCTTCTGACAACCACCCCTCTACTCTCTATCTTTATGGATTTGTTTATCCTGGATATTTCATGTGCGTGGAATCGTACCCTATGTGACCTTTGGGGTCTGGCTTTACTTAGCCTAATGTTTTGGAGGTCCTGTGCGTTGTAGCACGTGTAAGCACTTCATTCCTTTCCATGGCTGGATGATACTGCATTGCACGTATATACCACATGCAGTCTATCCGTTGATGGACATTTGAGGTGTCTCACTTTTTGGCTGCTGTAGACAGTGCTGCTGTGAACATTATGGGCATGCAGTGGCTTGGGTACCTGTTTTCAGTTCTTTGGGGCATCTACCCAGGAGCAGAAATGCGAGGTCATGTAGTAATCCTGTGTTTAACTTCTGAGGAACTGCCCAACTGTTTTCTGCAGGGGCTGAAAACATGTTACCTTCCCACCAACAATGTGCAGGGGGTTTCCCTTTTCTCCACATCCGTGTCAACACTTGTTACTTTCTGTTCTGGGGGTGTTGTTCTAATTATAGCCATCCTGGTGTGTATGAACTGGTACCTCATTATGTTTTTTATTTGCATTTTCCTGTTGACTAATGATGTTGAGTACTTATTACTATTCTGTATGTAGGTGGAAATATGAAAGAAAAAGAAAACCTTGCTTTTCAAGACCTTATTTTAAAAAATTTTAAGTGTTCTTTGAGGAAAAAAAATGTTGACTTAAAATTAAATGAAGCGACTCCAATCTGAGAATTATTAAGCCATTAATTTTGTTTAAACATCTCATTAAACATAGTTTTCATCATATAGGTATTTCTGAAGCAGAGGCTTCTGCCTCCAGTTTCATTTTTAAATTGAGTTTGTTTTCCTTTCTCCATCACCTGGATGGATTAGGGCTGTGATTAGTGGTTTAACTAGTGATTCTCCAAGTATGGTCCAGGGGCCAGAGTATGAGCATCACTTGGGAACTTGTTAAGACACGCAGGTTCCCCACCTCGATCTACTGAGGCAGAAAGTGTGGGGATGGGTCCAGTGATCTATTTTATAATAAGCCTTTCAGATGAGTTGGATGTACATGTAGGTTCAGGAGCTACTGCTCGGAATCAACATTTCCAGGCTGATCTTACATTAAAGAGCTCCTGTGGGAAATGTGATCCATAATTTTGACCTTATAGGCACCAACTGTTTTTTTTTAGTTAAAATAGGCGGACAATGTAAACAATTAAGTCGAATCATTTTCTAACCTCCTGTTTCAGAATTGCATGTATAAATATAGTATTACTTAGAAATTGCAGTTCAGTCTACAAATCCTATCAAAAAGATTAAGTATTTTTAAAAAAGCTGCTTTTGATCGTCGGTCAGATCTTTAAAAGAACGTAGGAGTTGTGTGTCCCTGATCCGTATCTTTCCCTCTCTCTGTGATTGTACTTGACCTCCTCGTCCTTCGGAGCCTCTGTTGTGAAGGTGGACAGTGTGAAGGCCTGTGTGGGGGCACGTAGCCTTTGCCGCCTTAATAGGAGCCCCTCAGGCCGTGTAGACAGCCACAGTGTACCCCTCTGCCCAGCGATGCTGCTTCAGCATACAGACCCCTCCCCTCTCCCTCCAGAACTTTTGAAAGGGGCCCCTTTCTTGCCGCTTCTTCCAGAAACTGGTGGAGAGTCAAATCCGTATCAGTAGCTGAACGCATGCTTTAGAGAACAATGACAGCGACACACTGCATAATCAGCCCAGTGGCTGGAAACCACAAATGTTGACTAGAAAGAGGTATGTGTTACCCAGTCGTGTGCTTATTGGATTACAGTTTAAGTTTTTTTTTCCTGCATGGGCTATTCAGATGGCAATAACACTTATATGTACTTCGCAGAGTTTTATGAGGATTTAACGCACACATTTATATGTATTAAAGCATGTGTGGTACATGGTAAACAGTGAATGTTTTGTATTTTTAGTATAATTACTTCATGTAAAAGTTGACTTCTTTCTACATAGAATAGTGTAAGCGTTGACATTTTTGCAAATAATACAGTTGAGTCCCCAAATCGACAGCATAAGCGGTGTGCTCTTTCAAAGGTGAGTCACCCACAAATATTGCCTTTCAGTCATATATTCATGAAGTAGCTATAGATTGGGTTAGGTGGCATAAGGGAGATTTTGACAGGGTCTCCTAAAGCCCTCTAGATTTTAAGATCTCTAGGTTGGAATGAATAAATGGTTAGGAAATGAACATTAAAGATGAGCCAGAAGATTTGAGGAAAGGTTTTCTTTAGGGTGGAGGGATTGAGTATATTTGTAGGCCAAGGGAGAAAAAAACGAACTATACGAGAGGAGATTCATGCTTGATACTAATTGATGGGATGTGATTGCAGAGCAGGGAGAACCCGGTGGGATTATGGACAGGAGATTGGTAGGCTTTTGAGTAGAGAAGGGATATGAGCAACGGTGAGGGGAACCAGACAGTTGGGTTCTAGGAGAGCAGGTTTGGGAAACAAGACCGTTGTGTTCAAATTTGAAAGCCCATCACATGGAAGAAAGATTACACTGGTTCTCTTTGGCAACTAGGGAAAAAACTAGCACCAGTGGGTAAAAGAGGAAGGCCAGACCTCGGGCCACCACAGAAAAGAACTGTCTGAGAGCCCAAGCAGGTACAAAGATGACATGAACTCAGTCTGGAGAAACGGACCTGGTTGGGCCCCCCAGTTATGCTCCTCAGCAGCGAAACATTGGGTGAGCCATTTAAATCATGGTGCCCCAGGCTCCTCCTTGACCCGGTGTACTGGGCTCAGGGCCATCCCTGTCTGGCAGTTCTCCTGTCTAATATGGCTCGTTTTGAAAAATTTAAGCTAATTTCCTCAAAGATACGAAGTTCACTTCATCCACCCTCCTCTGAAGTGGTCTGTATAATTTCTCTTAAGAGCCGTTTTCTTCTTGCTGCCACCATTCACCTTTTTCTGTGATTCCCCCTCTTTCTGTCCCTTTGCTACTTCCCCTGACTAGTATAGCGATAGAAACAGATAGACGTATTGAGGGGCCTAATTAACATCATTATAAGTTAATATTCTGTCAGGCCTCTGTAGCCGTTCAGCGCTGTTTGTGTGGGCAGATCCCGTAGTAATCCTAGACAGCTCACAACGTGAACTCTGCTTTGACTAAGCCCCACGAGAGCCGCAGATACCACAAAGCAAAAACAACTGGGAAGACCTTTCGCATTCACGCTAAACTATACATCTGGGGGACTTAAACTGTGGCAAGAGTTTTATTAACCCGAGAATGGCTTTCTCTGTCAAGTGCCTTTTCTTTCGGTGCAATTAGTTCAAACTCAGTGCTTTGGGATTTGTGCTTATGCGCACGCAGCATTCACCATCACGTAATTGTGGTGAAGAGTAAATCTGTGTGTGTGTGGCAGATGTCTCATGTCATAGGACAGGTATCCGTGATTGACAGTAAGCCCTAAATGGCGGATCATGTGGAAGGATGAGACAGTGCCCACAAAGAGAGGAAATGCCGTGCAAAGTTCAAATTTTGTATGTGAGCATTGGCAAAGCGCTGTAGTAAATTGGCATTTTCTTCACATTAGTCACGGTGCAAAAGAAGGCGGTTTTTAAAGCAAAGAGTAATCTCTGGAATTTAGCATAAAGACTCTTGTTAGTTTCAGGCTTTTTGCATGATGTTGCTCCTTTGTGGGGAACCAACAAAAAGCAAACTCCATCCATTTTTAGTTCCTGAACATCAAAGGAAGATGGAATGTTTCAGAGATTCCTTGTGCAAAACAAGAGGAAGAAATTTAGAAACTAATCAACGTTTCTGCTTACTGTATTTGTTCTAAGTCATATTGTTTCTAATTTTGGAATGCATCTGTTAACTTCTTTTTGTTTTGTGTTACTTCTTAGTATGTCACAGTAATATGTTCCCATTATCAGGATAGCAGCAGAACTGAGTGCTTAATTCTATTTGGTATCTGAGAATGTTATTCTATTTATACCTTGTAGTTTGGATAAGAATTAAATTCTAACATTTTGAAATTTATACATATGTATTTTAATGGTTTTACTTATTGATAGAGTGTGGAGAAAAGATAGGTACTTATCCAGGTACAGAAAATAAAGCATCTAATTGATTTTTGAAGTAACACTGCAAAGAAATTTTTACATTAAAATTTCCAGGAATGGAAACTTTTGAATTTTTTAACTGAGTTCATAATTACATGTATACTTATAGATGTAATTCTAGTCTTAGAACAGTGACAGTTAATAAAATGCTTATTATCTGTTGAGCAATTAATAGGAAAAACTGGATAATTTCCAAGTAGAGTCAAATTACCGTAATTTGTAATCATAACCCATGTTCTGAAGCTTTTGTGACTTCTCATTCTTAGACTGACAAATACATTCATGTCATACTCAGGCTGAAGCATGTTGATTTGATACCAAGATAACACTTGTGTAATACCACTCTCTTGTCATTTAAACTCACATATCCGTGTCTTATTCATTTCTTTAGGATGCATGTGCATTTTAGACAGCACTGATAAAAGAGTGAGGGAAAGAGAACAGAATGATATGCAAGGTAACCTGGCACAGGGGCTTTATCTAATAATCAGCTTTATCAACAGAGTCAGAGATCAGTCTTACAGACAACGTATGAAGGCAAGGCCGCTTCCTGTGGTAGGGGGTTTTATTGATGTAGTATCTAATTCCTTTATCAGTTTTCCTGGGCAGTTTACGATATAAGATGGAATTTAAGCACAACTAAGAGCATGGTTTTTTGACTTGGATTGGGTTCAAATTGACTCCAGGTTTGCAAAGTAAATCTGACGAGTTGCCATATTATTGGGTGCATTACCTAACATGTCTGGGGCTCATTTCACTCATCTAATATATACTGAAGCTTCCCATTCGTCGACGATTATGTTGTTTAATCCTCATTTAAACTTCACGATCCGCCTTCCCCCCTTTAAAAACGATTCAGAAACAGGGGTTTTTAAGGTTAGTAACCTGCCCTAGGTTGTCCAGCAGGTAAGTGGCAGACAGGGAATTGAACCCAGCAGATCTCTGATGCCAAATTTCAGGCTCTTACCTTCTGAGCCAGTGGTTCCCAAATTTTCCATAATTACCTGGAGAGCTTGATTAAACATGCATTGGTGGGCCCTCAAGTTTCTGATTCTGTAGGACTCCGCCTAAGGGCCCAATAATTTGTTATTTCTAACCAGCGCCCAGATGTTGATGCTGCTGGTCGTGAAGACCGTACGTTGAGAACTACTGCCTGACTCCATTCCTCTGAAGAACAAATTAGAGAATTCATGTGTTGCGCTTGGATTGATAATTTCTGACATCTGGTGACTATTTACCATGTCCTTGACACTGTTCTAAGTTATTTCCTTTTTAATCTCACATTAATCTTAAGAGGCAGTTAAATTGCAGGGAGAGGATAAGGGGGGTGTGATCACCACTTAAAAGAGAAGGAACCTGGGGTAGATAGAGGCTCCCAGTAAGGTGGTCTCCTAGTGTCTCAGGGGCAGAGCTGCTTGGTCTCCTTATTACTTCCATCAGCTGAACTGGTTTCAAAGGCCGGTGTCCCCAGAAGCAGATTTCGGGCTTTGGGAACATTGAGAGTAAAGGAGACACTCCCTTCTTTTCATCCACTGGTATTTTATGTCCTTGGAGGGGGCTATTGTAGGCGAGGCCTGGGAAGAAAGCGTTTCCCTCCTTTACGTATTGATCTCCCAGCATTCTGAAGGGTAGGTAACACAGTTTGTCATTCTGATGAATGATGAGATTCTGGAAACGAGCTGTATTTCAGTTGAACTATGTCATTGTTGATATTCATTAGCATGGATAAATGGGATTCCAGGTGATTCTGTATGTAGGAACTGTGTTGGTGGTGGTGCCCGTAGCTAAATCAGAAGGTATGTCCACTGATATTGGCCACCCGACAATAGGACATTCACTAACCTGTACTATTAGCCTGCCCAGGCTGCTCTAACCAAGCCAAGGAAAATCTCAAAATCAAAAATGAAGAAAGTGAGAGAGAAAAATCAACCCAACATTAAGTTTGAAACCCGTAGTGCTTAGGAAACTGTGGTTTCCATCATTCATTTTAAAGCTTAAAGAGAAAGCATAACAGAAAACTATAAAATAATCATGAAAGAAATTGAGGAAGACACAAAGAAATGGAAAAATGTTCCATGCTCATGGATTGGAAGAACAAATATTGTGAAGATGTCAATGCTACCTAGAGCAATCTACACATTTAATGCAGTCCCTATCAAAATACCATCAACTTTTTTCAAAGAAATGGAACAAATAATCCTAAAATTTATATAGAACCAGAAAAGACCCCGAATAGCCAGAGGAATGTTGAAAAAGAAAAGCAAAGCTGGCGGCATCACAATTCCGGACTTCCAGCTTTATTACAAAGCTGTCATCATCAAGACAGTATGGTACTGGCCCAAAAACAGACACATAGATCAATGGAACAGAATAGAGAGCCCAGAAACAGACCCTCAACTCTATGGTCAACTAATCTTTGACAAAGCAGGAAAGAATGTCCAGTGGAAAAAAGACAGTCTCTTCAACAAATGGTGTTGGGAAAATTGGACAGCCACATGCAGAAGAATGAAACTGGACCATTTCCTTACACCTCACACAAAAATAGACTCAAAATGGTTGAAAGACCTAAATGTGAGACAGGAGTCCATCAAAATCCGAAAGGAGAACACAGGCAGCAACCTCTTCGACCTCAGCCACAGCAACTTCTTCCTAGAAACATCGCCAAAGGCAAGGGAAGCAAGGGCAAAAATGAACTATTGGGACTTCATCAGGATAAAAAGCTTTTGCACAGCAAAAGAAACAGTCAACAAGACCAAAAGACAACCGACAGAATGGGAGAAGATATTTGCAAAGGACATATCAGATAAAGGGCTAGTATCCAAAATCTATAAAGAACTTATCAAACTCAACACCCAAAGAACAAATGATCCAATCAAGAAATGGGCAGAAGACATGAACAGACATTTTTCCAAAGAAGACATCCAAACAGCCAACAGACACATGAAAAAGTGCTCAGCATTGCTTGGCATCAGGGAAATCCAAATCAAAACCTCAATGAGATACCACCTCACACCAGTCAGAATGGCTAAAATTAACAAGTCAGGAAATGACAGATGTTGGAGAGGATGCAGAGAAAGGGGAACCCTCCTACACTGTTGGTGGGAATGCAAGCTGGTGCAGCCACTCTGGAAAACAGTATGGAGGTTCCTCAAAAAGCTGAAAATAGAGGTACCGTACAACCCAGCAATTGCACTACTGGGTATTTACCCCAAAGATACAAATGTAGGGATCCAAAGGGGTACGTGCAACCCGATGTTTATAGCAGCAATGTCCACAATAGCCAAACTATGGAAAGAGCCAAGATGTCCATCGACAGATGAATGGATAAAGAAGATGTGGTATATATATACAATGGAATATTATGCAGCCATCAAAAGGAATGAAAGCTTGCCATTTGCAACGGCGTGGATGGAACTGGAGGGTATTATGCTGAGGGAAATAAGTCAATCAGAGAAAGACCATGTATCATATGATCTCACTGATATGAGGAATTCTTAATCTCAGGAAACAAACTGAGGGTTGCTGGAGTGGTGCGGGGTGGGAGGGATGGGGTGGCTGGGTGATAGACATTGGGGAGGGTATGTGCTATGGTGAGCACTGTGAATTGTGCAAGACTGTTGAATCGCAGACCTGTACCTCTGAAGCAAATAATACATTATATGTAAAAAAAAAAAAAAAAAAAAAAAAAAAGAAGATAGCAGGAAGGGAAAAATGAAGGCAGGGGGAATCGGAGGGGAAGTCGAACCATGAGTGACTATGGACTCTGAGAAACAAACTGAGCGTTCTATAGGGGAGGGGGGTGGGGGGATGGGTTAGCCTGGTGATGGGTATTAAAGAGGGCACGTACTGAATGGAGCACTGGGTGTTATACGCAAACAATGAATCATGGAACACTACATCAAAAACTAATGATGTATGGTGATTAACATAACATAATAAAATAAAAAAAAAAGAAAGCATAAGGCAGCTTCAAAAGGCGACATCACATTGATACCTAAGTATTTTGTGTGTTTGGTTCCATTAGAAATTGTGTTGAGTGACTGGTATGTGTAAGATACTTACAAAAATAAAATATACTTGTCCCCCCTGTCATAGTGGACCCCACATTCAAGTAAGTGTTCAGTTAATTTATACAAGAGCATCTAAATCTAGAATTAGTGTATCCTGATACGTATCTTGTCTTAGAGTTACTGGTGTGATGATTTCCATGATGCCAGGATTTGAATCCCGGGACAAATTTTTCTTTGTCATGGGAGAGCCATTTAGTGGAGAGCTGGAGCAGGGTCCCAGGCCTCCTTACTGTCAGCTTGGACTTCTCCCTGATTTAAAATGGCTTTACTTATTTATTGTATGGATTTATCTCCCAGTCTTAAGCTGTGAACTTTGCAAAGGGTATTATGACTTATTGTTACTTTTTTGGATATTCATCTCTGTATTTTATCCTTGTTTTTTTTTTTTTTCTGTTAAGATTTCAAACACAGCCATGCAAACTCTAGACACAATTGAGAACAAAACGGAAATGCCACCTAGACACGTCTTCATTATGGTTAGGGTACCGAATTTTGACCTATGTTGTTTGATGGAAAGAATCACCGTGCATTTATTCTGGTCTGTTGCAGGTTAACGAAGCCCTTGTCATTTGCTGATTGTGTTGGGGATGAGCTGCCGTGGGGCTGGGAAGCAGGGTTTGACCCACAGATTGGCGTCTACTACATCGATCATGTCAACAGTAAGTTTTTCTTTTTTGTAAAAGTAACCCCCCCCCCCAATCTGGAATCATACAAAAGGGTAAACACTCTACAAAGTGAATTTTTTTATTTTAAACCCCACTTTCTCAGTGACTAATATTACCTGAAATGCCCGTTTTGGAATCTGGGGCATGTATGTACATTGGGCTTATGGGGGCAGAGACAGAGAAATGAATCTGTCTGTCTGTGTGTCTGTCTGCGTGGTAGGGGTGAGTGTTCTCGAGCGCAGGTGTGGGGGCCGGTGGAGACCATGAGCCGTCCCATGACCACTGCCCTTCAGAGTGGGGTTCCTCCTTTTCTGTCCTTGCCGCAGAGCTGGGCATGCTGGGCACGCCGCGTACAGCCAGGTCCAGTGGCTTTGTGTGTGCTGTGGTGGGAAGGGGGGCGACTGACATCAGCACCTCTCGGAGATGCAGCTGTACCGTGGAAAAGACTAAACCCTTGTTTTGTTTTGTTTCCTGATTTCTTTGTGGTTGTAAGGGGAGCACCTCTCATTTTTACAGCTTTTTAATCTGTCAGATCACTGGCATGGTAAGGCTAGGCAGAGGATTGCTGTGACCATGAACAACTTTTTAAAACACATACTCGAAGTATTGTTTATATGTCTGTGTGTGTGTGTGTGAGTGTGAGTGTGTGTATATTTACTCCCTACCCACCCCTTTAAAAAATGTATTCAGATGGATGCATGTAATACTCACTGATACTCAGTTTGCTTATTTCATTTAAAAGTGAGCATCTTGAGGGGCGCTTGGATGGCTCAGTTGGTGAAGCATCTGCCTCTGGCTCAGGTCATAACCTCGGGGTCCTGGGATCGAGCCCCGTATTGGGCTCCCTGCTCAGCAGGGAGTCTGCTTCTCCCTCTCCTCCCACCTTGTGCTCTCTCTCAGTATCTCTGTCTCTCTCTCTCAAATAAATAAATAAAATCTTAAAAAAAATAAGGATTTTGAGTAATATATAATGATTTATACTCTGTTATCTTATTTCTCATAGGTCTATTATATTAAAAATTTACATAATATAGTACTCTTTAGGGGCACCTGGGTGGCTCAGTCGGTTCAGTGTCTGCCTTTGGCTCAGGTCATGATCTCAGGGTCCTGAGATTGGGTCCCACATTGGGCTCCCTACTCAGCGGAGAGTCCGTTTCTCCCTCTGCCTCTGCCGCTCCCCCTGCTCGTGCTCTTGCTCTCTCATGCTCACTCTCTCTCTCTCAAATAAATAAATACAACCTTTAAAAAATATATATAGTGCTCTTTAATATCTTTAAGAATAATATCGTTATAAAAAAGTATCTTATTTGATGCTTGGTTATTAGTGATGGCTTGCAGCTGCCCTCGTGTAAGTATATGATAAAGTTTTTGAGAGGCACAAAAAGCCCATATTAATAACAATGATCTCTTAGAAACCTAAGAATGTTCAATATATAAAATCTGCTCACAGTACTTACATCAAATTTGAGAAAATATCCCCCCACTGATTCTCTGTCAGGGTCTTTTTTTGATCTGAGCAAATCCTCGCCTCCCAGGATGATTGGGAAGGGTTCCAGAACTGATGGAGCTGCCCCACTCATGCCTGACATCTGCAGAGGCTGAAGGCGTGGGGTGCTTGCTGAGGTGGGGGAGAAGGCTTTGTGCCCCCCGGCGGCCTGCTGGGAGGCTCCAGTCCCAGTGCGGTTGGGACACAGGACTGGCTTCCAGCAGTTCACACTGCGAGGAGGGGCTCTGCCTGGGAGACCACCGAGAGTGGACAGTAAAATGCTTCCCCTCAACCCAGCGGCAACCGGCAAGGCGGACAAGAGGGCAGTTAGGATGCTGGCATGGGGGGTGTTTGCTACCGCGCGGTGGGCGTGCAGGCGGCATGGTCAGTCACTGCGCGCTGGAGGGCTGCAAAGTTGTCCCGTTCTCACACGAAGATGGGATGGAGGGATCGAAGGAGCAAGGACTTGGAAGAATTAAGTCAGTCTTTCAGCGAACACAGGTAGCTCGTAATCTGTTGGAGGAGAACATCTGGCGCATAGAGTTTGGGAACCAGCGTTTATGCACACATTAGTTCAATGTAACTGCAAGTAATAGTTTCTGTAAGCTTTACTGGCTTGTAGAATATGATTAGAAGAAATGTGACTTTTGTGTAGAGGCATGTCTCCCTGAAAGCTTGTACAGATCCCATGGAGAATTCATCATTGTGGGTTTTAAAGTTAGCTTTCATTTTTATATTTTTTAGTAAACCTTTCTTGATTGTATTGTTATTTGTGGATTTTATTGCTTATCAATGATCAACATCCAAATATTTTAATGTTATAATGGAAGGGACTACTTTTGGTAAGATTCAGTTCATTTTGAACAGTTGAAACTCCTGATGTCATTGCAAATAAATAATTCAGTGGACTATCCAGAGTGTATAACTACTTAAATCGCACTTTCATACAGGTTTAGCTTTTTTTTCCTTAAATAATATTTATGGAAGCAGAAACAAACCTCCCTGTCCTGGTTCGAGAGAACCAGGCTCTCATGGCCCTGAAATGAGAAGCTTAATTCCCTCAGCTTCCCTCTGGCTACCTGTAGAGTCTCAGGTTCCTAAAGCCACCTTTCGGGCTTTCCCTTCTATCTCAGTGGAAAAGGGGTTCTCCTGGACCTCCACCCCCGAGAGCCCTCTGAATAGCTTTTATTTTTTGTTTTATTTTTTAAAGATTTTATGTATTTATTTGAAAGAGAGAGAGGTGGTGAGAGAGACTATGAGTGGGGAGGAGAGGGAAAAGCAGACTCCCCACGAGCAGGGAGCCCGATGCGGGACTCGATCCCAGGACCCCGGGATCATGACCTGAACTGAAGGCAGATGCTCAACCGACTGAGCCACCCAGGCGCCCCTCTTAATAACTTTTATGTCCCATCCTTCTCTTTCGTTTCTTTACCCATCATTTTCTGGTTTTAAAAATTTCTCCCAGCATTTCTTCATCTAGTGGTTCTTTTGTCTTCATATTTAAACACTGGAAACTCTCAAAATGAAACCAAACCAAAACTACCAAAAGAAACAAATAACAGCTCTCTCTCCCCAACCCCATTTGTACTCAAAAACCGTCTTTCAGCCCGAATCCCTCACCAGCTGTAGCCCTCTCTTCCCCTCCGCCGGGAAGCTTGCTTGAACTGCACTGTGGACATTGGTCTCCGTCTTGTCACTGAGACTGGGCTCACCTGAGACCCCACAAATGGTCACATCCAGACAGTACCTCTTCCTTCATCCGACAAGTCTCTTGCCACCGTGGGTTATTTCCTCTTCTACTTTACTCCTTGGGATTTCACGATACCTTCTATTGGAATTTCTTTCGTTCTTTTTTTTTTTTTTTACCATACCCCGCTGCTCTTACCCCCTTTCCTTTTGCCTGTCCCCGGCGTCAAGATTTCTGTAGTCGCCTTCTGTCTGCAGCCTGCAGATCCCCTTGGGTGATGACCTCAGTTACTTCCTGAGGCCGATGGCTGCCAAATGGGTCTTGTAAGTCTTGTCCTGGGTTCCAGATGCACGCAGTTGATTCTTACGAGGTGGCTCTTTCCAGTCTGCCCCCACTAGCGTGCCCTCCACCGGCTTGCCCTGCCACTGGAGGATGTTGTCCCTGTGTCGTGTGCTTCCTTGGCTTTCTGCCTCCCTTTGTGACATCTGGTTCCAGCCCTGAACGCTCTCTGCCCGGCGCCTGGGCCCTCCCTTGTGGCCACATCTGTCCAGGGCCCCTCTGCCCAGGCCTCGCTGCCTCCCACCAGCCTTCTCGGGCGTGCAGGTCCCTGCCCCCGTTCCGAATAAGGTGCCCTGTCCAGGTATTTCTGTAGTGCTAGGCCCTTAGGGATTTTTAAAAAAAACATTTGTCACATTGCATTTAAATTCTTTATTTGTCTGTTTTCCTCACTAAATTGTGAGCTTCTTGTGGACAGTGACTGCAGCTTCATTTCTTTATCCTTGGGTAGCTCATATTATGACGAACTCTTAAATGTTAGAAGGACGGAAGAGCTTTATTGTTTAACTCGCACACTGAAAGCTTTCTGTTTGTTTTTGAAGAAAGTAAAGTTCAAGGATAAATTACGCTTCAGAGCGTACCCTTCTGAATATTTAAAAACTTAATTGTTAGAATACAGGTTTTTAAGTCTACCATTTTGCTTTAGTGCGATAATGGTATCCCAGTGGCCTGATGGATTTACTGTGCCCTAAAGTGCCCAAATTACCCACAGCAAGTAGTTTTCCCAGTAAAAAGGATCTGGTCCATTATCTCATTAATCTTAAAGACATTCCTGTGAAGTAGTTTAGGGAACAAATGGTATTATCTTCTCATAACAGCTGGTCCACACATATGTTGTGTCTTGACATTGTATAGTTTCAGCATTATTTTCTCTTTATTTACAAAAAAAAAAGAAATAAAGCCTGTTTGGCTGTTTAATACTATTTCTGTGTAACACTATTAAATATCTAGGTGTAAAAGATTTGACCTTGACAATGAGTATCTTCAGCCTTAAGTGTTTTATGATAGAATTCTTTAGTGAGTTTGTGTGGAGTGGGGGTATAGATATTGGTGGGCGATATTTGTAACTAAAAGGTAATTATGAAGTGCTGTTTATAAGGTTTTGATATTATCAGCATAAGTAGAAATAAATCACTTTTTGGGTAGCTTTAGAGTTGTACCTTAATTTTTTTGTCTTTCTTTTGGTAATGGAGGTCTCATTTACATTAAAAAAAACACACAGCTTTTACGTGTGCATTTCCGTGAATTGTGGCAAATGTGTAAATCTTTTGTAACTGCCTGTCCAGTCAAGATGCAGAATAATCTCATCATCCCAGTAAGTTCTTTCCTGTCCCCTTCCCCACTGCTGCAGATTGTTCTGATTTCTGTCACAGTGGCTTAGTTTTGCCTGTTCTAGAACTTCATATAAACCGAGTACATTCGATTCTGTGGATGGAATCTTTCACTCAACGTATTTTTAAAGGAAAAGACTGCTGATACAATATTGTGGATGAATACTCATAGTACCTTTATCTTGATAAAGAACCCGTATCCGGATCATATAAAGAACTCCTGAAAATCAACATTAAAAAAACAAATAACCCAATTTAAAAAGGGCCAGCCACCTTAGATACTTCCTCAACTGTCTTCTCTGTCATCTGGCTCCCGTAGAGCCTCTTTTCCTGGTATTCTAGCAAGTACGATGTGGCTTCAACCTCGCCACACACTATCGAATGCTGCTCAGGACTGCCTGGGTCTCAGGACGGAGTGGAGAGCAAAGGAGCCTGCAGTGGGCTTCCACCACACCTCCAACCACCAGCCGCTGTTGCCTGCCGTGGGGCTGCAGCCCATTCCTGGGCTTCTCTGGGATGGTCGTGGGCGCCCCCTCGGTCCTCTGACAAGATGGAGTGGTTTTGTCTTGGAGCTTTTTTTGTCTGTCCCCATTTCAGTAACCACGGATATGGGAAATACAAGAGGTAAGGGGGATATAAAACAGCAACAAAATAGGACTTATTGCTGTACCATTGTTCTCTGAGTTCCAGCTTCCTTCTACAGTCCTCCTTGCTCTTACTTACTGTGTAGCGTCTTCCTTTGATTGTTTTATGTACACTGTCCTTGCTGGTGGTGGTTGTCGTTTTGTTTCGCTTTGCTGTGCTTGGTTTTTAGTTGTAATCAGCGGGAGAGATTGGATAGCACACGCTTACTCCATATTACTCGCACCGAACTCCTCTGTATTAGTTTTGAAGCATCCCATGTTGTGTTTAAATTTCATGAAAATTCCTCAAGTGTGTGTAATATTTCATATGGAGCTGTTTCCTTTAGAAGAAGGGAAATAAATTTGGGGCCCAACTATTTCATCTCTGTCATAATTCACCCTTTATATTTTCCTGGGAGGATAAACTATTAAGTTATTTTATAAAGAAAATTTTTAGATACTTAAAACATCCGAGTAAAGCCTATGATGGTGGTGGTGATACAGATTTTTAGTGAGTGTAACTAACAGTTGTTAGCATCACGAATCTGTGTAATGATCTGCATGTTTCATAGAATTGTCACTTCGGGGGTCTAGTCCCAATCACAGTTGTCCCTTCCTTCCATCTAGATGGAGGGTGACGAAGATGATGGTGCCCTTCTTCCTGCACCTGGAACCTTCCTTCCTGCAGAACGCTCCTTGTGTCTCCCCTCATTTGCTGTATCGAGTGTCCTCATATCTTGTCATCCTCAAAGATGTGACCTCACCCTCATGCCCCCCCATGCCGTCCTTATCTCTACAGCATTATTCTTCTTTGCCGTTACCATATGAACGACACTTCTGCCTCTATTTCTGGCTCTTGATTGTCCTAGTATTTTGTCAGACATTTCATTTATAGGACACTGCTACCTATTTTGCTCTCAAGACTTCAAAACAAACAAGTACTAAATGGGATTCTTCTGTTTTCCCTTTGACTTTATTATCTTTTGATACATTATGGTCCTCATGATTACTACATTGAAAAATTTAGAATCATTTTGTCAGTTCTCACAGATTTTTATCTATAATATAATATCAAATTTGCTCCTTTAGCTACTTGTCCACTGGCATTTTCCTAATTCAGACCCTCATTATGCCTTTTGTTTCTTTCTCTTTTTTAAAAAAAAAATTTTTATAAAAGTAATGCATATGTATAGGAAAAAAGTAGAAAATACAGATAAATAAAAGGAAGAAAGAATATCCATATTCACACAACCCAAAGAGAACTAAGTATTCTAAATCTCTTAGTGTGTATCCTTCCAGACTTCTTCATATTGATACACACACACACACAGAGTTTTAAATATTTTTCTCTATAAAATTTTTGATATCTCAAGTGGGATTATATTATATGTATGATTTTATAAACTTTTTTCGCTTAACATATAATCTTTTATTAAAAAATTTTGTGCACAATCATATTGACTCTTGGAGACTTAGTCGAGCTCTGTAGAGACAGTAAAACCTCACATTTCTGTCAGATAATTTTCCTCCAATACAGCTAAGATCTTTCCTGGCCTTCCTAGAACCTTTGTGGCACACCATCGCTTACAAAATGAGTTTCATATTTATTAACCTGGTGTTCAAGAAACCGCAGGCTAGTCCCTCTCGGAGTAGTAGTGGGGAAGAAATGAGACAACATAGCCGAGTGTGGGAAGAACCGCCGTTGGGCTGGCAGAACAAGTGAGAACAAGTAGAAGGACCCTCTCTATTCTGAAGGGCGTAGCCGTGGCTGCTAGAGACAGTGCTTTGAGCTGATACCCAAAGAATGACCTAGTTAGCCAGGCCAGGAGAAGAACGGGCTGGGGTTGGGCTTGGGCGTTGGGAGGATACCCTCTCAGAAGAAGAGAGATCACAAGTTAATGCCAAAGGTGTAGAGAGGCCACAGAAAGCAGGGCTTGATGGAAGGAAGAAATTCGGTGCCTCTGAAGGCTGGTGTGTGTGGGGGGGCCTTGGGGGTTGGCTGTAAAAGTAAAGGGCTGGTCCTGAGGGGCCATTGTCTGGAACCTTTCAGAGCCTTGTTCCATCACTGCCTGTTGCATGGAACCTTCCTTTTTCAGCCAGAGAAAACCCCGTGTCTAAACTGCCATGGCTCTTGGCCTTCCTCCTCTCAAAGCTTTTATCACTTTTTACTGGACAAACTCATTGTGTGTGTGTTTTTTTTAATTCGTGTGTCACAATTTCTTCTATATTTTGTAAGTTCCTTGGAAGGAGGGCCTCACACCCGAACATCTCATTTCACTTATATTGCATGTAGTAGGTGGTCAGTACTTGTCTGCGGAAGTAACAACAGATAATAAGCTCAGCAGGTAGTTTCTAAGAAGAAAGAGAAGGACAGTTACTCATCCTTGTGTCACCTGTTCTTCCTGAGCACAGCAGAAAGAACAGAAATAGGCATGACAGACGGGGATCATACTCTTCAAGAATCTAATGTCATCTTCCATGATAAGCTCTTGTAACTCACAGCCTGTTCTCTGTCTATAAAGCTCCACATCCGAAACTGATGGAGTGCGAATCCCCTTCAGGTACGGGACGTTGCCACAGACATCATGGGAATTATATTGCTTTCTGATACAGTGATTTCTCAAGGTCACCAGGTCTTAATACAAAACTACCACATTTTTATAATATTTTTTTAGTATTCACATTTAATAAATATTCTTTACAAATCCGTTCAGCAAATATAGGCGAAGGAGGTGAAGCACAATCCTGCTTTATGAAGCCTTCTTCTGAGGTGCCTCTGGGAACCCTCTTTTTTAGCTCACATTTGCATTGTACAGCATTTCGGAAATGTAGACGTTCCCACTGAAGCTCTTGTAGCATACAGTATTTAAACCAGCCTACCGGAGTGTTTCTGCTGATCTATCCAAATAAATGCAGATCGTTTTTTGTTTTGTTTTGTTTTGTTTTTTAAGATTTTTTTTTAAAGATTTTATTTATTTATTTGACACAGAGAGAGACAGCAAGAGAGGGAACACAAGCAGGGGGAGTGGGAGAGGGAGAAGTGGGCTCCCCGCAGCGGGGAGCCCAATGCGGGGCTTGATCCCAGGACCCTGGGATCATGACCTGAGCCAAAGTCAGACGGACGCTAAACGACTGGGCCACCCAGGTGCCCCTGTTTTTTAAGATTTTAAGAAACTTTATTTATTTATTTGAGAGAGAGAGCATGAGCAAGGAGGAGAGGCAGAGAGAGAAGCAGACTCCCCACTGAGCCGGGAGCCTGACACAGGGCTTGATCCCAGGACCCTGGGCCGCTTAACTGACTGAGCCACCCAGGTGCCCCAATGCTGATCGTTTATTATTATTATTATTATTATTATTATTATTATTATACTTTATTCATTTCAGGGTCAGTCCATGTTACTTTCAGTGTTTTGTGGCAATTTAACTGTTGAACAGGTATCTTGTGGAAAGTATGCCAGTTCCCCAGTATGTAGGGAAAAGATGATTGGATGACACCTCTGAAGGTATTGAGAGAAAACTAGGAGTACATACCTTACTCTAACTGTTATAAATTTTTCACATTTTTCATATGCATTTTGCGTTTGTAGTACCACTTTGGTTGTCTAGTTTATTAGTTCTGTATCTCACTATAACATATTATCTCAAAACTTAGTGGCTCAAAATACATTTATTACCTCATGGTTCCTGTGTGTCATGAATCCAAGCAAGGCTGAGTGGAATCTTCTAGCTCACGGTCTCACAGGCTGGCTGTCCTCAAGGTGGTAGCCAGGCACAACTGGAGAAGGATCCGCTTTCACGCTCACTCACATGGTTGTTGGCAGGATTCAGTTCCCTGTTGGCTGTGGGCCAGAGGCCCCCTCATTCCTTGCCACGTGGGCCTCTCCATAGGCCAGCTTACAGCATGGCAGTTGGCTTCATTACAGCAAGAACGCCAAGAAGCGCCAGGGAGGGAGGGCACGCACAAGGTGGCAGCCATAGCCTTTGGTAATCTAGTCCAGGTCCTACCCATCACGTCCTCTCTCATGTATTCACTAGAAGCAGATCACTAGGTCTAGTCCATATTCCTGGGGCGAGAGTACGAGGAGGTGAGGATTATTGCAGGTCAGCTACAGTTAGGAAAACTTTTTTAAGACCATAAATTTCCATTTGGTAGAGGATGAGTTCTGTACTTTGAGTCAGCTTGCAGTTATATGTTGGAAATGAATATAAATATTACATGTTTGTATAGCCAGAGACCTGAGTTATAATGAATATCTTAAACTGAGAAGTTTTGGCTCTTACTGGCTGGTGTCTGCCCATTCTCCTTATTCTCCGGATGGGGAGGCTGCCCCACCATGCTGATGTCCATCAAGGCTGAAGGGGCTGTCCAGTCAGGACTGTTGCCTCCTGCATCTCTTTAGACATTGACTCCAAGCATATTTTTTTCTCATAATTACATGAGATATGCCTCTTTTGTGTGTTGAAATACATCTTTTAAAATGAGCGTTCAAAATACTACGGTAGAGGAAGCTCAACTTCTGTTCCCAGTGGCTGTGAAGTGAGGGTTCCTGGCCTGAGGCAGTGGTTCCAGTGTATCTGGCTGACCCAGGCCATTTTTGTTAATCACTCAGGACCTCTCTAAGCCCTGAGGGGACCCAGGCTTCCCAGCCCGAACCACCTCAGTTTAGTGTTATCCCTTATCCTTAGAGACCAGGGTAGTTAGACATTTCCAGAACCAGCCTGGCCCCTAAAGATTCTTGTGTCCACATCAGATCACCTCATATCATTGTCTGGGTTTTGACTTAAAACCCTACAACAAAGGGTGCAGCCTTTGGGGCCAACCAGAAACACGGACATTAAGACTGAGAGTCACATGCAAAAACATTTTAAACACAGTGTATGTCCCTGGACATTCCAGCAAATTTATAAATTAATTTTCCTGCCATAATTTACCAGGAGCAGGTTCTCATATTCATACAGTGGCCAACCCATATGACCCAACTGTTTTGATAGTAAGTGATTTAATTTATAGAGGTGACTGATCGGCAGCACGAAGCGGTCAGCACTCATCAAAGGAAGTTGTATTACTCCCAGTTCCCAAGGGAAAGGGTGCACCGCCCTCGCTGGGCCACAGTGGGAAGCCGCTGGGTCTGTCTGGGTCGGGCGGGAGGCAGGAGTGACGGAGAGAGCGCAGGCCAGAGCCTCTGTTGGAGGAATGGGCGAGGCCGGGTAGGCAAGTTTGAGCAAGCTCAGGATTGGATAGTTTGAATAATTTCATGGAGAAGGCAGCTTGTGAGCCATTGCAGAGGAGGGCTTCTTGCAGTCTCCTGTGCAACCTTTAAACCTACCATTGCGTGGGTTCTTCCCACAGAAACTCTCAATGGGCTGGGATTTTTTTTTTTTTTTTTTTTAAGAGCTCTCTGGGTGATTCTAGTATGCAAAAGGGCAGAACCAAGAACTGTGCCTTAGAGTATTCTCCAACCAGGTCTAGGGTTTGGTTCGTTTTTTTTTTTGGTTTTTGGTTTTTAATGTTCAAATCCACTATGGACTGACTGATATTTTTGTAAAATTCAATAAAAATGAGTTATTTGAGAAATGGGGAAAAGGGATAAAATGCGAGCCCAAATATTAGTAGAGTCAACAATATACAGTAACTGTATAAAATTGCTATGAACATTTCAAAGTGTTACCTCGTGATTTCTGTCCTGGTTGTGGTGGACATGTAACAGAGTGTGGGACTCGTGTGGTTGGTCAGCAGAGACTCTGAGTAGTGCTGATGTCGAGGGCAACATGGCAAGAGTATCCTGTATTAAGTAAAGGGAAACATGTGCCATGGGAAGTGAATTGGGTTCAGATCACACAAGACCTTGAACGCTGGCATAAATTGTTTGGCTTTTATTCTCTAGGTATTGGGGAGCCAGAGAATTCTTGAGACGAATGGCCGGATCCCGGATCCCGGCTAAGGAAGCTTACTTTGGCAACTTTGTGTACAATGGCCTCACAGTGAGGATAATTGTTAACAAGGATCTGAAAGGGGGTGGATGGTGTGACGAGCCACTGGGTAAAATCAAGCAAAAACTGTTATCAGATTTCTGGAGAGGTCACTTCATAAATACTAATGAACTGCTTAGAGGAGATAAGAATTAAAGCTAGCCACTTTTTTTTTTCAAAGCTTAAATCATCCAAAAAAAAAAAAAAAAATCCTTAAATTCTAAAGAATAACCCACCTAATGTATTTTCAGAAACCACACAGATTGAAGATCCGCGAAAACAGTGGAGAGGGGAACAGGAGAAGATGCTCAAGGACTATCTCTCGGTGGCTCAGGATGCTCTCAGGACGCAGAAGGAGCTGTACCACGTGAAAGAGCAAAGACTCGCTTTGGCCCTCGATGAATACGTACGATTAAATGATGCCTACAAGGAGAAGTCAAGTTCTCACACAAGCTGTAAGTATAGCGTGACTGCTCAGACTCTGGAAATGGGGACCAAAGTGTAGCTAAGAGAAGGCCACTTGGGTTTCAGTGGAGTTTCATTTTGAGTCCTGCTCCTTTCTAGGCAGAAAGAGTCCCCAGAAGCCACGAGAGGGGGTGAGGGCACCCCGCAGACCTCAGCAAAACCCCTCGACTCCATTCCAGACAGAAGTCCCCACCCCCCTCATTTGTGGAGGATGAATCCCTTCTGGTTTTTGCTCCTTCCTCTGCCTGATTGCCTTTTATTTATTGATGAGTTAATTTTTACCTGTTCAGATCAAGGCAAATAATTTGGCCCCTTTTGCTACTCTTGTACAATATTCTAGCAGGAGGTGGTGGGACTGTTGGCTGGAATGAAGTTTCTGTTGATCACCCTCTCACATCTCAGAAACTGATCATCTGGAGCTGGTTTGTCTAAAGAAGCAGTTTGGATGGGCTCAGAAGTTCTCTAAGTTTCTGGGTAACGCACAGCTCTGACAAGCTGTATGTGCTGTCAGGTCCTCAAAGAGTTTATACGTAGGCATGAAATCCAGAGAACAGTAAGCTCCATGGTCTTTATGACATTCCTCTTTCTTGAGTTTTTATAAAAAAATGATAAAGGTTTGAAGATTACTTTTTATATTTAGGTGTCTGATGAATGACAGTAAAGGAATTCTAAAGTAAGTATCCACAGAAGCATGTACATCTTGCTTTTAGAGTTTGTAAATTCCAAGCCGAGAGCAAGTTATACAACTTGTAAAAGTTACTTTTTTTTTTTTTTTCTCTCCGGAAAGTATTCTCAGGATCTTCATCCAGTACTAAATATGATCCCGATATTTTAAAAGCGGAGATCTCCACTACACGATTAAGGGTAAGATTTTTTTTTTTTAAATTGTGGTTCTCTGTTTAACATATGTATAGAATCTGAAGGTGATGGGGAGGGTCTTCATTGACCACCTGTCCTCTCCATTCGGTGCAGGAACCTCCTCCACTTTTGCCCCCGGAGGGTGGCCGGCCTACCTTTATGACCACATGTTCAGTGATTGAGAATGTCCTCGTTATAGAGGCACGTGTCCCATTTATCGGCAGTTCTGTTATCTGCAGTAGGTTAAGTGTATTATATATACCTCATAATATTAATATGACATTTACAATATACTTAGTATATTTAGTATATTAAATCAACGTTCGAGTCACGGGAACTTACCTTATCATGCTCAAATGTGTCTTCCAGGGTTCGGTGTAGCGCCCACAAATCGTGTTCCCAAGTTATTCCTTCTTGAGGGTAAAACTTTACTAGTTTTTCACACTTCCTCATGGATTGTTTCCTGATCTTTACCCTAAATCTTTCTGACCACACTGCTGCTAAGACCAGGGCTGCTTTATCCTTGATTTTTGGAGTCTTAAAGACTGTTCGTCGAGTAAATACATTCATGCGGCCAGTATCTCAATCGTGAAATAGATTCTTACCGTGACTCCAGACTTACCCTGCATCGTCACTGCCCTTCTCCCCAAAGGTAACACTGGCCTCAGCAACACTGTAGGTGAATTTCTTACTTGCTTCCTTTGAATTTTGCTAAAATTCAATACATGCTGCCGTATGTATTCTTTCACGGCTTCTTTTGAACAACACTTCGAGATTCATCCACATTAGCCTTCCCTGCAGCAAGCATTCCACTTTGTGTACGTACCGTAAATTGTCTATCTCTTCTACTGTTTATGTACATTAGAGTTTATTCCAATTTAAATTAAAAAATATGTCTTAATATACATTTCTATGATACCTATCTTTTGGTGCACATAGGCACACATTTTTGTTTGTTATGAAACCAGGAGTGGAATTGCCGTGTCGGAAAATAGACAAGCTTCAGTGTTAGCAAGGGCTGACAGAGGGCTTCGGGTCTCTGACTTGCTGATATCTGCCGTTAAAGCCGACATGACTTTCTATGCATGGCTTTTGCCTTCACCCCACAGGTTTTGAATTTTGTATTTTTACTCTCAGTTCAAAATATCTTCTAACTCTCTATGATTTCTCATATGAGGGTATTAATTTTTAAACAGTTGGGGATTTTCTTATCTTTTTTTTTTTTTTTTTTTTACTGATTTGAGCTTAATTCCCCACTGTGTATTTCTCTGTTCTAAAATTTCTGTTGGATTATTTTTTATTTCTACTTACTTGCCCAAATTCTGCACGTGGATATGTAATTTTTTTGAACAAAATAATCACAGTTACTTTTAAATTCCATGTCTTTATTAATGCCGTGTATAGATTTCCTATATGTTGAATTCTTCGATTTGGTCTGTTTTTTTTCTCATGACTTTTGGTCACTATTTGGTCAAGCTTCTTAGAGCTGATTACTTTTTTATCAAGAGCCATATGTTATGTATGAAGAAATATAAGGATAAATTGAGGTTTGGGATGATCTTGTCATCCTTCAGAGAGGATTTAGTGTTGCTTCTTATGGACAGTTAGGCCAGGGGCAGGTAATTGTAATTCAGTCATGGTTCAAGATGTCTGAAATCTGGGCTTCATTCCTTTTCAAAGATTGGGTCTCTTTCCACTTCACCCTTTCTCTTAGGGCAGAGCTCTTCAAAATCCCACCTGAACTTTGGGGATGTTTTGTGGGGATATTCCATTCCTGCTCAATGGAAGCCAAACTCCACATCTCTCCCCTGAACCTCTCAGCTCTGTGGGACCACCAATAGCTAGGTCTCTGACCTCCAGCTTCGGTCACTGTGTTCTCCCAACTCGTCAGCTTCTCTGTTGTACACTCGAATGCCTCCAAAGGAAAAACAACACCAAGTCTGGATCCTGACTATGGGCTTTCCTTACCTTTTGGGTTTTTAACACAAGTTCTTGCTGCCATAGTAGTTCTCCAGTGTCTTCCTATAGATGTTTTGTTTTCTTTCTCACAACTTCTCTATTTGTTCTCAGAGGAAGAGCATGAGAAAAGTCTGTACTTTTGGAAGCTAAACCTCTCTTCAGTTTGGATTTCTTGGTTTAATGTGTGAAAACATTAATAGAAGTGTTCTGTGTCCTTCTACTGGAAATATCCATCCAGTGCATCACTGACCCTTTACTCTGTTGGTCCGCCCATATTTCTCTGTACACTTCTTGAGAATATTGTGGGATGGCTTGTCAGCTGCCTTGTTGTTGTACCTCAGTCTATACATTTCTGTGATTTAAAAAAAGGAAATGAAAGTATTTTGTTAAAACTTACTCTGAGTAAAATTTAATACTCACTGGAACTATGCACATATCAGGAAATTATTACATATTACAATTGCCCTTTGAAATTTTAAGTTTTTCACAGTTCTTGTCTTTGTAAAACACGTTGTAAATGGAATAACCACAATAGGAATAGTCTTCTATTTTTCCTTTTAGGAAAGGTGAAAACTAAAGAAGAGTTGTTGTTTTTTTTTTAGTTCAAATTAGTTAACATACAGTGAAAACTAAAGAAGAGATTTCAAACAAAAGCATATAGGGTATCTCCTACAGATAACCATTTAGAAGGAAATGAAACCCCATCACAGTCGGGAGATCCCAGGAGATCCCAAGTGGTCACATTCCCCAGACCTGTTCTCCTAATGCAGCAGAATCTCTCAGATAAAGCTTATTTTATACCAGGTTTGATGTACTCTTACTATCAGAAGCCTTATATATATATATATATTTTTTTTTTTTTTTCCCCATCACTGTGAGACCACAGAAAGTGCTTCCCTCCAGAGGAGTTTATAAGACAGTCATAGCGAGCTGTAATGGAAGATAAGAAGTGACACTCTCTTCATCTCTTTCATTAGTGAAGAGGTGCTTATTTAACACTTTCTGTCAAGGTAAATGCCTTTTTAAAAATGTCCCCATAGCAAATTGGCCCTTGTGGTCTATGTTGCTGTAGTCGTGGTTTGAACACTGGCAACAACTGGTGCCTTCGCTCTCCTGTTTGTGCACGTTTTGGCCACTTTGAGAACGCCCCAGCCATTCAGAGGTGGATGGGTAACTTGGCAGAGTCTCATAGATTTTGATAATCTGGCCTTTCTTGGCTGGCCTACCCTGTCGAAATCCCTGTGTTGGCTAGTCCTTTTTCACAAATTAATGCCACAGAAATAATAACTCACAAATGAACTAATAACTTTTCATTACTTTGGTGTCTCGAGTACCTACCTGCATTTTCAGTCACTAACAATTTTTTAGGCATAGCCAAACACTAACTTCATCTTCATTATTTTGATCTAACAGTATTAGTAGATGTCCTTCATTTGTTTTATGGAATTAGAGCTAGTTGGTCAAATATTGAGGAACTAGGTATTTAGGAACATCTGTCTAAAACATCTGTTTTATAGTGTGGTCATAGGTATTGGTGATAATTGGGTTTTCTTTTCCCTCTTGGTCAAATGGGATAATTGGGTTTTCTTTTCCCTGTAGGCAGCTTATTTCTCATTTTTGAAATTGTGAAATGAATAAGTTAATGCTTTTTATTAATATACTCATAACTTTTAGAGGTGGTATTTAATTGTGTGAGAAAATATTTCTTAGGAAGAGGAATATAAAAACTTTTTACTGCAAAATTTATTATTTCTACAGTGAAGTCCATTATTTCTATGTAAACTGGGAAAAAAAACTATTTCATTTATTCGTAATAGATACTTAGACCATATCCTTCTTGGGGTAGGAAATGGAATGTCTCATACAAACTGAAACTTAAATTCAGCTGATATTTTAAAAAATTCATACTCCATACAAACATTCATGATAAAAATTCTCAACAAAGTGGGTTTAGAGGAAACATACCTCAACACAATAAAGGCCATATATGGAAGACCCACAGCTAACATCATACTCAATGGTGAAAAACTGAGAGCTTCCCCTAAGGTCAGGAACAAGACAAGGATGTCCACTCTCACCACTTTTATTCAACATAGCAATCATACAATAAAAAGAAATAAAAATCATCCAGACTGGTAAGGAAGAAGTCATACTTTCACTATTTCCAGGTCACATAATACTACAAATAGAAAACCCTAAAGACTCCACCAAGAAACTGCTCGAACTCATAAGTGAATTCAGTAAGCTCTCAGGATACAAAATCAATATATAGAAACCTATTGCATTTCTGTACACTAATAATAAAGCAGCAGAAAGAGAAATTAAGGAATCAATCCCATTTACAATTGCACCAAAAATAATTAAAATACCTAGGAATAAACTTAACCAAAGAGGTGAAAGACCTGTATTCTGAAAACTATAAAACATTGATGAAACAAATTGAAGATGACACAAAGAAATGGAAAGACATTCCATGTTCATGGATTTGGAAGAACAAGTATTACTAAAATGTCTATCCTACCCAAAGCAATCTACACATTTAATTCAGTCCCTATCAAAATACCAGCAGCATTTTTCACAGAACTAGAACAAACAATCCTAAAATTTGTATGGAACCACAAGAGACCCTGAATAGCCAAAGCAATCATGAAAAAGAAAAATGAAACTGGAGGCCTCACAATGCCAGACTTCAAGTTATATTACAAAGCTGTAGTAATCAAAACAGTATGGTACTGGCACAAAAATAGACACATGAATCAATGGAACAGAATAGAAAGCCCAGAAATAAACCCACAATTATGTGATCGATTAATCTACAACAAAAGAGGCAAGGCTTTGCAATGGGAAAAAGACAGTCTCTTCAACAAGCGATATCGGGAAAACTGGACCACTTTCTTACAGCATACACAAAAATAAACTCAAAAGGATTTAGATATGAATGTGAGACTTGAAACCATAAAAATCCTAGAAGAGAACATAGGCAGTAACCTCTTTGACATCAGCCATAGTAACTTTTTTTTAGATAAGTCTCCTGGGGCAAGGGAAACAAAAGCAAAAATAAACATTGGGACTTCATCAAGATGAAAAGCTTCTGCACAGCAAAGGAAACAGCCAACGAAACTAAAAACCTACTGAATGGGAGAAGATATTTGCAAATGACATATCTGATAAAGGGTTAGTATCCAAAGTATATAAAGAACTTATACAACTCAGGGTGCCTAGGTAGCTCGGTTGAGCATCCCGCTCTTGATTTTGACTCAGGTCGTGATTTCAGGGTGATGAGATCAAGCTCCATGTCTGGCTCCATGCTCAGTGGGGAGTCTACTTCTTTCCCTCTCCTTCTCCCTCTGCCTCTCCCCCCACTCACATACGTGCACTCTCTCTCTCTCAAATAAAGAAATCTTAAAAAAAAAAAAAAAGAACTTATACAACTCAACACTAAAAAACCAAACAATCCAATTAAAAAATGGGCAGAAGACATGAACATACATTTCTCCAAAGAAGACCTACAGATGGCCAACAGACATATGAAAAGAGGCTCAACATCACTGATGGTCAGGGGATTGCAAATCAAAACTACAATGAGATAGCACCTCCCACCTGTCAGTATGGCTAAAATAAAAACTCAAGAAACAAGTGTTGGCGAAGATGTGGAGAAAAAGGAACCCTCATGCACTGTTGGTGGGAATGCAAACTGGTGCAGCCACTGGAAAAGACGGTATGGAGGTTCCTCAAAAAATTAAAAATAGGTTCTGTGCCTGCTGGTGGTGGCCACATCACTGTCTGGCAGAGGTGGGAATAGGCGGCTGCAACCTTTGGGCTGGGATGAACTGCTCTCTCGGCAGAGGCCGGGGAGCTGAGCCAGAGCCAAGGCCAGTCCAGTGGTAGCACTTGGACTGACCTTCGCTGCTGCAGGATTTGCAGACTGTTAGGTTTAACTGCAAGCCATGAAACATAGGGAGCCTCAAGTAAAACAAGTTTTTCAAAGTCTATCAAAATCTGCTTTCAGTGGTGGCTATGACGGGGGGGGGGGGGTGGTTGATCCAAAATGGCCAAATGAGAGGCAGCATTAATACTAGGCATAAGGCCTACTGCGAGTAAAGGAAAAATAAGAGATGCTCATCAATGAATTATGCTTTTAAATCACCCAGACAAGGGAGGATCTCCTTACATAGCAGCCAAAATCAGTGAAGCTAAAGACTTACCAGAAGGTCAAGTTAAAAAATGAAGAAAATATGTGGTGAATTTTAGGTTGTTGTTTATGTATACATGTGCCAGCTTTTTATAATAAGATGCCTCAAAGCTATAAATAAATATATAAAGATCTACCCTACAATCCAGGAATTACACTACTGGGTATATATCCAGAGAATATGAGAACAATAATTTGAAGAGATATATGTACCCCTATTTTACTGCAGCACTATTTACAATAGCTAATATATGGAAGCAGCCCAAGTGTCCCATCAATAGATGATTGGATAAAGAAGATGTGTGTGTGTACATATATACCCATGTATCCACATGTATCCATGTGTACACAATGGAATATTATTTAGCCATTAAAACAAACAAAATCTTGCCATCTGACCAACATCGAAGGATCTAGAGAACATTATGCTAAGCAGAATGAGCCATTCAGACAAAGACAAATGCCATAGTATTTCACTCATAGGTAGAATTTAAGAAAAAACAAAGAAAAAATAGGAGACAAATAATAAAACAAAATCTTAACTACAGAGAACAAACTGATGGTTACTAGAGGGGAGGTCAGTGGGGGGGGTGAAATAGGTGAAGGGGGATTAAGAGTCTACTTATCTTGATGAGCACTGAGTAATATATGGAACTGTCGAATCACTATATGTACACCTGAAAGTAATATAACACTGTATGTTAACTACAGTGGAATTCAAAATAAATAATAATAAAAAAAAATTTAAGCATAAAAATTTTTTAAAAAATTTATACTCCAAATTACATATAGGTGAGATTTGGTGGAGAAAATAGTTGGTGAGTTTTAAATTATTACTATTGTTTATTAAAGTGAAGTAAAGTGTTGGAAGTGTAAAAGAAAATCCTTAGAAATACAAATGCATTTGAGAAATTTGTTGAGCACTATAGCATGGGCTGTGATCCAACTTTTAATTTTGTAAAAAAAAGAAAAGAAAAAGAAATAATAAGGCCCCTTTGGTTAAATTATTTGTACTCTACTCCAGACACATGGCTGATTGGTGAGCACTGCTATTAATAACAATGTACTCTCTTTGTTCTCAAATATATTTACTCGCACATTGTTAATATGAATTCACTTTGAATTATTTTTAGCAATGATGATGGACTTGGGAAAGTCAACTATAATCTTACCTATTTGCAATCTTGTGCATAGATTTAAAAGGATGGCAGTTCAATTAAGGTTTAGTTTGTCACTGTGAATAGAGTTAACTCATGTGCACATCAAATTATGACACTTTAACCAATGATGTAACTAACACAAAAATCCTAGCAATGTGCTTCAAATGAAAAGAAATATGCCTTCTGAGAATGTAAATTGCTGCCAATAAGGCTTGTCTCTTGACTTGACATGAGAGTTGTTTTTATACTCACACTACATTTAAAACTTAGCTTATATCCTAAGTTTTTCCATCTGTGACTTACCCGATTTCAGCATGCTGAAGGAGATAGACCAGTACTAACCCACAGCACCAAACTGTATATTAGATAAGGCTATTATTCCTTTAGGATGTTCAGAAATGAATTTGTATTGTAGTATACCAGTCTTCCTGAATCTTGAGTGAAATGAAGAATGATGTGACTTGACTCATACTGGCTTAAAAAAAAAAAAACAAAAGAGAGAGCAAGAGTGAAAGAGAAAAGGAGAGAGAAGTACTCTATTTAGTGCAAGAACTGGGGTTGTCTCCACCGTGATGGACTAGTAGCTTGAAATAATTAAAATTCACAGCACAGAACTGCTTTTTTTCCAAAACCATATTCAGACCTTGAGTAAAATGATTCTGTAACACATAATCACATTTTTGGTTTCATAATATTTTCTTTCTTTCTCTTTAATGATTTTGGTCTCCTTTTCTAGCTTTGAAGGGGACCATCCTGCAAGCTAAATAATATGTACTTGAAAAGAAATCCTTCATTGACACTGTATTGTTGGGAAGGAGATGTTTAGTTTCTCCTCGCCTAGATAAACTATGATATCAGTTTCTCTGGCCATGATTTTCAGTCTTCTCCATCTTCATTCATAAACATTCTTATATCCACAATGCCGGTGGCAATTTATAAAATTAACTTCTTTTATGGGAAAATATACAGTCTAAAGCAGAGAGGAAAATAATAATTCATAAATGATAAATTTTAAATGATTCTGTAAAGCCTGCAAAACTCATTCTCTCATTTTTGAAAGGCCATAAGAGTTAAGCTTTGTGGAGCTGTATGTGATAAATGAATACATTCAAACCAATACTTATATTCTCATACTTTTCCTTGATACATACACAACAAATACATTGACTTAATGTGTTCACATTAAATTTTGAAAGAATCAGTCTCATGAGGCCATAACAATGAAGTAGTGAAAAAAAATCGCTATATTATATGCATTTTGTAATTTTCAGCATTTTTATGTGCACGTTAATGTCTAGAGGTAGGGTGGTAGACATAGTATTATCAGCTTCTACTTTGTCAAAGAACCAGAATCTGAGAGAGCTCCTTCAAGATATAGAAAAATAGAATTGTATGATTTGAGATTAGCCAATAGGATCCCAGATTTAGATCTTGTGCCTTTAGAGAGGAAAAGGAAGATTGATGAAATAGGTCCAACAGAGAGATATTTTGCCTAAAATACAGGCTGTTGGAATCACACAAATATCTTTTAAAAGCTTGAAATGACTTGTTGCAGTCCAGGAAGGATTAGCTGCTATAGGAATTGTCTTCCAACAGCAGACAATTAAAGAACTGGACAAAATCTATAAAACAACTGCTTTCAGACATTGGATAACAGGCAGTTGAACACTATAATCTCTTACCAAAGGGAAACAGAAGAGGTGAGCCCCGAGATCACACCATCTCCAGGCAGAAGAAGGACTCAGACGCAGTCTACTTGTGTGCCTGAGCTGAAGAATCAGAAGAATAAAGTTCAGTGAAGTGGAAGTGTCTGGAATTTGTGGGAATTCTGGGGAGGAGGGAGCTACAGAGAGAGAGAAGGGGCAAGAGAAAGCTCTGGAGATGTCTAATGCAATCTCCTCAAATCTTTGGCTGAGTAAACATGGTCTAAAATATGACAAGGATGGGGAAACAAAGCAGTAGGACAAACAATTCTCAGAGCTCATAGGACTAGGAATAGTTTCCATCTACGAGCCAGAATGGAGAGACTTCGTAAGTTATGGGGCAGTAGAGAGACCTCAGTAGTGGGGCCATGTTAGTCTAAGGCTAAAAGGCGCCTCTGGAACTGCCGTAAACAAAATTACAAGCAAACCTTGAGTGGATCACATTTTTTTATTTTTTTATTTTTTTAAAAGATTATTTATTTGACAGAGAGCGAGAGAGTGAACACAAGCAGGCGGAGTGGGAGAGGGAGAAGCAGGCTTCCCGCGGAGCAGGGATCCTGATGCGGGGCTCAATCCCAGGACCCTGAGATCATGACCTGAGCTGAAGGCAGTTGCTTAACCAACTGAGCCACCCAGGCGCCCCTGGATCACATTTATTTAAACCAATTTAACTGTGTGATAGAAGAAGGTCCATCACTCTTTAGAAGAATGCATCAAAATTCAGCACCAATGATGTAAAATTCACAATGGCCAACATCTAGTCAAAAATTTCCATGTGTGTTCGGGAATGAGAGTAGGGAGGAGAAGCAGAAGGAAGGGATCCCCAAGGGGCATGAGGAAGCTTTCAGGGGAATGATGGATATATCCTTTATCTTGATTATGTTGGTGGTTTTGTGGGTATATGCATATGTCAGCACTTACCAAAGTATACAGTTTAAGCATACTCACTTTATTATATGCCAGTTATGCATCAATAAAGCTATTAAAAATTGCCAAGCATTCAAAGAAGCAAGAAAATACAACTTGTAACAAAAACAAGAAGTCATAGCTATTACTTAATTAGCAGGCAAACATATTAAAAGGTATTACACACATGCTCAGTAATGCAGAAGAAAACATGACAAGAGAAAATAAAGATATAAAAAAGATCAAAATGGAAGTTTTATGGATTAAATATATAATATCAGAAACGAAAAATACACTGGTTGAGAACAACCTATATGCTGAGTAAAAAGATCAGTGAATTTAAGACATAGGAATAGAAACTATCCAAAATGAATTACACAGATGACAAAAGCCTGAGAAAAATTTAACTGCACATCAGTGTCCTCTAGCACAGTATTAAATGATCTAATGTGTATGTTAGAGTCCCCACAGAAGAGCAAGGAGAAGGAAATCACAAAATGCTTGAAGAAATTAAAACTCTTAAGTCCATAGGTACAGGAAGGTACTCCAAAGCAGAATAAAAACAGATCACACCAAGGTATATCATAATTAAATTGCTGAAAATCAGTGATAAAAAAAAAATCTTAAAAGCAGCCATAGAAATTAGACAGTTACATACAGTGGAACAAAGATAATTACAACAGATTTCTCACCAGAAGCTATGCAACCAACAAGGCAGTGGAGTGATATCTTAAGAGTACTGAACAAAAAAATGTCAACCTAGATGGCTATACCTAATGAAAATATCTTTCAAAACTGAAGGCAAAAACAACTTACTTCAAAAATGGGCAAGGCACTTTAACAGACATTTCTCCAAAGATGTGCAAATGTGCCATAAGCATATGAAGAGATGACAAACATCACTAGTCATTAGGGAAATGCAAATCAAAGCCACAATGAGATATCACCTGACACCCATTAGGAAGTTTTTGTTTTTATTTTTGTTTTTAAAGGGCAAAATAACAAGTATTGGTGGAGAAATTGGTACTCTTATGCATTGCTGGTAGGGATAGAAAATGGTACAACCACTATGGAAAACAGTCTCTGCCATAGATTTTTCTTTCCAGTTTTTGGGAAAATTATTAAAAACATGAAAACCATTCTTAACTCATGAGCCATAAAAAATTGGGCCGCAGGGTGTGTTTGACCCACAAGCTGTCATTTACTGATCTTTGCCCCGAGAAACCACTGAGAAAATATAGAGATATTAGAGGTATTGCTAAATAATGGAGATAAAATGGAATCATAAAAAAATATATAGCTAATCCAAAAGGAGGCAGGAATAGAGGTAGAAAGGATAAAAGAATATATGTGACAATTAAAAAACAAATATAAAGATAATAAATTTAAACCCAGCTATACCAATAATTACACTAAATGTAAATGGTGTACATGCTCCAGTTGAAAGGCAGAAATTATCAGAATGGTTGAAATAAGACTCAACTTTATGATGGCTGCAACAGAGCTATTTTAAATGTGAAGACCCAGACAGCTTATAAATTAAAGGAGTGAAAAATATCTACCATGAAAATACAAATGCAAGGAAAGTTGCAGTTGTCATATTATTATCAAAGTAAACTTTAGAACAAGGATATTTTTACCAGGGGTTTTATACTAATAAATAAGTCAGTTCCTCAAAGGACATAAAGATGTATGCACATAACCCTAAAGATGTACACAGTTAGAAACAGAGCTTCCAGATACCTGAAGTAAAGACCAATGAAGCTGAAAGGAGAATGACAAAGTCACAATTATAGTTGGACATATCAGTACTCCTTTCTCAGTAATTAATGGAATATATAGACAGAAAATCATCACAGTTGTTGAAGTTTTGAACAATACCATCAAACCAACCTGATCTAATTAACATTTGTAGAACACACCAAAAACAGCAGAACGATATTATTTTCAAATGTAGGCAAATTCCCAAGGAGAACTTACTCAAAGCAGTGAACAGAAGTCTCAGTACATTCAAGGGGACTGAAATCAAATGGAGCATGATTATAGTGGAATTAAATGAGACCTCAAAAACAGACCTATCTGGAAAAACTTTAAGTACTTGGAAATTACTAGCATATTTCTTAATAATTCATTGGTCAAAGAAGAAAGCAGACAAAGTATATTTTTTTAATATTTTGAACTAAATAAAAATGGAAATGCATAAAAATTTATGGGATGTAGCTAAAACAGTGCTCAGAGGGAGGTCATTGGGAATTGGAACTCTCACACATTACTACAGAATGCAAAGTAGTACAACCACTTTGGAAAACAGCTTAGCGGTTTCTTATAAAAGTAAATATACACTTAAACTGTAACCCAGCAATCCCACTTGTAGGTATGTACCGAAAGAAATGAAAGCATATATATACCCACACAAAGACTTGAGTGTAAATACTCACAGGATCTTTATTCTTACTAGCCCAAGCCTGGAAATCACCTAAATGTCTATCAGTGAATGAATGGATAAACAAATTGTGGTTTATCCATAAAATGCAGTTTATGGTTTATCCATGAAAACAAGCTACTGGTACTCACAAAATGGATGAAATTCAAAAACAATATGATCAGTGAAAGAAGCTAGCCTTGAAAGTCTACTGTTTGTATGCCTCCAGTTGACCCTTGAGCACCATGGGCTTGAACTACCCAGGTCCACTTATACATTGATTTTTTTTTTTTTATAAATATAGTACAGTACTGTAAATATATTTTCTCTTCCTTATGATTCCCAAGTAACATTTTCTTTTCTCTAGCTTACTTTAACTGTAAAAATAGTTATATAATACCTATATACAACATATGCTAATTGACTGTTCATGTTATTTGTGAGGCTTCCAGTCAACAGTAGGCTATTTTGGGAGGGAGTCAAAAGTTAAATGCAGATTTTCGACTGCACAGGGGGTCGGTTCCCCTAACCCTTGCGTTGTTCAAGGAAATTCTTGAAAAGGAACAACTGACAGAGGTGGTGAAGAAGTTAGGTGGGAAGGAGTTCATGTGAAGGTCTTGATATCAGAGAAGTTGTGGGATCTTCACTAGAGGGAGAAGAGGTGAGAGTATTGATCTAGGCAATGGAGTGAAGTCAGAGCACGTGAGCCTTGTAGACCACTATAAAGACCGGGGACGTTAATCTGAAAGAGGCAGCCACTTGACGAAGTTCTAATGATTTGTATTTATTTTCTGCTAACTTAATTGATATATAATGATACCAGGGGTTTCAGTTTTATCTTTGTTAAGAGGTGATTTATTTTGTGTGTGTGTGTGTGTGTGTGTGTGTGCGTGTGCATATGTGATGCTCTACCTTTTCTATTACCATTTGCTGGTTTATTTATTATCCAGCAGCTTTATTGAGAAATAATTCATATACCATACAATTTACCTATATGTAAAATGTACAGTCACTGGGTTTCAGTATGCTTATAGTTGTATACCCATGGTCACAATCTTAATTGTAGAACATTTTTGTCTCCCCCAAAAGAAACCCTGTACTTATTAGCAGTTCCTACCTAGTCCCCACACAAGCCCCAAGCAACAACTGATTTCCTTTCTGTCTCTAGATTTGCCCGTTCTGGACAGTTCATATAAATGGAATCCTGTAATATGTGGTCTTTGTGATTGGCTTCTTACACTTAGCACAATGTTTTCAAGGCTTAGCCATGTGGTAGCAGGTGTCAGGACTTAATTCCTCTTTATTGCCGAATGATATTCCATTGTACAGACATACCACATTTCATCTCTTCACTCATTAGTTGGTGTTTATTTGGATTGTTTCCACTTTTGGGCCACTATGAATAATATGACAAGTGTTTATGTGGACATATGTTTTCATTTTTCTTGGGTAGGTGGAATTGTTGGGTCATATGGCAACTTATTGGCTTATTTTAATTACTTGTGGGGATCTAACATTGGACCTTCTGTATTTTTATTTATTATGTATATCTCCAGGTGTAGCATATTTCATAAATATTTCTTACAATTTTTTTCCAGTGGCTTTTGCTTTATTTTCTTCTTACTGTTGTTAAAGTTTGAGTTTTTTAAAAATATATATACATTGTATTCAATCATCTTGTTTCTGATGACAGAATCCATTTATTAGTAATCACAAATGGTTCCAGCAGCATGCAGGGTTCTGTTTTCCTCTATTCTTTAGTAAAGTCAAAAATGTTTTATTATTGATCCCTTCTCTATCTGGAGCTGATTTCTCATTTTCTTTAAAGGTGACTTTTGAGGTGAGGCAGGGTGGTGAAGGATTTTCAGGGAATTGGAAGTGGTGGTGAAGAGAAAGATCCCTAGAAGGAACAAGCTGACAGTTGCCCTTTGTTGGCTTGCCTAAGGAGCTCTCGGCAAGATGGTAGAGAAAGTGGTGAAAGGGGAAGGTAGTCATTAGTAAAATGCCATTTTGCTCATTATAGCTTTAATGTTGCAGGGTTCACTTTTAGGGCAAACTTCTGAAACCTGCCTGTCTTGTGATCCTTCCAAGGTCCACAGATTTCTGGAATTTACTTTTCTCTTATTGTCATCTTCTTTCTCCTTCTTTTAAAATAAAACTTATTACACTAGGATTGTCGGAAATCGGAAGAAGCTCCATGATTTCCAGTCATAGTCATCACATTTAATCACAGCATCTTCCTGGTTTTCAGAAATAACTTTAAAATCAATTTAAAATGTCACTTGCTTTGGTGTACTCAGTATAGAAAGCGGGAAACGTGCAAAAGCTATGGGTCTCTTGCTTCCAGTTTGATACTCTGGGTCGTGAGATTTAATTTCTTAGAAGTAAGTCTATAAAATTAGATGGTTGGCTATGGCAGAAAGTTGAGTATGTAAGAGACAGAAAGCATAGACTCCAGGGCTTGTGGGGCTCTTCATGTGTTCAGTTTGGGTGGGCTATAAGAATAATGAAGTTTCTAAGGTAAAATAAGGGCCATAGATTTTATTTGGGTCATTTTCCAAAATTCTAGTTTGTCTTTGATCTTACATGTTTGTACTATCATGCCATTAATAACTAAAACATCTATGATTATAGTTTTAAAAACCTTCTCCTGGGCTCTGGATTGTTCTCCACTGGTTGGTAGCAGTGTAAGCTTCAGCACATTACTTACTTATTCTTTTTTGGTTTGAGATTCCTCACCTATAAAATAAGAATTAAAACTATCTATAGAATAGCTGTGAGGATTGAAAATAGGCATTTATATTTAGCACAATGCTGGGAATACATAAAGTCCTCGTGAATTTTAGCTGTCATTATTGCTTCCTGGTAGGGTCTATATTGTGCAAATTTGCAAGTCAGCATTAGCATAATCCTTTAGCTGTGATCTAAGGACATTGATTTTTATTTTCTGTGTCCTACGTTTGAGGGTGGGATGGAGAATGGAAGAGGAGAAACAGTGATCCTCTAATAGTTAATGGTGTCACGTGGTTCTCCGAGAAGAAAGGTTGTTGAACTAGTTCAGACCATATTCTTGAAACCGAATACAATTGGAAATGATGTTTGATTGGAAATAATACCTGTTTTCACTTGTTATTATGATAGAAATCAGACTTTTTCATAGTTAACAACATAAAATGCAACATTGATACTTGGAGCTAAAGATCATTCAGGTAGTCCACTACGAAGACTCCCCAAGATGGAAACAGTACTTATAGCAAGCGTTAGGTAAAATAAATAATGTGGAATGAAAGCAAGCACAGGTTAGCTTCCTCCATCTTTGTCACTCAATGGACAATAAAATCTCACTCCCATCACTTAAACAGACAAGAGTCTGAAAGTTCCAAAGTTAATTTTAGATTTTAAATGATAATTTTTGAAAATATTTAAATTGGTGTGTCCAAATGATTTTTATGTAGAATGCTATTTTATGTCAGTGAGATATGCTCATTGTTTTAATTTGGTGGTTCTGAGTGAATTCAATATCGCCATTGTTTCTATCCACTGTGTTTTCAGAGGTAAAGACAGGCTTCAGGCCAGCTCTTTGAGTTACTATTGATTTTTGGATTAACTGTGGTTGTTGTTCTGAAATAAAAATGTTACAGTCTTTGGTAAACAGCTCTTTAGAGGTACTGTCATAAGTAGAAGTACGGGTGGAATGAGCTATTGATTACTGATGGCTCTTTTGACCTGATAATAATCAAATGCTACAACTGAAATGTCTTTATGATCCACCGCGAACGAGCTCACTCTCTTCGTGAATATGAAAGCACTTCCACAGTCCAGCTCAGATGGCTTCTTCTCCGTGAGGCCAGGCGGAAGTGCTCCTGTCCGCCTTTGGATTCCAGTAGCATCGCTTATACTTGTCTTTGTAGTTAGAAAGTGGGCCTTGCACCATCATTATTTGGGTTTACTTTTCCCTCGTCAAATATAAGTGCCTTGGGGCACAAACTGTTAAACGTTCAGATAAACTCAACAGATAATTTATCAACAGATAAATGATTGAATATCCATACTTCCCAAAGCGTTGTGCTTTAGGTGTGCAAACATGAGTATCACACGGCTCTTGTCCTTGTCACTTTATTCTACGTAGTGCCTGCTCTCCCTCTTGATTTTTTTCTCTCATTTTCCAAGATGCCCTGTTTTCCCTCCGACTTCTCTTGCTGCTACTTTGCAGCGTGTTTTGTCCCTTCCTCTAGTAGATTTCTGAATGATGAAGGTGCCTTAGGCGTGTTCCTGGACTCTCTTCTGTTTTCAGTACACACTCTCTCTAGGTGATCTCATTTAGTCTCATGCATTTAAAGTACTATCTTGATGTCAGTGACTGTCAATTTTATATCTCTGGTCCAGACACTTGAACATCGAGCCTCCAGATTCCAATGGCCTTTGAAGTTTCCTGAGTATCAGAAAATTAAACATCTCAAAGAACACCCTTGATCTTACCCCCAAATCTGGTCCCACCCTCCAGGGAGGCACCTTCGTGCCCCCACCTGGCAAGCCAAAATCCTGGCAGTGATCTTTGACACATCTTGTCCCTCACCCTGCGCCTTGAGCCCATCACCAAGTCCTGTTGATTCTGCCTCCCAAATATGTTCTTCCTCTGGGCTCTACTCTCTATACACTGCCCCCAGGCCAACCCACGGTGCGGGTGGAATGGCCCCTTTTGGCCCCTCTGGTCCAATCACCAGAGTCATGACAGTGGTTTTTAAAAATCATAAAGCAGATCATGCTTTAAAATTCCTCCCCAGTTCTCCTTGTTAAGATAAGATTTAGAAATCTTCCATGTGGCTTCAAAACTCTATATAAGGCCTTCTCTTCCAGTTGGATCTCATGATGCACGCCACCTCTGTAATCCAGCGAATGGTAGCATACTCTAAATCCCAGAGTTTTTTTTTAAAGACTTTATTTATTAGAGAGAGAGGGTGCGCACGAGTGGGTGGCAGAGGCAGAGGGAGAAGCAGACTCCCTACTGAGCAGGGAGCCCAAGGCGGGGCTTGATCCCAGGACCCTGAGATCATGACCTGAGCCGAAGGCAGATGCTTAACCAACCAGGCACCCTAAATCCCAGAGATTTGACGAGTTTCCTCCTCTCATGGTTTAGGGTTTGTGCACAAGCTCTGCCTTTTGAGGACCCCCTTTACCAGATGAAGCCCCACTGACCAGCTCTGCTTAAACATCATTTCCATAGACAGGCTTTATCCAGCTTCTCACACTAGATCAGGTCCCATCCCCCTTTTTCATCCTGAAGTATCCCGAACCTTTCCTTTACATTCCCCATGGTAATTGGTAAGATTTATTTCATTGGATGATTATTTGCTCAACATCTGGCTCCCCCATTGTTCTGGAGGACCCGTGAGGGCAAAGATCTTGTCTACTTTATTCACACTTGAGACCCAGGACCTGACAGACACATAGTGGAAAGTCAGTAAATATTTGTGGAATGGATAGACTAAATAGGAAATAAAAGTTCAAAAGCACATTGAAATACTGTCTAACAGAATGTGCTTCAAACTTGAGGCTATAATATGGAAGTAAATTTCTGACACCCACGTGAAGACCTTTAGTTTGTCACTAAACCAGACTTCTGCTGGTTTTTTGACCTGTCACATTTTAGCATTGTCATCACCAAGACTGTATTTGGCAACAGGAAAAAAAACGTATTTTTTAATCAGATTGACACCGGATGTTTATTGATCATGCAGTGCTTGTCCTTGTCATTTTTATTCCTCATAGTGCCCGGTAGTCTTCTAGAAGTTTAGGATGCAGCTGGTGTGATAGAGCTTACTTTCCCATGGGGGGCAGACAGTAAACAAATACACAGAATATTTCAGCTCTTGAGAAGTACCATGCACTAAGTAAAACAGTAATGGCATGGGTTGGGATGGTTAGAGAAGTCCTATTCCAAAAGGTGCCATGTAAGCTGAGACCTGAGTGACAGGAGTCCGCTCTGGAAGATCTGAGGGAAAGCCTTGCAGCCAGGGGGAACAGCATGTTGCAGAAGCAGAGCGGGTATTGCCCGGTACATTCGAGAAACAGAGAGGTGGCTGGCGGCCCTGGAGCGTAGCAAAGGAGGGAGGGAGGAGCTCGCGCAGAACAGAAACAGAAACCGGGATTTCAAGGTCTGACTCCCCCCTTCCTGGCTATTTGTCACAAAATGGAGATAGTCAGGACACCAGCTTGCAGGAATGTTGCTAAATATGATGATGAGGGTAAATATAGGGGATAATGAACGTCACTGATAATTTAAACATAATTAACCTGCCTTCCACAGAATTTATGTCAGGGGGAAGCCAGCAGAGTAAATGTTAAACTAATGGTTATGTCTGTGTGTTTAATAGTTTACTGATGGACGATCTCTTAAAACAGTGTTGCTAATTATTTACAAACATTCTTATTTACATTGATTTCTCACAAAAGGTTAAAAAGCTGAAGCGAGAACTCTCACAGATGAAGCAAGAATTGCTGTATAAAGAACAAGGCTTTGAAACGTTGCAACAGTGAGTATAAAAATACTGAAATTGGGAATAATTCAAAGCCCCCTAACTCATACAAAGAAAATAGAAGTACAGATTGCCTAAGAGATTTCTCAAAGAAACATAAAGTAAAAATGGCTCAGAGCTCTGCACCAAAAACCAAACAATCAACCAACAAACAAAAAACTTGGGAAAATCTATCTACTTTGAAAAGGTCTAAAGCTTTATGAATCATTGGCGAGTCAGAGAAACCAGTGAGAAACTTCACTTTGTCTGGGCACCTGCCAGCCTGCTCTAAGATTGAGGTTCGTGCTAAAGGGAATGGTCGCAAGAGCGCCTCCACGTGCGGCTCTCACGTCTGGACAACGTGAGCCTCTCCTGCCTGGAGCCCTGGGTTGGAGACGTCTCTCTGCCCCTTTGTCAGCCCCAGGCCCCTAACTGGGGCTGAGCTCAGGGAGCAAGTCAGGTGGTCAGCAGAGAAGCTTGAGTGGGTTCCTCATTTCCTGCCTTTCTTCTGTCCTTTCCATTCTGTAGTCAAGTCTGATGGGCCACTGGCCTGACTCTAGACTGGGCCAGGCCAAGGGAGATGTAGACGGCAGAGGGTAGCGGATTCTGGAATCTCCTGCCTCGTTCCCAGTCCCCGGAAGCCACCGTTCTCCCGGCTGACGAGGGACTGCCGAGCTAAACCCTGACAGGCACACTGGGCTTTCCAACCCTCACGATCCCTACCACACGGTCTCTGGTGTGAGGCAAGAAGCTGATGGTTTTCACAGCCACATGACCACAAAGAGAGGATTGAAGGCATTATCCCTCAAAAGGCATTCAACTGGTTTTTTTTTTTTTTTTACTTCCCTCCTCTGTGTGCAGGGCTCTGAGCCAACCATGGTACAGTGTTTATAGAGTCCCTGATGGCCTGCACGTTCTTCCCCCCCATCCCCCTGTCTCCCTCTGCAGCAATCCAAGGCAGCAAGGCATTACCCCTTTTAAAGATCCTGTGTGTTTGCTGGCCAGATGAAACATAAGCTGGTTGTTCTGTGTGTTTGCATGCTGAGTTACAGCTCAGGACACCAGTCATGACTCCTGACCATCCGTCATATGGCTGATTTCAGATATGGGTCTTCGGGCTCAATCTTCTTTTTTGCTACTCACCTCAAGTAATCATCACCATTTTATTCTTTCAGATGCTCCTGTCCTAGGAGCATATTAGAATCATCTGAGGAGCTTTTTTAAAAAATACCTGTTTTTGGTCTCCATCTAGGTATATTTTGTGTGATCCCTAGGTAGTTCTCTAGGATGGCTGTGTTCTAAGAACCTCAGCTGGCTGCAGAGCTGCCCCGAAGAACTGAGCAGACCGAGAATGACATAAATGTGATACTTGGTAATTGCATATCAACATAAAGGAGGGCTTTGTGGTGGGAGTAGAGAGAGAAAACAAACTTTGAAGAGCCCTACAAAATGTTTAGCTATACGTTAAACATTTTTAAGGCACATGAAATTGTAACTCATGTCACCACCCGGGATTAAAGGTTAGCCAAACTTGCTGTTTTTGTTTTATTGATATAACAATGCTGTATTGTTTTAAAGCAGTTTGCTTGCAAGCAATTTTTATAGGAATCCAAGGCATGTTTAAGAATCTGTCAATAACATTCCACAAGAAAACAATAGACATTTGTTGTAGAAATTCAGGCATTCTCTTGCAATGATTCTAATCCCTTGAACCAAGAGCAGAAAGATATGATATCTAACATCAGAGACCTCTCTTGTTGATCCTAATTCTAGACAAAATAAAGCTGTTTTCATTCAAATGTTAACCACCATACTACTAGAACATTGAATAATGATTGAACCCAGAGACCATACTTTTCAAAAAACCACATTCCTGATACTATAAAGGGACTTTTCCTTGGGGTTTTGACAGAAAATATATTTCAGGAAAAGATTTAAATAGAATCCCATGCGGGCTTTTATAGCTTTTCATTTATTCTCAATAGAATGGACTATTTTTGCCAAATCTGGAGCTATAATGTAATTTGAACTCAGGCTTTCATTTTACTGAGTACACGAGTTTATGCTGGATGAATGAATATAGTTTTATTCTCTGCATTATTCATTTCAGTCTGCGGTCCCAGAGTTGACTTTGGCCTAGGCCGTAGCATAGCTTGTGTGTAGACAGATACCACCAGGAAGACATTTCTACTTTGCCACCTTCGGCATTCACTCAAAAGTGGAAAATGAGAAGTGAAACACTCGGCCAGCCAAAAATGTATACCTAGCCTATGAAAATCTGGCTCCAGGGGCACATATTCTCCAGGGAAGGCTTGCAAATGGGAATCTCTTCTTTTTCGGAAGAGACCAAGATATAGGGGAAATTAATAATATGGTACTCAGAATCCCCACCCCACCCCCCCCCCAAAAAAAACCCAAACAAACTTTAAAAAAATTTTTTTTAGGGAAGAATATAAAATTGTATTCCTCAAATTAAGAACAAAAAACACAGTACTTTGTTTTAAAAATCAGCAATTAATGCTAATATTTTGTTTGATTTTGTTTGACTTTATCTTATGGTCAGTTGGGGTCAAAAAAAGAGAGAAAAGGTGGGAGATGAAGAGTTGAGGAGAAAAGGAGAAACGTGGAGATAAAGGGAAAAGCAATAGGTAGAGGAAAACAGAGGTGCTCAGAGAAGGCAGAAGGGAGTCGGAGAGAAAGATCAGAAGGGCTCCCCGGTGGGGGTGGAGTGGGGGTGGGCGCTGAGCTGACCTGGCTTGTCCTTGTCATGTTGAGCACCCAACTGAGCAGTGGGCAGCCAGGACATTTTTATCTAGTTTTAAAGCTCTCTGAAATGTAAATGAGCAGTCTTGACGTAGTCCTGCCTTTATTTTTAAGTGTTAAAGTTGATTTCTGAAAACAGCTTACCTACTTTTTTTGTTTTCTAATGTTGAAGTTGATTTCTGACTTAAAAATTTAACTGTTAGATTCTGAAGGTTTTACACAAATAGGAAGAAATCACTTGGGCTTTAGAAATTCACTTTGACACAGTTTGAGAGTCCTGTGTTAATAACTATTTCATGAAATCTCACAGATTTTTTTTTTTAATTAAAATAAGCCTTTTGCCTCAACTAGGTTGGTAGATATAATACTTAAGGGAGCCAACAATTTCAGTGATAAATCCCTTCCCAAATAAATGGAATTAACCAATATTCGAAGTACCGCCTGAGCTTTTTATCAAATATTCAAAGTGTAATAGACATAAGAGCCCTGATCCTGAATCTGTCATTTTGAGGATTGTCCCCCTACTAGCGAAGTGTTTATACACGTTAGGGGCTAAAGTTGCATAAACCTTCCTGTTTTGCTTTTTCACTTAGAGGAAGTGTGATCTCTAGGGTCCCTTCCCGCCCTAAACACTGTGTGCGTGCACTCGCACCTGCTTAATTCAGTGACTTCGTTAGTTGTACTTTTATTATCAAATAACCTTATGATGAAATTCCTTTTATTTTCTTAGGTTAAGACTTCGTTCAGCAACCATAAAATATTTTCTAAAGTAGTACTTGGGGAAATATGTTATCTGCCAACTGTACTTGCTTGAGTAAACTTTGTTTGGAAGAATGAATAAGACGGCATTGTTGGTGGTTCTTTTTTGGTTTTGTTTTCAGATTATACCCCTCACATTGAAATAAATATAAATCATTAAATGTTTTAAACCAAATGAGCTCAGAGCCAGTTCTCTGTGGTTTCATAGGTGCCATTTCTCTGTGGATAAGACTAAGACTTTGTCCAAGAGTGAGAGTCGATGGCCGATGGGGCAGAGGCATAGCTGTATGTCCTTCAAGGGAACCCCAAGTTGTATTCAGAATGAATCCTGGGCAGCATCGGTGGTTGGAGAGAATCAGGAGAGTGAGAGTGAGGACACTAATGTTAAACCATTTTTTTTTTTTTAAAAAAAAGAGTTCAGTAACTTGGTTGGGCCCTTCATGCACAAAGAGTTAGGTTACTTGAAATCCTCTGACATAGGGTGACCAAGCGAACTGTAAGGACGATTTGGTGAGCAGATCTGGGGGGTGCGATAAATGAGCTCCTTGAAGAGCTTTGTATTCAACGTTAGTTGACAGATGAATACATCTACCCTTCTGCTGTATTCCTAGATTTGAACTCGTCAGCAAGGCAAGCAGTTTTATGTCGACTCCTGTCATAAAAACAGAACAAGTACTTTTCATATATTTGAAAAGAAACAAGAAACTAACCACACACGATCCCAATATTGTAGGATCCTCACTAGTAGAAATAATAATCACTCGCATTTCAGAAAGGCCCGTCAGCCCGTAGGCACTGTGCTTGGTTTGGCACAAACGTTACAGTGTATGTAAAATTAGGCAACGGTGAGGAATTCCGAACTTCCCGTAGTTGTCCAGTTTATTGGCACTTCTGTCCTGCTAAATCCTTTCCCCGGAGCCTTAACCTTTCTCAGGGTGGAGGTCGGGCTTAGCGTGAGGATTTTGAATTCGGCCCATGGTGGGGTCACCCAAACCAACTGAAGACAAAATGACTGAGCCTGAGGTGGCGCCTGGGTGGCTCAGTCGTTAAGCGTCTGCCTTCGGCTCAGGTCATGATCCCGGAGTCCTGGGATCGAGCCCCGCATCGGGCTCCCTGCTCTGCGGGAAGCCTGCTTCTCCCTCTCCCACTCCCCCTGCTTGTGTTCTCTCTCTCGCTGTGTATCTCTCTCTGTCAAATAAATAAACAAAAATCTTTAAAAAAAAAAAAATGACTGAGCCTGAAAATGATGAGGAATGTACGGGGCATGAGGTGGGGGATGGGAGAGTGTGAGCTAGAAGTGGTTGGAAGAGAAAGCGGGAGGAATGATCCGCTTGAAAGGATGATACTGGTACGTATCAGAAGGCAAGTAACAGCATCATCAGCCAACTCCAACAATCCGAAAACCAGTTCCTATACTGTTGGCTTAATTTGTACTCTGTCAACACTCTTTGACTTTTTTCTCTTTTCTTTTTTTTTTTCTTTTAACAGAATAGATAAAAAAATGTCTGGAGGCCAGAGTGGCTATGAACTTAGTGAAGCCAAAGCCATTCTAACTGAACTGAAATCGATCAGAAAGGCCATTAGCTCAGGAGAAAAAGAAAAGCAAGATCTGATGCAGGTATGTCGTGAAACATTTTGTTAAGTCAGACCCCTACCGGCTGGGGCCCCAGAAACTCGCCTTGGGGCAGAAGTTCTCCGTCAGAGTCTGCATGGCCCTTTCTCCCACTGCCTCATTCAGACTTTGTTCTAGGCACTGAGGCCACGGGCTGCGTTGGAGGTAAACAGGTGGGTTCCGAGGTTCTGCTATGCTTATTTGAAGGCAGGCCTTGGATGGCCTTTGAGACAGGAGGGGGTGGATCCTGGAGCCCATATGAGATGAGCAATTTGGTGCACCTGCAACTCACTAAAACTTCGTGTGGAACCCAGATAAGCAGGGTTGTCTAAACCGCGATCCTCAGCCCAGGATGCAGAAAGGGCATGTCACGGGTCATCAGTGAGTAGAGGATATGCCTTGAGGAGTGCGGGGAGGGTATATGAGGAGCTTAGAAGAGCTTTTGCCTACGCCTTGTGACTCTGAGGTGCTATCTAGAGATGGGGAGTGTTGACCCAGCTGCGGGATACCCATCTAGTCATCCCAGGAAAGTTGCTAATGGCAGAAGATCCCCTTGTTACACCTGTCCGGTTCTTAGCCCAGGGGACTTAGCTCCCAGGGATCCAGCCTTGTGTGTAAAAGAAACAACCATTCAGTGATCAGTATCCTGCTTTTTAAATATCTATATTCAGTAGGTTTAGTCGGATTGGGTCTTCTTTTTTTTTTCTGAAGAGTGTGTCTCTTCCTCCTCTTACCTTCCCTCCATCCCATAATTATCACAAGGCCTGAGAATTCCTTGTATTTCAGATATTTGGAGCTCTGAGTAAGGATTTAGTCTGTGTCTCGAGGAGAATGTTAGAGCCAGTGGCTATGTTTGCATTCTTAGTAGAAACTCTACCTTTAAATACTATATTCAACTACTTCATGTCAGTTTTCAAAATGTCAACTGAATATAGGTATATATTCTTAAACACTTATAATTGTGCATTTAGGGAATTTTGAAATAACTTGCAAGAAGTGATCAAATAGAGAAGATTATAGTATTAATAGGAAATCCTTATAAGCACTGACCGTGTGCTGGGCAGTCTTCTCCCTGCCTTGCGTGAAAGTAGTTCGTTTAATTCTGACAACAACCCTAGAGATGGGCATGTATTATTCTCACTTACAGACAGGAAATTGCAGTACACAAAAATTAAGTGACTTCCTCAAAGTCACACAGCTCAGAAGTGGTAGGACTTTGGTTCAGACCTAGGCAGTCTTGCTCCAGAATATGGTGTTTTAAATATATATGTGGAACACAGAAAACTTTATTTGGATGTATTTTTATTTTGTTCCACCAAGATCCTGATGATTAAATCAGTAATTCCTCAAATGCACACCATAGGTCCTTTGGAAAAAGTTAATAGAACCTGAGCAAATTTACGTTGGAACTTTATAATTCAGCAATTTTAGGTTATCTTTGATTGTTCCTGTAAAGAAGAAATTTGGATCTATGCACAGACCAGATTAAATTAAAAGATTAGATTCCTTTTCAATTACTAAAGCATAGAAAACAATTAATTAGTAGATAGGGCAATCAACAGTAGAGCTGAGAAGGACATTAGGTGGGCAGTTTCTGTGACTTTCAGAGCTCTTTGACCATGACCCACAGTAAGAGATATATTCTAATGACAACCCAGTCACACACAAAGGTCTTCATGTTTGGACACATACATACCGTATTTCTTAATACTTATTTCTTAATACTCTTAATTCTAGTAACGTGGTCTGAATTAATTTTCTAGTCTCTTCTTTTTCATCAAAAAACATGCTAGTCATGACCTACTAAATTGATGCGGTGCATGGTCGGCACAGACAGATTTGAAAAATACTAATCTTTTCTCTCTACTAATGAAAAAATAGAAAAGACTTGCCCAAAGTCACTAAAAGGTTTCTTTGTTCTTTTCTGTAGTCTGTTATTTGATGTGACTGCTTGAGTTTTATCCCTCTTGTACATATATTTTGCATAAATATTCCTTTGAAAGAAAATAAAGAAGGTTAGGTAAAAGGCACAAATCAGATCTCTGAGATTTCTAATTTGGGGGGACATTTCTCATTTTTTATCCTAAGAATCGTAAATGTCAGGATTAAATCCTGGCTTTTCTTAAAGTTAGTAATAATGAGTTTCTTACCATTTTTATTAGTGTTTTATGAGGGGGAGGGTTGATAGCAGTGTAGCTAAGATCTTTTTTTTTTTTTTACTTTTTTTATTGTTATGTTAATCCCCATACATTACATCATTAGTTTTAGATATAGTGTTCCATGATTCATTGTTTGTGCATAACACCCAGTGCTCCATGCAGAACGTGCCCTCCTCAATACCCATCACCAGGCTAACCCATCCTCCCAACCCCCTCCCCTCTAGAACCCTCAGTTTGTTTTTCAGAGTCCATTGTCTCTCATGGTTCTTCTCCCCCTCCGATTTCCCCCCCTTCATTCTTCCCCTCCTGCTACATTCTTCTTCTTCTTTTTTTCTTTCTTAACATATATTGCATTATTTGTTTCAGAGGTACAGATCTGAGATTCAACAGTCTTGCACAATTCACAGTGCTTACCAGAACACATACCCTCCCCAGTGTCCATCACCCAGTCACCCCATCCCTCCCACCCCACCCCCCACTCCAGCAACCCTCAGTTTGTTTCCTGAGATTAAGAATTCCTCATATCAGTGAGGTCATATGATACATGTCTTTCTCTGTTTGACTTATTTCGCTCAGCATAATACCCTCCAGTTCCATCCATGTCGTTGCAAATGGCAAGATCTTATTCCTTTTGATGGCTGCATAATATTCCATTGTATATATATACCACATCTTCTTTATCCATTCATCTGTTGATGGACATCTTGGCTCTTTCCACAGTTTGGCTATTGTGGACATTGCTGCTATAAACATCGGGGTGCACGTAGCCTTTCGGGTCCCTACTTTTGTATCTTTGGGGTAAATACCCAGTAGTGCAATTGCTGGATCATATGGTAGCTCTATTTTCAACTTTTTGAGGAACCTCCACACTGTTTTCCAGAGTGGCTGCACCAGCTTGCATTCCCACCAACAGTGTAGGAGGGTTCCCTTTTCTCCGCATCCCCGCCAACATCTGTCATTTCCTGACTTGTTAATTTTAGCCATTCTGACTGGTGTGAGGTGGTATCTCATTGAGGTTTTGATTTGGATTTCCCTGATGCCGAGTGATATTGAACACTTTTTCATGTGTCTGTTGGCCATTTGTGTAGCTAAGATCTTTATCCTTTTTAATACTTTCACTTGCTCACATCCTCTCTTTAAAGTAAGCTCAGTTCGGGACACCTGGGTGGCTCAGTCAGTTAAGCATCTGCCTTCAGCTCCGGTTATGATCCCAGGGTCCTGGGATTGAGCCTCCATGTCAGGCTCTCTGCTCAGCAGGGAGCCTGCTTCTCCCTCTGCTTGTGCTCTCTCTCTCTCTCTGTCAAATAAATAAATAAAATCTTTAAAAATAAATAAAATAAAGTAAGCTCCGTTTATTAAGTGTGGGTGCCAACCGCAGGCCCATCACTTTACAAAACCAGACATTATCCCTCTGGCGGTACCACGCAGTCGGCGTAAGGACAGGCTTGGGATCAGCCGCCAGGACTGCAGCTCCTGGCCCTCGGTCCCTTCATCTCTGACGTTAGTGGGAGCAGATAATCCCTTTGGTTCCATCCCGATGTAGAGTGGCATAATTATAGAAGTCTGCTAAGTAGGAAGTTTGCTTGCTAGATCTACAATGAGTTTGCATTGTAGGTATTCCATGTTTCCATAATTTCTGCTGCATGAAGTGAGTAGTTGAAATGAGTCTTTTTAAAAGAGAGCTCTTTTCAATGACATTTTAAAAACAAGAAATGCACGTATTACATATAAAGATGCCATTATGCACAGTGTGAATAATTCCCATGCTGTCTTGGGGAAGGTAAGATAACCCGTTTATTACGATCTCACATACTTCCAGAGTCACACGTGTGTATGTACAAAATCATATTCTCACCTTATTTTTTCAGTAATTTAAAATGATAAGTTCCTGTTAAAATAAAGTCGTTTTTCTATGGCGATCATGTCTTTCAGTTTGAGTTTACCTGCTGGGGAAGTTTTTCATCTTACTTGTCAAGCTCTATGTAGGACTTTGTGTTTCCTCAACAGAGTCTTGCTAAGCTGCAGGAGCGGTTCCATTTGGATCAGAGCATTGGCACATCCGAGCCAGACTTGAGATCCAGCCCTGTGAACTCCCGCTTATCTCTGTCCAGACAGACCCTTGACGCTGGGTCACAGACCAGCATTTCTGGAGATGTAAGTATCCACGTGGCAGGGTTGGCCATAGTACTGTCCTTGACGAGCCTGATCTACAGTACGGATGGCAAGCGGGACAGGAGCGAGTGAGGCGGTTTGCACTGCAGCTGTGTGGATTCAATATTTCCTACTCCTAGACTGGTTTTAAAAAATCAGAGCCTTATCTTTTCTGTCCGGGTGCCAAACATATCAGGATCTGTCCATATGAACGGCTTTGTTCAAACTTTCTCAGACCGTATTTATTTGGAGACGTTATTGAAAGGTTAGAGGTGCATGAGAATTTAAGTTTTTCCTATTACATTTAAGGTCTTCGAAATTCAGATCTTTTCAATTAAACATTGAGGCTAATGAGAAACAAAAAAATATGCCTTAAAAATTTTTTTTGTAGATCAAAGGTTGTTTATATTAAAACGTTTGATTTGTGGCTTATGCGTAGCATTTGAAAATATTTAATGTGGTTTGACTACTGTTAATTGTTTTGCATTCTCTCCTTTGGGGTGCCGTTTAGCAGATACTGTTTTCTAGTCCAGTCCCCGTTATTTTCGTATTCCCTATTGCTTCTTTGAATTCTGTGCTATGAAAATAAAACAGGTAGAGATCAACAATAGGACTTACCTGTTTGAAAAATTGGTTTTTGAAGTTATTTAGTTTATGTTCTTTGCATTTAGAAGCTAAGTGATGGAAATTTGGGTTCATGGAGGCAAGGAAATTAGTTTCAGTTCATAAATTTAATTGACCTGTACACCCTTCGTAAACTCTTTAAGATACCAGAAACATTGACAAAATACTTTTTATCTTGAATTTAATGTGTGGAGAAAATGATGTTAAAGTCTTTGAAAAACAGACAAGCTTGAATTAAAAAGAAATGTTTTGCCCCTACTGAGACTAGAAAGTAAGTGCCTTTTTAAACTGGTGTTCCCAATTTCAAGACCATCTTCTTTAGTTTTCCAATTACTTGTGCTTCCTAGAAACAAAAGCAGTTTACCTTCATTCATTAGCAGAGTTAATTGACTTCTTTCCCTTTCGTTTTTTACCAGATCGGAGTGAGAAGTAGATCAAATTTAGCTGAAAAGGTCAGGCTGAGCCTACAATATGAAGAAGCCAAAAGAAGGTAACAGCAGGGGAGCTATTCTGTGTTCGGGGGGTCAGTGGGCTCAAACGGTATTTTCTTTCCCAGAATTAATCTTTACTCCTATAGTGACATCTGCTGGGTGCTCCCCAACATCTTCCTACCAAGGTTACTCTTGAAGGTTTTTAGATGTAAGGGTTGCAGACCCCCCTCTCAGCTCAGCTTCTTCCCCCTGTCCACAGCTGAAGGACAGGGAGAATTAATGAGAAGTGTAGGCATAAAATTGCCCCCTTCCCTTCTGGAAGAAAGAAGCTTTGAGCTTGTCCAGTACTTACTCACAAGTAGAAGCGGGAAGATCGGCTTCTCAGGTAGAATCACGGTGCAGTGGCTCGGGTACAAGACTTAGAGGCCGAGGACCTCTGAGGTAAATAACTGTAATCCCTTTGCTTTGAGGGGAGGATTTCCCGCCAACGCCCTTGAAGATGCCGAGATATCTGTTCTGGCAACTGACTTTAGGGCAAAAGAGGAAAGATTCTTATTTCTCTCGTTTATCCTCTAGACCCTTAGAACCCTGTGCTTTATTTTCCTCACCTTGTGACTCTGCTTGGGGAAGGCTCAGGAGACTTCTCCCTCCTCATCCAGTAGACAGGCTCAACTAGTTTTCATAATATGGACACCTTGCTCATTGTGAGGGAGAGGGTCATACTGATCTATTTGATTTCATTATTTTCCTTTTTAGAGTTTAAAAATGCTTTTGATTTATTATTTAGGAAGGCATTGGGGGAAAAAAAACTGCAGTACCACCCTGTAGGTGACAGAGAAATTTATCATGTTCCTCCTCGAGAACATGGAAAACTCAGCTGAGAACCTGCTAGAATGTCAGAGTTTGCTATCATAAGACCATCAGATAGATAATAAAGTATATCCATTGTTATTGGTGATGAGGATTATTTAAAAGTAATTAGCCAAGGTTCTTGGAGGTTATCTGGCTTTAACAAAGCAATTATTTGATTTGCCTAAATACAATATTTGCCTCTTTGTAGCCTCTGTTACTAGTATTACTTAGTTCTTTGGTGACTGGAAAAAAAAAAAAAACAACCCATAAGCTTTGTTTTACAAATTACTAACCGTGTGTGCTTGAGCAAGTCAGTTTCTGTGAACAACATTTCACTCAGCTAATTTCAATGCCTATAAGTTTTCCTGGGTAGATTATACATTTCTTGAGGTTATAAAACATTTTATATACTTTATTGGCTACTTCTCGGAGCCCAGGCAAATGCCTTACCCACCATAAGGATTGAGGACTGCTTTGTGGTTTTGTGGCCCTCTGGCTGTGAGCATACCAACCCAATAGCGGCCACAGCTTCTGGGTTCTACCCTAAACAAAGCCCAGGATCTATGTCTGGCATTCTGAAGGAGAATGGCCATAACTCAGAATTAATTTTGGAGAACCAGGCCTCGTGCCCCTGAGTTCTTTGGGGCTCAACTTGGCTTCCCTTGGATCATCTTGAGCTTTCACTTTACTCTGGCTGCTAACAGCTTATTCCATCTTCCTAGATGTACCTGGAAACCTTCATCATATCTTCTTCCCCAGATTTGGTGTGCCCTTTCCAAATAAAATCCAAGACCCACCTAACGCCTGATCCCACAAGTAATAGATGCCTTTCTTTCCTTCATTATGTTGTCGCTCCCAGTTCAGTTGTTAATTCAGTCGCATCAAAACTTAAAATATTGGTTCTTTCCCATTGGGTTGCTTCGCTGTCCTGTTCTCATTTGGGGTTTTATTTTAAAGTTACTAGCAAGGCTGATGAGAAGGTAAATCTCGAGGTTTGTGCATCTGTTGAAAATGTTCTCTTCTTCAATTCTAAGTAAAGAGGCGGGTTGTGTTTCCCTGAAACCTGTTTTCTCCTCCAGCCTTTGTTTTATGTGCTTAATGAAGCTAATAATATCATGCTTAGTTAGCATTTTGATGATTAATTTTCTTGCACACTGAGAAGTTGTGTATGGTTTTGTGGTTCTGGCTGAAGAACAGCTGATGTTACATCTATCATGAGTGCAGACGCTGGGTGGAAATCAGAAGCACACCGTACCTGCAGTGCTGGTGAGGGAGGGCAATTTTTTTTTTTTTTAACTCAAACAAGAAACTGTGGCACAAGAATGTGGATATACTTCCATCTTTGTCCCAATAACATTGTTTTGTTTACCTTTTTTCTTCCCTCCTACAACTTCTTCCATTAAAAAGGGAAATAAAATGCCCTCTTTCTATTTTTCATATTGTGGTATGGGCTATACCAGTATCCACGGGGATCATCCAACTCTTTTTTTTATAGGCGTACCGATCCCCTGTGCCGACATCAGTTGTGTTCATAATTTGCCTTGATGTGGTGCTGATGGTCAAAACAGCCATGTGCCATTTGCCTTGCGAACCATCCTGGTAGTGCTCACAGCGCCCCGGAGCAAGTCGTTCGGTTCGGAGGCCCGGGGGCGGGTCAGAACGTTCTCATTCCGTCAGAAGTTAACTTGACCATTTAGCGGGAAGCTCGCGACATGGTGGACTCTGAGGTCAGGCAGAATGATGCAGCCGGTGACGTTCCTCTCTGCGGGGCTTGCCTGCTCCTCCTCCCATCTTCCCGTCCCTGTCCCCCGCGCTCCAGGACTTGCAGTCACTGTGCTGGGGAAGGCGCTACTGGACGGCTCCTGTGGATGGAGGGTGCCCGGGTCCATGCAGTCACGTCTACAGGGCTGGCCCAGCGAGCGCTCAGGAAACCGTGTACACACTGATTGCACAGCACACAGCTAGCTACAGGAGGATGCTGGTGGAGGAGGCCCGGGAGGGCAGGGCTGCTTCCTTTTCCTTGGCCACGTGGAACGTGCTGGATTGACTTTGTTGTAATACTGCTTGGCTGAGCCACTGCTCTCTCTTTTCCCCCACCCTTCCCTGACTGGCTCACGTCCCAGTTGCTGCCCACGCGACACTGGGGACTACCATTTTCCTGGGGGACGGCGTCTTTACCCAGAGGAACAAAATCTATAGTAATGTCCTGTCAGACAGCATTTACCTTCATTTTTTTTTAAATGGAAGCCCTCCGGGGGCACCTAGGTGGCTCAGTCAGTTAAGCGTCTGCCTTCGGCTCAAATCATGATCCCGGGATCCTGGGATCAAGCCCCGTGTTGGGCTCCCTGCTCAGCGGGGAGTCTGCTTCTCCCTCTCCTGCTCCCCCTGCTTGTGCGCTCTCTCTCTCTTTCTTAATAAATAAATAAATAAAATCTTTATTAAAAAAATTAAAAGTAAAAATAAATAAAACGGAAGCTCTCCAGGTATCCCTCCTGTCACCCTCCATAGGCAGTCACACATCGGGGCGGCCGCCCGCGGCTCCCAGAGCTCTCTGCTTTTTAAGCTTCAGTGTACTTTGACCTTCACCCTTTTTTCAGATAGGCGGTGTGCTTGCTGGTGTTGGAAAGGTGAGGAAAAGGCAGCGGACGAGAGCCGGGTGTCAAGTCGGGCCCAGGGTCTGGGGTGCGGGGCTGTTGCTCTTCCCCTGCCTCCGAGGGGGGGGCGGTCACCCCTGAGTAAAGTCAGGACAGCAAGCATCCAGCCCCCCAACTTAGCCTGGTTCATGTTCTCCCTTTCTTGAGAGTTCTCAGTGTGCACATCCCTCTCTTACCGCTTTATTTTTAGTATGGCCAACTTAAAAATTGAACTGTCGAAACTGGACAGCGAGACGTGGCCCGGGGCGCTGGATATCGAGAAGGAGAAGCTGATGCTGATCCACGAGAAGGAAGAGCTTCTGAAAGAGCTTCAGTTCGTCACCCCGCAGAAACGCACTCGAGACGAACTGGAGCGCCTGGAAGGCGAGAGGCGGCGGCTGGAGGACGAGCTGCTGTCCGCGAGGGGTCCGCCGAGCCGAGCCCTGGCCGAGAGGTTCGTTTCCCTCCCTGGGGACAAGGACGCGTCCGACCGTGCGCGGGAGTCTGAGCTGTGCCTGGAGGCCAGGTCCCCCGGGTCTTTGGAAATCTCCGTCGCATCTGTTGCCGGTGGACGGAGACCCGGCACAAAGGGACCTTCTTTCCGTAGAGCAATAAAGCACACCCTCCTCATAGTGTGCGGCGTCAGTTCTTCTGTTCCTTAGGAAGGCGAAAATGCCTGTGACAGATGTTGAGTAAGTAAGGAATGTGGACATAAAACCAGGAATGCGGTCCATCACTGACTGAGTCTGGTAACAGTGGCTATAAGCTATTGCACTCTGATAAGAAAGATTATCTGGACTGTTACAGCGCCGGCAGCTTCCTACTCGGAGGTTTATGACTCACAATAATGCAAAAGTTTATTGCTTTTCGTTTCACAAGGAAAAGACAGCTTGCTCCCTTTGATATCTTAGCAGGTCACAAAATGTTCACTGGAATTTTGTTTGTCAGTCGAGCCCCTCCTGCGAAGCAGGTGAAAATGTAAAGGGAAACACCTGACGCAGTTTTCTGATCTTTCCGGGGGAAGGTGCGAATGGATCATTTAACCCAAGAAGATCCAGTTCTGTAAGCAGGTCAGCTGCAGGGTCAAGCAGGGGAACGTCTGGGTGTCAGTTGGCCAAGGAGGCGTGTGCGAGGGAGCCCTGGGATTCCGGCCTCGCTGGCGGGTATGGTTCCACCCCAGTCCCAGCCACAAGCCACAGCCCGTGCAGCCCTCTGGGAGCCCTGCACACCCATCCATTCTGTAGCCAGCAGTCCAGGTGCGGTGCCTGTCCCAGGATGACAGGAAGGAAGGTCACATCCGTATAATGTCAAGTGACTGGAATTCAGTTTAAAACACCCAGCCATAATCTAATTGCCTTTGTTTTTTTAACTTCTTGGCTTCTTGCCTTCTAATTCCTTGTCCTCCATGAATGTGTAAGGCTGTGTGTCTACATAACGTCAGAACATTTGAAGTGTGGTGCGGGGAATGGTAGGAGGAAAAGCCTCGGACGTTGCTGGTTAGGCGTTAGCGTGCGGACTTGCCTACCCTGAGTTTAGTCATCTGGGGAGAGTTGACTTTTGTGAGTTTGAAACTGGTGATCAAGGTAACGCAGAGCTACAGCTCGGCGGCCGTACCAGAGCAGGCGCAAGAGTCAGGAGGAAAAGCCTCTGCAGCCTACGTTCCTTTACCATCTGAAAGCATTCTCATCGCCCACCTGCCCCGGCTGCCCTGACATCTTGGTCTAGTGGTGCCGACTGAAGGCTCACCCTCAAGGCTGGTGTGAACAAGGCTGGCGGGGCAGTGGGCAGTGGGGGGTGGGGGGGACACGATCCACCCAACAGAGACCAGAAGGATCCAAAAGTAAGGGAGAGAGGGCAGAATTTCCTTGTTTTCCTGAATTACCTTGATGTCGTGTCTGTGTTTATAGATCTTAAATTTGTAGGATAAAAGGTTGCTAATCACCAGCAAACATGACAAAATGAGTAGCTTTTGTGTGGCCCACGTAGAAAGCAGCAAGGGCACCTGCACCTTGTGTCACACTTACTGTTGCCTAATCATACGTGTGGAACGCGCTGAGTGCATCTCAGCCGTTCTCTGTAGTGTGTGAATCTGGGAAGGGCCTAGAAACAGCCTTTAGATTTGTTCTGGGAGAGAGAGAACAGATGTGTGTTTGTTTAATCAGCTTTTACAGGCATGATGTCTTGTTTTGTTTTTTTTTAAGGGCTAGAGCTTCAAAAATGACTGATGAAGTAACGTTAAAAATACAGTTTGTTCCTAAGTGCCTAGGCTCTGGCTTTTGTACTTTGGTTTGTGCATAATACATATAATAACTGTCTAAATTCTGGCAGAAACCGTAGTTTTGAACCCATCAGGAAGAGGAGCTATAAAATACTTATATAAAATAATTACATCCTTAGTGAGATCCAGCCATGGGGTTTGTCTCAGATGGGGAGTAAACAGTTTGAATGTCCCTCTAACTTATGACACCTGCATGCCCCGGTCTCCCACAACTAGACGTTAGCAGGAAGGGACGTGTATATAATTGTGTTTTATATCTGTCGTATGTTGGTGGCCAGAAGCCAAATCCTTGTCATTATGTTGTTGTATAAGGTTGAGAGGACTAATACTTTCTTGCTTGAGCAACTTAAAGTTTTCTCACTGCTCTCCTTGGATGCAAACCCAGCATCTCACGTGTCTGAAAGAGCAGAGCCACCTGCCGAAGGGAGCGCCAAGTCCTTTATTTTCTGAGTAGACACAGATGGTATGGCTTTGGGTTTTGTTGTTCTTGTCAGTGGTTTTACTTTGCCCCTCTGTACTCTCTCACCTTTTCTTGATCTTCATTATTTCTTCTCACCTCGTGTATGTACAGTGTTTCTGTTCTGTTTATTGTTACTGTTGAACTGAAACAGGGTGCTTAGCAAGCAAGAGAATACCTCTCAACACTGCTTCCTCAGCCCTAAAGCAGGTGGTGCTGGGAGATACTTCTGGGAAATAAGATTCACTGTGTAAAACTTTGTTTCACCATAAAACAAATTGTGCTTCACCAGTTCTAAATCCTTCAGTTTCCTCTTGGCACCTACCCAACTGCCATAGAAACCACTTCTGCATTCCCCCAAATTGTCCCGTTTTCCATTTACATGGCAGGTTTCTCATTATTTCAGGGGTGGCCTCAGGCAAGATTCTGAATCAGTGCTGAAAGTTGGGCTCAGAAGGAGCTAAGCTCACCTGAATTTCAGCCAGTGAGCATGACCCCAGAGTCCCCCAGCCGTGTGCGGCCAGCAGCGCCCCGCACCGGGCCGAGCGCTCAAATGCAGTGACAAAGCTCCCACCGTGGGCCATGAAGCACTTCAGGAAGAGGGAGATGCGCACCGTGAGGGACCTTCAGCAAAGACAGATGGCTCTCAAATGAAAACTGTCATTGTGTGTGGGACTTTTCACACATCTTCCATGTTCTCTCCATACAGCTACTGAAATTCCAAAACCTCTGTGCTTTTCTGTAGCTGATAAGATCTTAACATTGCTCCGTATTTTCACACAGATCTTGAGAGTTTTGTCTTACTTCTTACCTAGATGTCTTAATTTTCCTTAATAATATATGAATGTTTCTGTCTCTGATTCTGAAAAAAATTTAAAGCCAGTAAGTGGGGGTATGAGTGTCATTTATTTTTTAACAGAAAAGGAACTTCTTACTTCTATAGATGACATGACATTTTCCCTACGTGGAAAGTTCTGGGTGGTCTTCATCAGGAGAGACTGGGCAGGTGCTTCTCTCTCTCAGGGCACAAGGGCAGAGAGAAGACAGTGTGAAAGCACTGCCCTTGTCTTGCAAAGAGCAGATGAATGCATAGCATGGGTCAGTTGGACCAGCAGGAGAGGAATCTTCTAGGGGCCGGGTGGAGAAGATCCTTTCTCACTGTGGAGAAGGGCTTGGAGAGACAGGGATGCACCCTCTTGAAGGGGCTGATACCTGAGCAATTTCTTCTACTCCCTGGTCCAGAGGAAGTTGGGGAGGATGCTTCCTACAAAGGACACCTGGAATCTGAGGAAGACTTCTGGCTTCTGTGATTACATCAGAGATAGGAGTGGGGTGCTTGATCCAAGAAGGCCACCCCACTGGAAGGGCTCCTGAGTGCCTTGGTTATTCTTCTCCCAGTGAAGGGGTTATCTAGAGACAGCAGCCACAAGGGAGTGCTGGGAGGGGCACCGGGCTCTTCAGGCAGCCTGGGCGGAAGAGGGAGAAAAAGCTAGTGATTGCCTTCCGGGAGCTTAGGATCTGACTGGGGAGCATGCCAACAAGAACACGAAGCCGGGTCTCAGCAGTTCAAAGCCATAAGAGGTCCTTAGCAGTCCGCTGGAGGAGGCCGGAATGAGGACCATCGCTTGTGACCGAGATGGGGAAAGCTTTGGATTTTAAATTTCAGCATGAAACACACTAATGTCCTACTGAAGCCTCCTTACCACACCAGAAAAGCCTTCATTTGTGCAGTATTTAGTTTTAAAACTTCCTTCAAAAATGTTTCTCCTGTTTCAGAAGACATGGACTTTGGTAGATTTGGGGGCTTTCTCCAGACCTTTACCTTCTAATTCAGTTCATCTAAATTGTATTAACTTTTTTCCATGTTGAGTTTTTGTTTATATTTAAGAGATTAAAAAAAAAATAGGGACTGTACTCCTTTTCAGAATACACCTTTGAAAGCTGGGAATTAAGAATTTATCACGCTTTGAAGTACTAAACAAAATGACAAGAATTGTTTTTATTTTAACATATAATGAAATTGTGTTGGTGACACATCAAAGGATAGATAGCTATAAATAAAATATGGGCATGTTTCCTTACTGCCTAAAACATACATTTCAAAGAGGTTAGAAATTAGGGAAATTTTATTCTTCTCCAAAGAAAAATAGCTAATTTTTATATCCCCACCTTGTAAGGCATGCTGAGGCTTTGAACAAGGAGCTTTGTTTTGATGTCTGCAGAGCATTTTCACATACATCACGCCATTTGATCCCTTTAACAGCCCTAGCAGACAGACACAGTAGGATTTTAATCGCCGATTTGCAGATGAGAACGCTGGGACCCCTTGACTAAGTGACTTGTTTAAGGACACGGGGTCGGTAGCAGCAAATCCACCAGAAACCACGGTGGTTTTCTGGGTCCCATTCTGCGGTCCTTGACCACTCTGGACGGGCTCATTCCAGGGATGTCTAAAGACCTTCCGGTGACATAGACCTTACGCTTGATATATTTTTAGATAACTCACTCACATACACAGTTCCCCGATACTCAAAATTTCTTTACAAACTCGGTCGCTTGAATGTGGATGAAATTTCACGATAATCGTTGCGGGCAATGAGATGTGCTGTATAGTAGGAAGGGAAATCACTTTTGTATCTTCTCCTTGTCGAAACCGTTAAGCCCAAATGAGCTCACAATGGCAATATGGACTAATTTGTTTCTTAATCGCTGAAATTCTCATCAAAGTAAGATTGGAATTTTTGTCACTGAATGGCAGTTGGGAGCAGTCCTTCTCAATTCCAGCACTTCGGACGGTCCTTCACAGTTCTCTGTTACTCCCGTCAAGTGTTTTAGTAACTTAAGCCCAAATCCCAGGCCCGCAGAAGGATTCTGCAATCTTTGTTAGTGATTTGTGGTTTTCCTCCTGTCTTTCCCTACCTCACGAGAGCACAAGGGTTTTTTGTTTGTTTGCTTTTTTGTTTTACCCATTTAAGAAAATTTTAGAATACCAGATTTTTTAAAATTCTCAGTAATGTTGATTGAGGATAGATCTTCCTCTTCACTTGGCGTGGCTAGGGACAGTTCCGCCCACTTTGCTTCTTGCTGGTGGTTCTGTTTTCTCTCCCGTCCGTTCACTTGGGTTTCCCCCTCATGGTACATAATGTTTATATAATAAGAATCTTTTCCTTCAGTTTCTGTGCTTTATTATAATTACATGGAAATAAATTCGTTTCGGTTTCTTTTTTCTAGATTGAAATTGGAAGAGCGAAGGAAAGAGCTCCTACAGAAACTTGAAGAAACTACTAAATTAACTACTTATTTGCATTCACAACTTAAAAGGTAAGCCTGCTTAGTTCTTGAGGGAAAAGTTTTTCTTGACTACATTCAGGCGTGTTTTGGTTCATCCTGGGTTACTTTTCTCTTTATTTTCAACTGTTTAAAAGTAAATAAAATAGTTATGCTGGTACAATTAAAACTTGGATGATCAAATTTAAAGTTACAAGATTTTTTTTTCATGAACCCCAAGGTCATAGGCAGAAGATATTGTGGGAAGAAGATATACTTTATATATTTTAGCTATGAATACATACTTAGGAAATGACACATTTCTACAGATCACCCTTTCTTTTAAAAAGGGAGGAGGAGGAAAGATTTGCCTTAAAATAGTTAGCTACGTGTTCACTCCTTCAGTACGCACACCCTGAGGGAGACGGGCCCGTGTGAAACCTCTTTGTCTTTATTAGCTTGCCTTTGTTCTCTCTCAAAATTAAAAGCTTTATTCTTTAACCAGAATAACTACACTGATACTCTGTACTGTGTATGCTATTTTTCCCCCTTCCGTATTATTAAGTTGCATACTTGCTGCTGGATATCTGTGCAGGTAGATTTATCAATAGGTGCTCATCACTTTCTTTGTTTTGGTTTTTGCAAAAGGGACTCAGTCTTTAGTCAGAATAGAATTGCTATGTGGAGAGCCAGGTTGAAAGTGTCCATGAGTCAACATGGCAGTAGGTGGTATAATAATAGCAGGTTCTTTTTCCCGCAGTCATTATGTTATTTGGCGCCACTGGGTTCCTTCCCTCCGGGGTCCGGAGGAGGAGGTGGCGGGCATCGTGCTTGGGTTTTCTGTACCATCCCAGTTTTCACAGCGAGTGCTCCTCTCCCCTCAGCCTCTCGGCCAGCACCCTGTCCATGTCGTCCGGGAGCAGCCTGGGCTCCCTGGCCTCCAGCCGGGGGTCTCTGAACACTTCCAGCAGAGGCTCGCTCAGCTCCCTCAGTTCCGGAGAGCTCTGTTACACCAGTCAGAGCGACCAGGTGGACACGGATTATCAGTGCAAACTGGACCTCCTTCTACAGGAGAAAGGCGGCTACATTCCTTCTGGACCCATCACCACCATCCACGAAAACGAAGTGGCCAAGTCCCCCAGGCAGCCTGGCCAGAGCAGTCCCTGCGGGGCGGCGGCTGCAGCCACAGGCCACACGCCCCCACGGACTGAGGCCCCCAAGTCTGTGACGTCCCTGTCCTCACGGTCCTCCCTCTCCTCCTTGTCCCCTCCCGGCTCTCCCTTGGTTCTAGAAGGCACGTTCCCCATGTCTGCTCACGATGTCCCTCTCCATCGGTTCACTGCTGACTTTGAAGACTGTGAATTGAGTAGCCATTTTGCAGACATCAGCCTCGGCGAGAGTCAGATCTTGCTGGATTCTCATTCAGGAGGAGTGTCCCAGTCTCTCTCAGAGGATAAAGACCTCAGCGAATGTGCCCGGGAGCCGTTGTATGAAGGAACTGCAGGTGAGCGGAGACCTTTGCTTCTATCTGCTCCCTCTTAATTACTTTAAGAAGAATGGTGGGAGGGCTACTTTTTCCACAGAAACAACTGTGCTACCCACCCCCCCCTTCTCTCTGCGCTGCTTATTCATTTTGGCTTCATTGGAGAAGGAGTTTTTATTGATATACCTGGAAACTAGACCTTTTTTTCTTTATCAAATAAAAGTCGCCTTCCCTGCTTACTAGATTTAATCATGAAGTGTCTGTCCTCTTGTCCGGAAACCCTCTGGACGGTGGCAGCTGACTGGGGACATGTCTTGTGAACATACTTCATACTTCATACAAATAGATTCAGGCTCTGAAATAGCAATGCAAAAGAAGAGGGCTTTCTTTTAAAGTTGGCCTAGAACAGGTTAAAACCAAGCCCATTAGCCTACCAGCTAATTAGTACCAGGGTTCAGTATTTAGATTGCTCAGGGAATTCTATACAAATACGATTTTTGTTTCTTGCCAGACACTCCCTTTCTGCGCAGGGTGAATTTGGAGAAAGCCGGGTCCCACGTAGTAGTGGTACCCTGCCATCTTCTGGCCACGTTACTAGCTGCACCCGGGGAAGTGTGCCCTCGATCAGGCTCTCACTGCTGCCGTTGTGTGCCCAGACACAAACAGAGGGCGGATTCCATTTTTGTTGTTGTTTTTTTAAATATCTGTATCCCTTTACAAGGCGGAAGCTTTCCCTGTATTAGAAGTGGTTGTATAAAGAGCACAAGATGGTACCCTTGCTGGCAGGGGACCGTAGCTGTGGCCTGAGGACGATGGTCTGTTTCGGAGCTAGCCAGAAACGAAATGTGAAATAAAAGCTCCAGGGCCGGTCCCCAGGAGCCCCGCTCAGATCTATGCACGTCACTGTGTGTCCACCACACGGAAGAGGCCAGGCCTTTTCACAAGTGTTTTCCTGCTGCTTTGAGAAGCCTCCTTATTTTGTATCTCTGGTCCGGAGAATTCGGAGTCTTAACTGATTGGCCAGTTTCGATGTTTAAAAGAGAGAGAGACAAATCCATCCCGTGTGTGTGGTTTCCGATCCCGAAGACCGACACCCCAGCCTGGAGAGCCAGGAGACATGAGTGAGGTCTATGTGGCTCCACCCGGAAGGGGCCACAGCTCCAAGTGACGTGTCATCGAAATCATTCACGGCAGAGAAAATGAGCAGAGGGGTGGTGTTTACTTAGTGGCTCCGGGTGAGCAGAAGCCAGCGGTCAGGCCTCCCTTCCGCCCCCAGGAAGGAGTGCAGTGTGTGGAGCCGAGTGATGCTCTCTGCCCCTGGAGCCAGCCAGTCCTGCACCCTCACCTTGGTTCTAGTGAGCACGAGCACATTACCCTGGCTCTCAGCCTTGTTTCTCAGCTGCAAAATGGGAACGGCCGAGTCTCCACCTCGCAGGGTACTGGGAGGATTGGTGCTGGAACACAGCGAAAGCCCCTAACCGTGCCTGGTGCCCTGCTCTCCGTTCGTGTCATTAGCACTACCATATGCGGATAACCCATACAGATGGTGCTAAGCCCGGTTCCTACCACGGACCACTGAAATTTATGAAAGTACAAAAGAAGAAGCAAGAGAAGAAACTGGAGTGTTTTCTCTGCCATGCTTCTGTGCTTTGGACTTGAAGGATCTTGAACATGTCAAAGCTGTTTTCATTCTTCGTGTATTGCGAGTGTTCTCCAGCGACCCCTTGTCAACGCTCAGTCAGTTTGGAGGGGCCGGTCAGTGGGCCCGGCTGCCAGAGGACGGGGGCCCGCGCGAGAATCTCCCGGTGTCCGACCCCACCTGGGTCCGTGGGCTTCTTTGCCTGGCTCTCGCCTTGCTCCTGCCACTGGGTCTGCTGTTGTGCCTGGGAAGTCGGCCCAGAGCCCGGTGTCGCCAAAGCTTCCAGGATAGAGCTTTTACCTTTCAAACGCATCTTGTACTAGACAGCTGCTATTAAAAAGTCACCCTAAAGGAATGATACCTGAGAGCTTTATTTGGAAAGAGTACTGAGTGCCATGTGAGAAAACAACTAAAAGCATATATTTAACCATAAAGACTAATCCTCTTCAGGTCAGATCACCAGCACTCGGTCCATTCAGGGGTGCCTGACCTCCACGTGGGGGGCGGGTGTCCCGGGGTCGTGACGCCGCTTGTCTCCCTCAGCATTCTGGAATCTTCCACAGGCAAAGTCGACTTCCTTTATGCACATCCCACTCTCCGGCGCCAGTCCCCGCTGGAGGACAGAGACCGCGTTGGAATGACTATGAAGTCCTTCCAGTCAGTGTCTGTCATTGTCAAAGTCAATTTCAGCCGCTGTGGATATTCCTGGGGGTAATCAATAAATCATGTCATCACCTTCACCCCTCACAAAGGGGGGTGGGCGGAGAGAGGCACTGCATCATCAGGGAAAAAGCATTCCCACTGCCAGAAATAAAAGGGAAAATGCAGCAATCAGTCGGGTAATCTGAAGCCTTAAAACTTAAACATCTTAACAAGATGTAAAGTCACGACTCAGAAGGGGGGCGAAATGCATACCAATCCTGGTCCCCGCTCACTTGCTGGAGGATAAAAGAACTCCACAGGCTCGCAGCTTATTACCTAGGAACGCAGCTTTAAATGAATGCTCCTTGCTCACCGCAGGATGCAGTGTATGAATATGAGTTCGAGATAAAAGTTAAGTGGTCGTTGGTGCTAAAGATTCAGTAGCACAAAGTTGTTTTTTTTTTTTTTCTAATGGTGTTAGCTGGTGAGGAATTCCGTAAGTCAAAGACTTTTTTTTCTTAACTTCTGTTAACGTGGTAGCATGTGGAGATGCAGAATATGGTGTGTGCAGAGAAGGGGAGAGCAAAGGAGGCGGAAACCTTTCTTGCCATTGAGTAGTAGATGCTCTCTATTATACAAATATCTTTAATAGTTGAGGGACGCAGCTCGCTCCTTGCCTCCGAGTGGATGGTAACTGCAGTGAATCCCTGACAGAGAGAAGCAAGGGACCGACGGGAATGTGTCATTTATCCCTTCCCTTCAAGTATTTCAGGACGGAGAGAAACCATATTCTTTCTCAAATGATGACCAAAATAGCTGGCATCCCAGGGACCTCTGTCACGTCTTGGTGCCTTGAATCGGCCACATCTGTTGACTCCAATAGTAACATCCACGATGCCCAGATGCAAATACTTTGGGATTTCTCATAACCAAACCACGTGTGTATTTTTATACTTAACTTTTCCTAATAATAAATCCTAATTAGTACACTCACTGTCCCCTCCCTAGATGTGGAAAAGTCATTACCAAAAAGAAGAGTAATCCACCTGCTCGGGGAGAAGACTGCCTGTGTGTCGGCTGCTGTGTCCGATGAGTCTGTGGCTGGAGACAGCGGGGTCTACGAAGCTTTCGTGAAACAGTAAGGACTCGCAGGAGCACTTTTCGGTTACACCGTCTCTGCTCCTAGCCGTGGGAGGGCTCCAGCCTGTGAGCCTACTGCAGCCCTGAGCCCACTCTTTGCAGTGGAAGGGCGGTAGGCTAATGCCTGAAAATTTCAGTATACCAAAAACATCCCATCTGACCCGCTTGGAGGCTTAAAACTCAGGGAGAACGTTGGAGTTGCTAGTCACTACCCGTTTGGCACATGAATCTTCTCGTATATTTCTGAAAGCCTGGAATGTGTCTCGGGGTGTGGGGTACCCCAGGGAGGCTCAGGAAAGTCAGGCATCAGGAAGTCTGTCCCTTAATGGCTCAGAGGCAGACTCCTCTTGAAAAGGTGAAGAAATATGTAAAAGAGTGAGTTTTCACTGGGGTCAGGTCCCCTGGGGGCTGGAGGAGTGCTGTTAATTCAGGTTTTCATTCAGAATCAATAAGGGGCAAAGAGTAACCATAACAGTCAGGACCCTGTTCGTAAACGGTTCACCTACGCCCCCTGTCGCCCTGTCCCTAGGCCTAGTGAAGTTGAAGATGTTCCCTACAGCGAAGGGGATGTCACCATCGTGGAGACAGCCCAGGTGCAGGTCGGCCTCAGGTAAGGGAACGCACATGGAGGGGCAGTTTTAGACTTCGGTGCAGGGACAGATGGCCTGTGCTCTTTCCCTGTTTCATCAGCTTCTCTTTTGACAGATACGATGCAAAAAGGTCAAGTTTCATGGTGATTTTAGCACAACTTCGAAATCTTCATGCCTTCTTGATACCTCACACTTCAAAAGTGTAAGTAAAAGTAGCAAAGGACAAATTGAAGTACTGAATATTGTTCACATACGATAAATTGTACATTGGAATTGAGCAGTTCACCCAGATGAACGTGGAAAAGACATAGCAGGGGTGATCAAGCCTCAATCCACAGTGGAGTAAACGAAAAGAAAAGGAGAATGTGCAAAAAGCATGTTAGATTCTGATCCTTATCCAACCAATTCATTATTAGGCTTAGGAACCAAGACTCTTTTAATCTCCCTTTTCAACCAGAAATTCTGTATTATGCTATGTTGGGGCCCGATTCTTTTAATTGAATTAAGATGTTTGCTGTTGCCTAATTATGCCTGCTGTTGGTTTGAAGTAATTTTCTGATCTTTTACATGAAAATGTAGTGATTAAATTTCATTTATCAGGACAACTTTGCCAAACACCATGTCATGCTACACATAAGAGTATCATTCGTAGCATCAAGCATTCACTTCCCTGTGACCATTAATTTCTTAAAGTTACTTCACTTTAAGTGATGTCATAATGTGTAGCCTGTTGCCTGGGACTCTCTCTCCTGACAGGTATCTCTAGTGATCTTCACCACCATTCACACTCTCTGGAGTCAGACTTTTGGGGGCTCTCTTAAAGGCCTATGGCTAGAGACCACCAAAAAGAAGCCAGATTTCAACTTAGCACCTCTGACTTCAAATCCAGCATCTCTGTGTGTAGCCCTGCACTTAATAATTTGTTCAATCTGCCAGTATAAGGGTTTGGAAATAAGAAAGAGCTATTGAGGGGTGGCCCCCAAGACTCTGTACCCAGCCAGGTGGATGTTTGCCTTAGTGATAGAGAATATTCCTCAATGAGAAGGACATTTAATAAAGTAAATGTGAGAGTTCTGGATGTTTTCCTTGTGGGTTTACTTTTTAGTTCATATCCGAATACTCTTAAGAATGGGATCTAATAGAAACTGGATCTAAATAAAAATAGAGCTAGATGGAAATTATTCAGTAGACAGCAGAAGAAGAGAGCCAGTGGATGTCTGTGTATTGATGATCATCAAAGCTGGAGGGGAATAGGATTCCAGGAGGGGAGTGGGCTGCAAGATCTCCTGAAATCAAGGTGTGTGTATGGGGGGCGTCCGCATTAAACAGGGAGACCAGAAGGAGGGAAGCTTACTGGGGAGTGTCTGTGTCACCCCAGAGAGCCTGCTTCCTGGAACTGAGATTAGGAAGGCCAGTCAGTGGTAGTAGGCAGGGAAGACGGCCCTGACGATGTTATTTGTGACTTCTCCCTACCAGTAAGTAGGCTGAGATATTGGAGCGTTGGCAACCTTTTTATTTCAGTGTGGCATATCTGGGAGAAGAGCGCTCCAGCAGGGAGCGAACCTGTGAACAGGGAGAGCCATCCCACTAGTCCAGGAGAAAACTACAGAAGTCCCCGAGAACACGCATCTTCTTTAATCTCGTGCTGTAAGGGCTCGGCAAATGTGCCGAGCCAATTGCGGTGCCTCTCACTTTCCTCCTGGGAAGTCACGAAGTGCCCCGAGGTAGGGTGACAGCCAGCACAGTTGAGGACCGATGGCAGTGAGTGCAGTGGGCTCTTCTGCCCCCAGCTCGTGGGCAGTTACTCGTCTGCCTGGCCTGCACCTTCCTGAGATGTCTAGCGCCATGTTCTTAAGCCCCTGCATAAAAGCCTTGGTCTACATAATGACACTGCCAAAAATGAAGTATCTTAAAATCGTTCTTTTTTTCCCCCCCAACTTCAAATTTTACTTTCTGGTTATTAATTACACCAAACAGAGCTTGTGCTCCAGCTGGTTGGCTCCTGACTCAGTGTGGACAGACCCCACCTACAGCAGAATGAAAGGAAAAGCCCCCCTGCCTTCTTTCCCCGGTGCCTTTGGATCTTAACCATGTAACACCGTTCTTCACGTGGAAACGTTCTGGGGCCGCAGAAGAGGTTAGGCCACTGGTACAGAGGAAAACTGAGGTCTGGAGAAGCAGAGAATTGCTTCCTCCATTGCAGCTCTGCAGTGTACTTCCCCTCCTGGCTTTCAAACGCAGATTTCTTCTGCCAAATCTCCAGCCTTAACAGCGGCAGCCCAAGGCTCCCTAGTCCCCTATGGCTGAATCTTCATAATCAGTTTTTATATTCTGATAGTTGCATAATTATACATACTGCATCATCAATTTTATATTCTGATATAAAATACAGAAATAATAGGACATCCCTCAGTCCTGCCTGTGAATTTACAGTTTTCATAATTGGAGAAAGGCATCTTTTAGAATCGGAATTAGACCAGCCTGGAATTAGCGGGCGAGGGATTTAATGGGTGTTCTCTTTCTGGGATTTAAAAGAAAATACCTCATGCCGTTTCTAAGAATTGTGAATCCTCATGTAACGTGTGCTTAGAAAAATCACCTGAAAGTAGTATTAGAAGTTATTGGTTTTCTATAAGTCTTCCTCTGAAATTTACAAAGCAATAAGCCTCTTAAGACAGTTTGTCCTTCCTGAAACTTCTGTGCTGCTCGACAATAATATTTGTAAGTTTGCTTCACAATATGCTCCTCAGCCGTTCTTCTTCGCTAGAAGGGTAATGTATTCCACTCCTGGGAAATGATCACCAGCACCCCTTGTTTAATACTGGGGGGTGAATATTCTTGGGGACAAAGTTTGCTTAGCATGATCCCATCTTCCCAGACTCAGGAAACTTTACTTTGGAATTGGCTGTCCCCAGGCAGGTGGGACGTTAAATTCATCTGCCCCACGGATTTTTTTTCCTCCCCTTCTCTTCCCCCGTCCTGTCGTTGCTGTAGCCCTGTGGGGAGTGGCAGGCCCAGGGGCACGGTCAGCATGGGTGGGTGAAGAACGGAGCCTCTGGGCCGCTGAGCACAGAAGGACCCATTCTGACAGCAAAGCTCTCAGTTGATGATGAACTCCATGTTCCCCTGTGTTTCTCTCTTTCGCAGATGATTTCAGACGACAGCTGCGAATCTGGTATAATTGAAGTACCTGTAAAATCCATTTTACTCTTGTTCTTTGCAGATACTTTAGGGTTGCTCTGCTTCCCTCCTCGATGGATGTCAGCTGTCTGTTTCGAACAAGAGTCCATCCAGCCACAGAATCCATCTTATTCAATGATATATTCCGAGTGGCCATTTCCCAAACAGCCTTACAGCAGAAGACGCTGAGAGTCGATCTTTGCTCTGTTAGTAAACACCGAAGTGAAGAATGCCTGGTAGGTTATTTCACAGTTCCCTTTACCGCAGAAGACCCATGATTGGGGTATGCTGAGAAGAACTCTCTCGTTGCTGTTTCGCCAGCCCTGGGACCACCACAGATCTGCCCAGCGCCTCGGGCACAGCCAGTAGTGGTTTCATTTTTTTATCGGAAGCAGTGATTTCTGGTTTTCATTTTCTTATTAAAGACCTTTCAAATCTGCTTATTAGTTGTGATTTTCTGTAAAATCTATCTCCCGTTCTACCCTTTGACGTCTCTCATGATGATCGTTCTGGAGCTTGCTTGTTATTCCCAACAGGAGTCTTTGTGCTGGGTGCTTGGTATACATTATCTCCTTTAATCCTCGTGACAGGCTCAGGGGAGAAGGTATGAGTACCCCTATTTTTAGATAAAGAACTGCGAAGAGAGGTAATGTGTCCCAGGGTCACGAAGCTGGTGAACGATGGAGCCTGATATCAAAAAGACATCCCACACATAATTCACTGTTATAAGTTTAAATTAAGCAGGAGACTGAGTATCCAGTCCCTTTATTATATTCTCCCCAGCCATGGTATTATAGCTTCTAGGAAGACTTAAATGCTGCTATTTAGAGGAATATGATGTTTAAATGCTCACGCGAGAGACTTCATGTATAACTAATGGTGAGTGTAACACACCATTGTACATAATAACCAGAAAACCATTATACACCAGAAAAGTACACAAGGTGTTCCAGTGCAGGCATTGAGGGGGGTGCCCTTGTGTCCAAACAACAGCACAGGTTTCGTGTTGAACTTTTCTCCGCGGTACAATAGGAAACACAAAAACAAGCTTCATGATGAACAGTTTACAAGGATGATAGATTTCTTGTTGGTATTTCCTTTTCTTTATATGAAAAAAATATTTGATAATATTACCTGGCAATAAAAAAAGAAGCAAAGATAGCGACTCAGTAGGCTGTCAGATTACTACAATAGATATGTGTGTCAGAAGCTCCTTACAGTTAGTAAATACGTTAATTAATAGCCTTTAAAAAAAATGGTACTGTTTAATTAGATCCTGGCTCGTATGTGTCGTTTGCTGGAATATAGAAACTTTCTTTGACATTCATCTAATCCAAAGAAAAATTTTGCTATCTGGTTTCTCATTTAAGAACCACAGTAAGGTTTTTGTTTTTGAATTTTATACTGGATAATGGGTTTTTGTGAGTAATAATCAAATGACTCTTACAGCATATATTGTAAGAGGTATTATGATTTCTGCTTAATCGTTTATTTTTTTAATTTATTTTTTGACTTTTCATTAAAAAATAATTCTACTTACAAAAAGTTGCATGCTTAGTCATTAGGTTTTAGCAAGATAGTATCTCACAAAATAATCCTAGGGTTGGCATCTGGATTGGGGTTATTTCTTACTTAGTCACACCTTCAGGTTTAAAAAAAAATCCACCAATGCTTTATATCATGAGTATTGCATTTGTTTAACCCTAAAACAGGCTAGCCCCATAATCTTAATTATATGGGAAGAAGCAAATATGAATTTAAACATTTTATTTTCTCTTCTTTTCTCTCCCCCTCCCCCCCACCTTCTTTTCACACAGGCTGGAACTCAGATCAGTCTGGCTGATTTACCATTTTCCAATGAGATTTTCACTCTGTGGTATAACCTGCTTCCTTCCAAGCAAATGTCTTGCAAAAAGAATGACGAAGAAAATGAAGACTCTGTATTTCAACCAAATCAGCCATTAATAGATTCTATAGACTTGGTGAGTCCAAATTGGAGTAAAAAGGCATTATGACTAAAGGAAATAACGCGAAATGTGGAATGCTGTGGTAACCGGTGTGTTCCTGCTCACTTTCACTACCCTTTCCCCAGCTTACGCTTTCCTCCCAGCTTCCTAACAACGACAAAACCAGAACAAACGATTATTTCCAGCTTCCTTTCAAGTATAGTTTATAAAAGAATCACTCATTTCTGCTCACACTTCCTTCCATCAGAATAAACTGATGCGTAGTCTTAGCTGGGTTAGGTGACCACGGAAAACCTTTTGCTTTAAATTTATACTTTCATATGTCATGTTCACATCTTTGATTCCACTGTCAGGTTATACATTTGGAACTCAGACCATTTGCAGACGTTAAATTACTAAGGCTAAAGAACCTCTTAGTTTCTATTTGTTACATCAATAAAGTGATAAATATTTTCTATTAAGCTTGTTATAAATCAACAGTCATACTGTTGTAACCAACAATCATCCACATTCAACACTTCAGAAAATTTACAGGGGGCCTTCTGGGAAGCCATTCATCCCTGACTTGGCATCTGTGAATATTGTTACCAAGTTCAAGTTCATTTTCGGTTATCTATGAGTAAAGAGTTTACCAAGCAGAAGTCAGATAATTATTGATCATCTCCTGTGTGCCAGGCACGACAGTGGAAGTCGTGGTAGGTGGAGAAGGGAAAGCAGGCGTGCTGGTGGAAGTGGTATCGCACGCCGCACTTTGTGGTTGACGCCGAGTAAGGCACACAGGATGATGAAATAGGACTTGGACCTTGGAGAGTGCTGATGTGATGGTCACCCTGTGGGTAAATTTTTTTAACAGATTCATGCAGTGTAATTCACATACCATACGGTTCCTCCATTGAAAACGTACAGTTCATCCGTCTGAAGCGCACAGTTCAGTGGTTTTTAGTATATTCACGGAGCTGGGCCACCATCACCACAATGTAGTATTCGAACATTGTCGTCATCCCAGAAAGAAGCCCCGTACCCATTCGCAGTGGCTCCCTGTTCTCCCTAAGGCCTTTCCCCCAAGGCAACCACTCATCTTTCTGTCTCTATACATTTGCTGACTGTGGGCATTTCATATATATTCAGAAGAATAATACTTCTTTTACTTAGCATCATGTTTTCAGGGTGCATCCATATTCTAGCATGTATTAGTACCCCATTCCCTTATATTTCCAAATAATACTCCATTATATGGATATACCACCTTTTATTTACTGTTCATCAGCAGATGGGCATTTAGGCTGTCTCTGCTTTTTGACTCTTATTAATACCACTGCTGTGAACATTTGTGTAAGGGTTTGTTTGGACATACATTTTCATTAATCTTTGGTGTACGTATCTAGGTGTATGACCTGCTGGGTCATATAGTAGCTCTGTGTTTTAACATTTTGAGGAAATGACAAGCTGTCTTCCACAGTGGGTGCACCATTTTACATCCTCACCAGCAATATACGAGGACTCCTGTCATCCCAGCTCTTGCCACGTTATTAATCTTTCTGATTTTAGCCAGGCTGTGGTGTGAGGTGCTATCTCATTGTGGTTTTGATTTATATTCCCCTAATGACTAATGATATTGAGCACATTTTCATGGACTTATTGGCCATTAGAATATTTAAAAAAATTTTTTGAGAACTGTCTATTTGGATCCTTTGTGTTTTAGATGGGTTCCTCATCTTTTTTTATTTTACTTGATTATTATCTCTTTCTTCTGATTTTATTATTGAGTTATAAGAGTTCCTTATGTATTCTTGATACAAGTCTCTTATCCAATAAATGACTTGCAGATATTTTCTCTCATTCTATGGGTTTCTTTTCACTTTCTTGATGGTTTTGTTTGCAGTACAAAATACTAAATTTTGATAAAAGTCCAGATGTGTTTTTTTCTTACATTGCTTGTGCCGCTGGTGTCATATCTAAAAAGACTTTGCCCAACCGAACATCATAAAGATTTACTCCTGTGTTTTCTTCTGAGAGTTTTAAAGTTTAGTGTTACTTTTAGGGCTCCGATCCATTTGAGTTATTCTTTATGTGTGATGTGAGGAGTAGGTCCAATTTCATTTTCTTGTAGGTGGGTATGCAATTGTTCCCAATACCACTTGGTTGAAAACACTAGTCTTTCCCCACTGAATTAGCTTGGCACCCTTGCTGAAAGTCACTTTACCGTAAGTGTGATCGTTTATATGTCTGGACTCTAAATTCTGTTCTGTTAATCTGTATGTCTGTATTTGTGCCGACATCACACTACTGTGATGACGGTAGCTTTGTGGTTATTTTGAAATAAGAACATGTGAGTCATCCAGCTTTGTTTTTCTTTTTTAAGATGGTTTGGGCTCTTTGGGGTCCCTTGCATTTCCATATGAATTTTAGTATCAGTTTGTCAATTTCTGCAAAAAAAAAAAAGGCAGCTAGGATTTTTATATAGATGGCATTGAGTCTGTAGATCAATTCGGAGGGTATTGTCATCTTAACAGTTTTAAGTCTTCTGATTACGAATATGGGATATCTTCCCATTTATTTGGGTCTTCATTAACTTCTTTCAAAAAATGTTTTGCCGTCTTCAGAGCCCAAAATCACACTTCTTTTGTTAATTTTATTCTTTCTGATGCTATTGTAAATAACTATTTTCTTAATTTCATTTTCAGACTATCTATTGCACAATTGATTTTTGACTACTTGTCTTGTATCCAGCAACCTTACTGAACAGGTTTAAGTTGAATAGTTTTTTTCGTGGATTCCCTAGGATTTCCTATGTGTAACATCATATCTTCTGCAAAGAGTTGGTTTTACTTCTTTCTTCTTTCCAGTTGCTTTTTCTTTCTTTTTCTTGCCCCTTCACCCTGGCTAGAACTTGCATTATGATATCGCAAGAAGTGGTGAGAGCAGACGTCCTTGTCATGGATGTGATCTGAGGGGGAAATTTTTGGTTTTTCACCATTATGTATGATTTCTGCTAATGGTTTGTTGTAGTTGCCCTTCATCAAGTTGAGGGGAATCCTTTTCCTAGTTTGTTGAGTGTTTTATCATAAAGGCTGTGGATTTAACCAATGCTTTTCTGCATCTATTGAGATGACATGTGGTTTTATCCTTTATTCTGTTCATACGGTTTATTGATTTTCAGATGTCAAACCAACCTCGCATTCCTAGGATAAATCCCACTTGGTCATGGTGTATAATCCTTTTTATGTTATTAGATTCAGTTTTCTAGTATTTTGTTGAGAACTTTTTTTTTGTCTGTATTCGTAGTTTTCTCCTGATGTCTTTGTCTAGTTTCGACAGCAGATAATTTTGGCCTCAGGGAATGAGTTAGGAAGTATTCCCTCATCATCTGTCTTTTGGAAGAGTTTGAGAAGAATTGGTATGAATTCTTCTTTAAATGTTTGGTAGAATTCAGCAGTGAAGCCCTCTGGGTTTGGACTTTGTGGAAAGGTTTTTGTTTACTAATTCAGTCTCTTACTTGTTATAAGTCTACTCAGAATTTTGTTATAATGTCACTTTGAGTAGTTTGTGTCTTTCTGGAATGTGTGCATCTTATCTAGGTTGTCTGACGTCTGGGCAAACAGTTGTTTGTGGTAACCCTTATAATTCATTTTATGTCTGTAGAGTTGATAGTGATATTCCCTCTTTGGCCCCCTGATTTCAGTAGTTTGAGCTTTTTCTCTCTTTTTCTTGGTCAGTTTGGCTAAAGGGTTTTACTTTTTTTGAATCTTTTCAAAGAATCACTTTTTGGTTTCATTGATCTTCTCTGATATTTCTCTGTTTGCTATTTCATGAATTTCTACTCTGTCATTATTATTATTATTATTATTATTGTTATTATTATTATTATTATTATTAGAGAGGGGCAGGGAGGAGAGGGAAAGAGAGAATCTTAAGCAGTCTCCAGGCCCAGGATGGAGCCCGACGCGGGACTCGATCTGACAACCCTGAGATTTTTTTTTTTTTTTTTTGAGAGAGAGAGAGTGGTCTTTATTATTTCCTTCTTTCTGATTACTGTAGGTTTACTCTTTCTCCATTTTCTTAAGGTAGAAGGTTGGGTTATAGATGTGAGATCTTCTGCTTTGACACAAGCACTCCTAGCTATAAATTTTATTCATCTCTAAGTATTTTCTGATTTTCCTTGTGATTTCTTTGACTCATTGGTTATTTAGGAATGTGTTAATTTCCACATCTTTGTTACTTCCTGTGATTTCCTTGTGTTATTGATTTCTGATTTCATTACAGTGCGGTCAGAGCACATGCTTTGTATGATTTCAGTTCTTCTAAGTTTACTGAGGCTTGTTTTAGGGCCTGGCATATGCTACCATTCCCGGAGAATGTTCCATGTGCCCTTGAGAAGAATGTGTGCTCTGCTCTTATTGGGTGAGTATTCTACAGGTGTTTCTTAGGTTCACAGTGTTGTTTCACATATATATACATTTTTATTACACTTCTTATCTTATTCTAATCTCACTTTAACTTGTTTCTTTTGTGGAGAGGAGTGATGGAGAGATTTATAACGAAGTGTACAAAGGTAGTGTGTATTTTCCAATGAATTTTCACAAAGTCAACACACCTGTGTAGCTACCCCCCAGATCAGGGTATCGTGCCTTACCAGCACCCCAGAGTCCCCCCTCGTGTCCCATCTAGTCATTACCACTGTCCCCTAAAGGTCATCTCTATTCTGACTTCTGTCTTTGAACTTTATATAACGGAATCATTCAGTATATGTTCCTTTATGTCTGGCATCTCATTTTCAGCATTATGTTTGTGCAAGTCATCTGTGTTTTGTGTGATTGCAGTTCATCCATGCTCAGTGTTGTGTGATAGATCATTGTATAATTACATCACACTTTCTTTATCCATTCTGCTGTTGATGGACATTTGAGTTTCTAACTTGAGGGCTATTATGAGTAGTGCTGCTATTAACATCTCGTACATGTCTTTATTTATCTTCTTTATTTTAGCCATTGTGATAGATATAGAGTACTCTCCTGTTTTTTGCATTTCCCTGATTATGTTTAATGGCCAGATGGATGTCATCTTTTGTGAAGTGTCTGTTCAAGATTTTGCCCATTTATCTATCAGATTCTCTCTTTTTTTTTTAATAGGTTGGTAGCAGTTCTTAATTTTAGATTTGAGTGTTTTGTCCAATATGTTTTTTGCAAATAGCTTTTCCTATTCTGTGGCTTGCCTATTCATTTTCTTAATGTTGCCTTTTGGTGAATGGAAGTACTCAGGTTTAACATAGTCTTATTTATCAATTTTTCCCTGTATGCTTAATACTTTCCTTTGCGATTTAAGAACTGTTTGCCTACTACAGGATCATGAAGATGGTTTACTGTATTGTCTTAAAAGCTTTATTGCCTTACCTTTCACATTTAGATCTAAGTTCATCTGAAATTATTTTTTGTATAAGGTGTGAGGTAGGGGTCAAGATTCCTTTTTATCCATGTGATAGCTGATTAACCCAGCACCATTTGTTGAAAAAATTTTCTTTCCCAACTGCATCACAATGTCATCTTTCTCATAAGGTGCTTGGGAGTCTGATCATGGATATTCTGTTCCATTCTATGGGCTTAGTTGTCTACCTCTGCAGAAAATACTATACTTTTTTCAAAGTGAGGGCTTTAAATAATTCGTCATTTAGAATGATTTTTAAGGCTATTTATAGATAATTGCTATCAGATTAAAGGAATTTCTCGCTCTTTCTAGGTTGCTAAGACTTTTTATTATGCATGGACATTGAATTTTATCAAACATTTTTACTGTTTACTTTCTCTTAAATTGATTACACGATTGTTCTCTTTTATTTTCTTAATGTGGTGGATTATACATTGATTGACTTTTGAATGTTAAGCCACCCTTGGATTCCTAGAATAGGACAGACTTCATTGTGGTATATTTTACATGTGTTTTTATATGCGTTGCTGGATTTGATTTCTTGATTTTGTGTTTGGGTTATTTTTCATTTATGTTCATGAGAGAGATTAGTCTTTAGTTTTCTTTTTTTGTAATGTCATTTTTTGATATCAAGGTTTTACAGGCTTCATAATATAAGTTAGAAAGCATTCTTTTTTTACTCTCTGCAGAAGGTTTTGTAAGATGGGTGTCATATCTTCCTTAAATATTTGGAAGAATTCCCAAGAAAATTCACCAGCCCAGCCTGTAATTTTCTTTGTGAGAAGCAGCCTTTCTCAACTAAGGTTCTGCAAAAGTAGTAAGCACTGTAAAAAATGTTTTCAATGACTACTTTCTTATTTCTCCCAAGGATGACACATAACTTATACCATTCTAGATGTTACATTTTGTTTTGTTTTAATATAATAGATGCTAGAGGGCATTAGGCTTAATTCTCATGGAATCCCAATTGGAAAGGGCTGGTGGATTGTTTTTTAATGACAGGTTCAATTTCTTTATTAAGTATAGGACTATTCCAGCTTTCTGTACTTGTATTCATTTTAGTAAGAGTAGTATTTTCTATAGGATTTTTCTATTTTATCTATATTACCAACATTTTGGCAAAGCTATTCATGATACCTTCTTATTTTCATATATGCAAGGACTTTGCTATGTTCTCTGTTCTGTTTCTCACATGGGTAACTTTTACCATTTCTGTTTTTTCTCACTTTTGCTAGGGACTTGTCAAATTTTTTATTTTATTCAAAGAAACAACTTGTGGCCTCGTTGATTTTTTTTTCTATTTATATATGTTTCCTATTTTGTTAATTCTGCTCTTTTCTTTATTATTTCCTTGCTTCTACTTTCTTTAGGTTTAATTTGCTGTACTTTTTTTACTTCTTGAGATAGATCATTATTTAACAACATTCTTTTCCAATATATGCATCTAGGGCTAAAAAATTCTTTTTGAGCACAGCCTTGGCTGCTTTTCACAAGTTTGATAATATGAGATTATTAAAATATCATTGAATTTAAAATAGTTTATAATTTCTATTGTCATTTCTTTTTTGATCTGTGAGGTCTTTTTAGAAGTGTATTTACTTAATTCCCAAACAATGAGGTTTTCTAGTTATCTTTTTATTATTGATTTCTAGCTGTATTTCACTGTTTTCAGAGAACAGAGTACATACTATTCAATCATACAGAATATTGAGACTTGCTTTATGGCTTAGCACGCGGTCAGTTTTGGTAAAAGTTCTGTGTGTTGTTGAAAAGAATGCATTCTGCAGGTCAAGTTTATTGATTTTGCCCTTCAAATCTTCCACATTTACTCATTTTTCAGCTCACTTATTTTACCAGTTGTTGAGAGGTATATTAAAATCCTCCAACTTAGGATTATAGACATCTGTTTCTCCTTTTAGTTTGTTAGTTTTTGCTTTCTGAATTTTGTGTCTATATTTTTAGGTAAATATAAATTTAGCATTGTGTTGTATCTTTCTGTTCAACTGGCCCTTTTATTGTTATAAAATATCCCTCTTTATCTGTTCTAATACCCCTTGTTTTAAACTCTGTTTGTCTGATATTCATAAAGCTATCTCAACCCTTTTTTTGGTTAGTGTTTTCATGGTTTTATCTTTTTCCATCCTTTTACTTCCAGCACTTCTGAATTCTTAGATTTAAAGTGTTTCACTTGTAAGCAGTATATAGTTGGTTTTGGTTTATTATCCAGTCTTAAAATCTTTACCTTTTAATGGAAATATTTAGTTCATTTACATTTAATGCTAATTAGTAATATATTTGGGTTTGACCCTATGGTCTTACTGTTTGTTTTCTTGCAGTACTGTCTTTGTTCCTTGTTTTCCTTCTTTTGGATTAGTCAAGTACTTTTTTAAATTTCATTTTCCCTCCTATTAGATCATGAGTAACACAGTCTTTTATTTTTTGCTGTGTCCCTAGTGATTACAGCATGCATCCTTGCGCTATTAGAAGCTACCTTAAATTAATGCTTTTACTTTTTCCAGGCAGTCTAAGAATTTTAAAAGACTTTAACTCCATTTATTCCCTTTCCTCCTTCTGTGAAATTATTGGTCATGTATTTTAGGTACATGTATTTTAAATCCCACAAGGTATTATTGTTTTATTGACAGTCAATATTCATTTAGATTTCCCCACATCTTTACCCCTCCTGGTGTATTTCATTTCTTTCTGCATTAGTGTGCTTCCATTTGGGTCATTTTCCTTCTGCTTGAAGAACTCCCTCTGGTATTTCTTCTAGTGCAGATCTGTCAGTGTCTTTATTTCCACTTGTGAAGGACTTTTTTCCTGTATATTCAGAGTTCTCAGTGGGCAGTTAATTCTCTGAACACACTGAAGATACCATTTTGTTGTCATCTGGTTTCCACTGATTCTGTTGAGCTGCTGGAAAACAGTTGATCCTTCAAAAGTAATGCATCTTTTTTTCACTGTTTATAAGATTTTTCTCTTTTTCTTTGATTTTCAGCAGTTTCACTCTGATGTGCTAATGTGGCATTTTTTCTGTATACACTAGTGAAATTCTCCATCATTTCATCAGTTTTCTTGAACATATTAATTGTAAAATCTTAAATTCCTTCTCTGAATAACTGCAGTATATGGATCACCTGTAGATCTGCCTCTTTCATCTTATTTGTTGCTGTTCTTGCCCTTCAGTCAGTCATTGGGTCCTGTTTCCAGTGGATTCTGGATAATATGTATGAAGAATGATAGAGGCTCTGGCTGATACCTTCCTCCTGAGAGGATTTAATATTCTTCCAGAAGGCAGGTTACAGATCACCTGGATCACTTGGAGGACCTGAGTTCCAATTTTCCTCTCCCTAGGAAAAAAAAAGACCTAGGACCATAAAGAAACTGAAGCATCTGCTTCCTCTTTTAGCCTCGTCACAGCTGGGTTTTGTTCAGTTTCTCACCTCTTGCTTTCACATATGCCACTTAGGAACAAGCAAATAGCACACCAAGAATATTGTACAGAATACCGGACTCACTACAGGTCCTTTCTCTGGCCCCTCGCGTGCTGCCTGCTGTGGTGGTTCAGCTTGGTTTTCATCTTGGCATCCTACTGATCTTGCCAGTGTCCTGCACAGCTGTAGTTTTAGCCTGTGCGCCCCACCATTAGATCTGACACCGTCCCCAAGGGAGAAGAGTGACAGTGATGTCGCTTCACCTCCTTGTACTTTCTTCTCCCTGGGATCTTGGCCTCTAGTCCTGATTGCCGGTGTTGCTCTTTCCTTGCTTTAAAACAACTGGAGTTTGGTTTGTTTGTTGCTCTTTGTCTTATTTTATTCAGCTTTCATATTTGTTCTCAGCAGAAGGATTGGGTCCCGTACCACCTTCTTTTTCACAACTGGAAGCTTACGTCCCCATCTGATGAGTTTTTAAATCATGTCTCACAGTAGATGCTGTTCAGTACCTTATTTCTATTCCCCAGGATGCAGTGTCAGCCTTACTTGCAAGGACATCAGCCGAGCTGTTGGCTGTGGAACAGGAATTAGCACAGCAAGAAGAAGAAGAAGAAGAACCTGGGCAGGAAGAAGAGCAAAGAGGTCCAGATGGAGATTGGTAAAAACAGTTGTTTCCTTTTGCTCTCTGGGAACTCAAAGAGGATGTGTTTAGTTTCTTACAAGAAACTTTCAGGGGAACCTTCATAGGTTCAGATCTTATTACCCTGGAATTTTGGAGAAGAGTGCCATGCCAGGGAGCCGCCACTAAAGGAAAGACCTTCTTCGGTCATCAGAGAGTCGAAGAAGGCAACAGGGAAATGGCGGGCAGCATCAGCATGAACACAGGAAGGAGGCTCTTTGTTCCTGCTTCCTTCAGTTCTGACACTCTTTCCGGAGCTGTTTGAAATTTTAAGTCTAAAAATACCTGTTTTGAAAGGTGTGGTGGTGTATTGTCCATTCATACATAAATTTAAAACTTACTTTCTTTTTCTTTAAACTACCAGAAGTACCATTGTACCATTTAGGTTCAGGCAAGTCAGAGCACACATTCTAGAAAACAGCTTCTGAGTCGTCACTCTCTATTTGTTACCACTTCCATCTTCTTTTCCTGCTCCCTCCTCATTCTCCACACCCCCACCGATAAAAAAAAAAAAAAGAGGTTACTATAGCTTTTGTCTAGATTCACATACAAAAAAGAACTGTTATTTCCTGGTTTGCAGTTTTCTCTAAAAACAAATTTTAGTGAATGCGTCAGTTTTTAAAGTATATATGTAAAATTATTTGGATTGATTTTAATGTATATGTAGTTGCTTATACTGATACGCTTGAATTACTGTTAACACATATGTATAGCGTGTGTGTGTGTGTGTGTGTAAAACTTGTTACAAGCTAACAGTGACAAGATATGTCGTAAATAACAAACTCTTAGACATTTGGAAGCAACAGCTTACTACAGTGATGAACAAAGGCACAGATGTACTTTGTTCTTATCAGAAGCCCTTTACAATGGTTATGAATCAGAGTACTGCAAAAATAATAAATACAAGAGTGATTATAAGGTTCATCATGGTATTTTTAAATACCAAGCCTTCTTTGTGTATGTAAAATACAATTCGTTTCATATACGTTTCAGAAAATACACTTGGTATGTAGCATAAAGGAATTTATAGCTCGCAGAATTCATTGCTAGCTCCCCCGTGCCCACTGCATGACGAGGCGTTTAATTACTGGCGTGTGCCAATTTGTCAGAAAGTCACCAATCACAAATATAGCTCAACTTTGAGTTATCAGTGGAAGAAGTGTTTCCGTTCTAAGGACATGGAACTCAACAGAGCATGAGGTATTCTAAGCCATGCTGGTACTATTACGTTCCTGCCCATGCGGGTTATAGAGACTGTATGTCGTATGTGCATTCTGGAACCCTGCTTATCATGCCACCCCAGCCCATGCCATGGCTTTTGTTAAAGACGAGATCATATGGCATTAGGATTCTTGTGATGTCAGTAGTAAAACTCCCTTTTCCCAGGGTTTTACCCCTGCTAGCCTGTAAGCACAGCTGACCATGGACATATTTTTTTTTAAGATTTTATTTTCAAGTACTCTCTACACCCAACGTGGGGCTCGAACTTAAAACCCCAAGATCAAGAGTCGCGTGCTCTTCTGACTGAGCCAGCCAGGCACCTGGATATAATGGAGATTTTCGGTGCTTATGTCTTTATTCGCTTTTAGAATAAAGTCATCCTGTTGTATGATTAATTTTACAATAAATAAACATTATAGTGAGTGTCAGTTTTTTAAATGGTGGGGTTAAATTTTATATGTGATTTTTTTTTTAAGATTTTATTTATTTATTTGACAGAGAGAGACACAGCGAGAGAGGGAACACAAGCAGGGGGAGTGGGAGAGGGAGAAGCAGGCTTCCCGCAGAGCAGGGAGCCCGATGCGGGGCTCGAACCCAGGACCCTGGGACCATGACCTGAGCCGAAGGCAGACGCTTAATGACACGACTGAGCCACCCAGGCGTCCCTTTATATGTGATTTTCAGACTATTTCTATTTTAATATCTAGGGATTAGGTCAAATTTCATTCATTTAACTTTCTAGTGCCTAAGTATGGTGCTGTCGCTGCGTGTCGCTCGAGTCAGAGGGCGGTTGTGTCTTTGAGGCGCACGTGAGCTGCAGTTCGCGCCGCAGCCGTGGCTCGAGTCACCGTGCATGAGCCGCGTTCGCTGCGCCGCCCGGGGCGCACACGTGCCTCACCTACCTGGGGCCTGCTTGCCTCTGTCTTGTCGCACCGCAGGTTGACCATGCTGCGAGAGGCCTCTGATGAAATTGCGTCTGAAGAAGAGGCCCCCGTGAAGTTGCCAGAGGGCAGTAGCTGTCCAGGAGACTTGTGCTCGTGCCCGAGCGCGCCCGAGGCGCAGGAGGACGCGGGCAGGAGAGAGCGCGGCTGTGCCGAGGACCGCGGGCGCCAGCCACCTGCCGGGCCGTGCACCCTGGTGAGGACCCGCGGCCGCGCGCCCCGACGCCCCCGTCCGTCGGCACCGCGCAGGCCGAGTCTGTCCCGGCTGTGATCCCGTGTTAGGATTTCGTGCAAAGCTCGTCCTGAGAGGCGTTTGTGGAAATGGGCTGTAAGAGGCAGTGGAAACGCTGTAAAATTTTTAAATGGGCCCCAAATATTCATTCTTCGCTTACATTTTATGTAGGAAGATGAATAGTGCTATTTAGATCTCCATAAATGTCTTCTGAATATGTATTAAAAGCATTTCCAGAATGACTACCGAATTCCAGGATAACTACTTGATTAAGTTTTGTAAATGTAAGTTTATTTCCATCTCAAACCTGAAGTAAACATTTAAAGTTCCTCTTGGTTAGGGTGGGGTTCTGGTTGGAATCTGCTCTGGAACGTGGCAGGTGGCTCGGGTTCCCTGCGGGTGCCAGCCAAGTTATGCTAGTTGAGGGAGAGACGTGTGGGTGGAGTGCATTGGGATGCTGGTCATGGAGGCTAGGAAATTCCAGTTCTTTATTCCTGGGGGAAATAGTATTGTACCCTGACCAAAGACTTTTCTTCAATAAACCAATACAAGGCAGGTTGGAATCCTTTTATACACATAAGATCAACAATAACCATCTGCATATGCCTGGAGAGTTTGTATTTTGAGAAACTTCTGTTTTTACTTTTATTTTTCGTTACATTTCCAAAGAGAAGCTAAAAATCCAAACTCAGCTTCAGAGCGTTGCTATTTTCAAATACATATAATTGCATATTCTATATGAAACTGTAACTTTGTAGTACATTTTCATTTTCTTGTATGTAATTGCTTCTATCATTATTCTGAAAAAAAGAAAAACCTAATTGGAATGTTGAGCAGCGTTTAATGATGAAGTATTCCTAGATAAGATTTCTACAGAACCACACTTAATCTCTGTAAATCTTAGCCTTCCTCGTGTGGGTCTGATGTGTTAGAGACGACACCTCCATTTATGGGCGATCCTGTCCTCCCCACGGCGGGTCACTTCCTAACTCAGTGGAGAACCCTCTCCCCGGGTTCCCATCCGGAGTAACACCAAGCCTTCCTCTCCCCAGTGGCCCCAGTGCTGGGTGAGGCTCTGTTGTGAGATTAGATATTTCTTTTGTACTTAGAAGAAAGGAGCAGACAGGTATCCAGGCCCGTCCGCTTCTGACAAATTTCCGACTTCCGTTCCAGGTCGATAAAGAGACAAACACGGAGGAGGCAGGTGATGCCGGGGTGGCGGTTCGCCCCAAAGAGCGCAGCTGCCTGAGCGCTCGGCAGCGGCCCTTCGTGCGGAGCAGCGTGATCGTGCGCTCGCAGACCTTCTCCCCGGGGGAGCGTAACCAGTACATCTGCCGGGTAAGGGGGCCGGGGCCCTGCCCTCCCGCCGGCGAGCGGCCCCCCGAGGACGAGAGACTGTGCACCGGCAGTCTTCAGACTCCGACTGCAGACACACACGGCTAGAACCGCTATGAAATATACACGAAATAGCACACTCCTATGGGCCTTCTCAGTTGGGGTTTTTTTTTTTTCCTTTTCCTAAATTTAATGTCTCATGAACTCCAAGCCATTTATTTGGCAAACATGTGAAATTAAGGACCTGGCTGCTGAGTATATTTGTACTTCGGTCTGTATTTAGAAACTTAAAATTTTTTGTATTTCTGCAGTACATCCTATATGCTTCAAACCACGTTAATCCCGCAGAACCAAAATTGCGACTTGGGTTTTAGAACAAAAATCATCTTTTAATAATGCCTCTAGACACGGAATCAGATTCACAGTTCTGTAGAGAATATGGTGGGATTTGCATCAGTTTGCCAAGTTCTATTTCCGGAAGTATTTATGACTTACAGTAATATAGATTAATAATTATAAAATGGTTTAGAAAATACTTTCAAAATTCTAAATTTATTCATTCAGTTCAACAAATACTTTTATGAAGCACCCGCTGCTAAGCATGTTTCTAAACACTTGGTTGGAATTCCTCTGTGAGCAGAAGAGCCCCAGAGCCCGGCCCTTGCAGAGCTCACATCCTTGTGAGTTGAGCCAAACAGTGAATGTGATGAACAAATTATGAAGTGTCTTGGGTGGGGACCGGGCCTCTGGAAAACCGTAGAGCAAGTTAAGGGGGATTGGGCATGGTGAAAGCAAAGGGTCTCAGGTTTAAGTAGGGTTCAAAGTAAGCATCATTGAGAAGGTGCTGTTTCAGCCGAGACCTGAAGCAGGTGAAAGGGTGAGGACGGGCTCTCTGAGCCAAGGGCATTCTAGGTTGTTCTAAACTGTGACTCAGCTCTGATCTGGTTATAACCCTCTAGGTTATACAGACCTTCCTTTTTAAAAATGAATATTGCAAATTAGCTAAAAATACAAAGGATAATTTTATTTCCAAGTATGTATAATTATCTTAATGTAGGAGTTCTGATAACTACCACCAAAAGGCAATTGTTGAAATTACATAAGAAAACTTAGTTGTTTAAGAAAAGCATGGAACGGAAAAACTTGTTTGGGAAGGATTTTCTTAAAGAAACCACCTCCTCACCACCTGCTTTTACCTGATAAACTTCTCAGTTGTAAACCACTAGCGCTCTGTTATGCAGTGATTTTCTTTTTTTTTTATCCTTTGTTGCCAGTTGAATCGAAGTGACAGTGACAGTTCAACCTTGGCTAAAAAATCACTGTTTGTGAGAAACTCCACTGAACGGCGCAGTTTGAGGGTCAAAAGGGTATGTATTCCCCCCAGCAACATCTCCCTGTCTCAGTCCAATCCAGAATCACAAATTGTGAACTGCTGAGCGTCATTGCTCCATGCTCTTGGGCCGCTGAATGAAGCCACTGTGATTCCAGAGAGACACAGATGTGTTAGTTATGGAGACGGAGGGAGGGTGTGCTTGAGAGCAGCCGTTCAGTGCTGGTTTGGATCCTGTGATAATGAAGCCAGGAAATTCACTTTGCAGTATCGATGGAAAAGGGGCTTGCTGAGTGGGTTGATGGTGCTGTGTCCCCACACTGTCTCTGGCTCTCGAGTAAGAGTGTAACACCCAGGACCTTTTCAGAGGGGCGGATATTCTGCTAAAGGAATACATAGTATTAGCAACTTGCTTCAAAAACAGACATTTTTGGGAAAGCGCCAGTTTTCCTGGAAGCCATAGGTCTCTGAATGAGCCTTAAGGGATAAGTCTGAGAGAATATTTAAATAAATTAAAAGGTTGGACTGTTCAAGTAGTTCAACAATTCCTGCTTACTCACAGCTGAAATGCTAATGAAAGTTACTGGCTTACTAATGATTTGTGTAGTAATAATGGACTAAGCTATTATACTTCCGCTGAGATGTGTTGTTTAAAGAAGCATGAAGCCCTGCGTGTGCTAAGCTCTGTGGGTGAGGGGAGCACCGCCTGCAGGAGGCTCCAGTCTAAAGGAGGCATTCAAGGAGCGCACAGGACTGTTGAACGTGCGGTGGGTGAAAGAAAGGAAGGAACTTGGGCGCCTGGGTGGCTCAGGCGGTTGAGCCTCCGACTCTTGATTTCGGCTCAGCTTATGATCTCGGGGTTGTGGGATCCAACCAGTATCAGGCTCAGCTCTAAGGGAGGAGTTTGCTTGTCCCTCTCCCTCTGCTCTTCCCCCCTGCTTGTGCACCTGTGCTCTCTGTCTCTCATCTCTAAAATGGATAAATAAAATCTTAAAAAAAAAAAAAAAAAAGAAGGAGCTCATCTGGTTGGGAGAAGCTAAAAGACTGTGTGCCGGAGGTCCATGGCCTTGACACCTGGATAAAATTTCAAAAGAAGATGGTAGCGGGGTGGGAGGTGGGGAGGAGGGATACCAGTGCGGTCTTCCCAATGTAGTGACATCCCGCTGACAGCACAGAAACAGTTACGGCGGGCGTACTTACACCATAGAAATTGGCGAACCCTACAAGCCATGCTCCGCTCTCCACCCATGCCCCCACCCAGAGCCGCTTATTAAACGTCGGCCAGCACACCGCTGCACATGGGAGTCCTTAGAAGGGCTCCATCTATATAACCACGAGGAAGGATTTCTGATTCTGAAAAACAATACAGCTGAAGAGTGTGTGTCTCAGTGATTCTGCTGTATAATAGGTTTGTTAGAGCAGAGGTTGAATAGAGGGAACCTAATAAGAATGTTAGAGAACGTTACAGCAGTATGTGTTGGGCGAGGAAGAGGAGTGATACAAGCTCTTCATCCCTGGGCGAGGGCTCTAGAACAGGAAGGGGGATGCAGGCCCCCACCCCCATCTGTCATGAGCACCACCGTCATTCCAGATCTTCAAGCCCGAGTACTTCTCAAATTCGAGTCCCTCCCCTCGCATCAAATAGTACCAGTTTTTATTAATAACCTCTTATTTTCCATTCCCACTGCCAGCAGTCTGGGCAAAAAATACCCTCCTTGTTCCCCTCCACTGCTGCATCTTACCCAGCCTCATTGGACTTCCTTTCCTCAAGCAAGCATGACTGGCCCTGAGCAATCTCTCCCTTCCCTGACTTCCTGTGGCACAGCTCACTGCTGGAAGTCTTCAAGGTTAACAAGTGGGGCTTCTCTTCCTGGAGTTTGGCCCACCACCCCCCGCCCCCACCCCAGCAGACATTTAGTCACACATACGCTATAATTATTTCTTGCTAAATAGATAAGATTGGCCCTGGGAAGAGCCCCAGTGATTCTCGGGTGAAAGTGGACATTAGACCATGCGAAATGGAGGAAGGAACTGGGATTTAAGCATATTGATCAGAGTAGGGGCTCAGAATCAGAATGACCAGCTACATTCTGGCCGGCACCTACAGAAATGATGGCTAAAGGAGTGCGCTCTGGGGGTGCGGTCACTGGTCTTGAAATGGACGAAGGGTCAGTTTCTTTTATGTCTGTTTCACAGAGGGCAGAAGCTCTGTGTAGTAAATTGGCCAGGCCAGGAGAGGCTATACTAGGGTAACAAGTTAAAAAATCTCTGTGGTTTAAAATAATAAAGGTTTATTTCTCACTCAGCTACATGTTCGTTGCAGGTTGTCTAGATGCTCTGCTCATTTTGTCTTCGCTCAGGACCCACACTGATGGGGCCTCCGCCTCTGAATCTTTGCTGTCCCGCTAGCAGGGGACAGAACTCCTCACATCTCACACTGGCTTGGAAAGGCTTCTGCCCGGAGGTGGTGCATACACATGACTGCCACTCACCTTTCATCGGCCAAAGCAGGTCACCTGGCCGGTGGTGCCTCACTTCAAAGGAGCCAGGAAATGCTGGCTGTCATGTGCCAGGAAGGACAAAGAGCAGAATAATGAGTACCCACATAATAAGGGTGTTTTGTTGTGTTGTTTTCTAACCCTGCAGACGGTTTGCCAGCCAGTCCTGAGAAGAACAGCACAAGAACGCCCAGTGCGCACATCTCTAGACCTAGAACTGGACCTTCAGGCATCTCTAACCCGGCAGAGCCGTCTCAATGATGAGCTGCAGGCCCTCAGGGGCTTGAGGCAAAAGCTGGAGGAGCTGAAAGCTCAGGGAGAGACTGACCTTCCGCTGGGTGTGCTGGAAGATGAGAGGTTCCAGAAGCTCCTGAAACAAGCTGAGAAACAGGTAGAGATCCCAGTGTCCCCACTGTCCCTGAGGGGCGGGCGAAGAGTGGGTCCTAAAGCCTGCCCTGTGGAAGGTCCCCAACTTACACTTGGGTTTGACCAAGTCTTCAGGTCCTTTTGCTGGAACTCAGAACACTTTTTTCCCATCGTCATAGGACTTTTTTTAACCTAGGCTATTGCTAAGAGAGTGGTTACTGCCACCCACCAGGGTACAAATAGAAGGTCCCCCCACCACGTCACCCCCACCCCATTGGCCACCTGCCTGCCAGCAAGGAGCACAGCCGCCAGGGAGGGTGGTGGTCTGTTTCTGCTCAGCAGTTGTCTCTGTCTCAACACGAGACTTGGCAAATAAATACAATATAACTTTTAATATAAATGACAAATTTCATTTGAATTTTCTGAGTAGCTCTTTAAGATTCATGAACCACCTCCGTTGTAAATGCATTGTTCATTTTAATGCTTCTAAATTTTCACATTCTTTCTTTCCTTCAAAAAATATCACACTCCACATATTGGCATTATTTCCTGCCTTTCACCATACAGGTTACTATACAAAATAAGGTAAAATCACTGATTAAAAACTAGGGTATTTGGGGCGTGCCTGGGTGGCTCAGTTGGTTAAGCATCTGCCTTCAGCTCAGGTCATGATCTTGGGGTCCTGGGATTGAGTCCTGCATCAGGGTCCCTGCTCAGTCGGGAGTCTGCTTCTCTCTTTCCTTCTGCCTCTGTGCTCACTCACTCTCACTCAAAATAAAATAAAATTTTTAAAAAATCTTAAAAAAAACTAGGGTAATTTTAAGGGAATATTTCTATTGTTCTGCCACCTACCTACAACCAAAATTTTCTGGAACCTGCATATTTATTCAGTTGGTTTATTCTCTGAAGTTTAGAATTCATATTTGGGTATAGGAGAGTATCCACATCCATATATAATATACAAATAGAATTTTCCACATAGTTGAAATATTACAAATGCCAAAACATTATTCTCTTTCAAGCATTTTGGATAGAAATCTGAAATCGATTATAAACTTTCTTAAACTAATAGAAAATCTTGGGCGCCTGGGTGGCTCAGTTGGTTAAGCGACTGCCTTCGGCTCAGGTCATGATCCTGGAGTCCCTGGATCGAGTCCCGCATCGGGCTCCCTGCTCAGCAGGGAGTCTGCTTCTCCCTCTGACCCTCCCCCCTCTCATGTGCGCTCTCTCTCTCTCTCTTTCATTCTCTCTCTCAAATAAATAAAATCTTTAAAAAAAAAAAAAACTAATAGAAAATCTTGTCCATAATATAAACTTCCCTTTTTGGCCCGGAGTTATTGTTTGGTCACTAGTGTGTGGTACTATAGCGAAACTGAGTCATTTAATTGACTAGCACTACTAATCCTGGATGGAACTCAGAAACTTAATGAATGAGTTTTAGGGATCAGACTGATCCCAGTAATTTTTAGAGAAAGTTTAGCAACAAAACATATCACTTATCTGTATTGTGTCCCACCTGATAGAGAGAAACCTTGGCATACAGTAGAACATCAGTAAGTATCTCTGTTCAGTGGAGAGTTGAATTGTAGGCCTTATGTTTGGTCCTATAGAGACTACCAGGGTAATTAGACACTGCCGCACCCTCTAAGAGCTTATGGATTGGCAAAGGAGATGAGCCAGATACACCAGATCCTCAAGAGAAATCACTTTCTAGTGAGATCAGCAGACGTTTCTTGGAGGAAGTAGCAAAGTGGTCTTGAGGGCGGGCAGTGGGATTTCATCCACAGTGGGTTGAGGGGCCAGCAGGTGCAGGAACCTGCAGTAGTCAATGTCCAGGGTAGCTCTCGACAGTGAAGGGTCCATAGATATGAGCCCCCAGGAAAGCAGTGCCACAGCGTGACCGTCTCTGACAATGGAAAATCACATTAAAAGCTGAAATCAGCAACTCTTACATTTGTCACCTTGATAATAACCGTTGCTTTTATTCTCTTGAGTCTTTGAATTCATCATCAACAATCATTTCAAACTCTTGGTTGACATTGATGAACTTTAATATCATGGAGAAGTATCACAATCTTTTGACCCCTATGGGTCCAAGGCTTTCAAAGCTGCATTAGAGTTTTACAACTACAGATTTATTTTTTTTTCAAGATTTTATTTATTCATTTGAGACACAGAGATACAGAGAGAGAGAGAGAGAGCATGAGCAGGGGCGAGGCAGAGGGAGAGGGAGAAGCAGGCTCCCCGTGGAGCAGGGAGCCCGATGTAGGGCTCGATCCCAGGACCCTGGGATCATGACCTGAGCCGAAGGCAGACACTTAACCATCTGAGCCACCCAGGCGCCCCTACAACTACAGATTTAAACAGAACACTGCATCTTTGGGTTTTTTTATTGTTTGTTTTTGATTTGTCATGATCTGAAATTCCAGATCCTTGGATATCAGTAATTATAAAATCTTTTGGGACTCTTTTTTTTTTTTTTTACCTTATATCATACTGCTAAATTCATCCGTGGACTGCTTGTTAGTGTAGTTTGTTTTGACGGCTATCTAATCTCCAGTGTGTAGAGAGAGGCTCAGTAAAGCAAAAAGTTATTAGTTATTTGAAAAAAAACTAAAATAAACAAAAATAGACAAAGCTCTGGCAAGATCAATGAAGAGAAGATACACATACAGAAAATTATAAAAGTAAAGAGGGATAGAATTACAGATAACTTTAAAATGTAAAAGATAAGTGAATAATATCAAAGACATAGGCCCGTAATTTGAACAAATATCTTGGAAAATGGAACATATTAGAATGGATGAAGGGGGAGAAACAATTGAAAATCCTGTACCTCTTAAAGAAATGAAAGCAGTGATTAAAAATCTATCCACAATGGAAACATAGGTCTAGATGTTCTGTAGGCAAATTCCACCAAACTTTCAAAGATTATCTCAATTTTATATAAACTCTTCCAGACACCAGAAAAAGAGAGAACACTTCACAACTCATTCTCTGTGACCAAATTCCCTAATACCAAAACTAGACAAAGATATTACCAAAAGGAAAAATCACAGGCCAGTTTCATCCATAAGTATAGATCCAAAAATCCTAAATAAAATGTAAGTAAATATAATCCAACAATGTATGTAAAAGATACTACATTTTGACTATGTTGAATTGCGCAAGGATTCTTTATCATTAGAAAAATCATTAGTACAATGAGTCCCCTCAACAGATTAAGGAGGAAAACGCTTTGATCAACTCAACAAATGCAGGAAAAATATTGATAAACGTCCATATTCATTCATGTTTAAAACTCTTGGTAAGTTAAGAAGAGATGACGTCTTTAACTTGGTAGAGAATAACCAAAAGCAAATGCGGTCCTAAATAGACAAACATTGGAATTGTTCTTTAAAATCACACACAGGCATTCAACGCTCTTCTGCTCAACATTGTATTAGAACTTCTAACCGATGTAAGGCAAGAAAAAAGTAGAAGCAGAGAGACGGGAAGGGAGGAGATAAAGCTGTCATCCCTGGCAGATACCATATTGCGTACATTAAAAATCCTCAAGTTCCTACAAAGAATAAGAGAGTTTAACAAGATGTGCAAATGGAAGAATCATTTACAAAAGTCCATTGCATTGCTATTATACACCAACCAGAAACAACTGGAAAATTTAATTATGAAGATATTTTTTACCACAGTATCAAAGAATATCAAGTATGAAGGAATAAATTCAACAAAAATTTGTATTATGTTACAGGGAAAACTTTAAATAACCTTATGAGGAGAGTAAAAAAAAAAAAAACAAACCTAAATTCATGGAGAAGTATATGCTACATTCGTATAGAGCAGGGGTCAGCAAACTTTTTCCAGGAGAGGCCCAAGAAGAAATTTTTTGGCCAGAGGGTTCTCATTCACTAACCTCTCCACTCTGCCATGTAACACAAGAGCCGCCATAGAAGGGACATACATAAATATTTCACTGGGCTGTGTCCTCAGAAAACTTTACCAAAACAGATGCAGGCCATAGTTTGCCACCCTGACCCAGAGGAAGAATTACTATTGTGGAAATAGTTGAGTCTCCTTAAAGTGTCCCACAGATTCGATGTCATTCCAAGCTGAATGCCTACACGGATCTTCCTGGAAATTGGTGCAATTAATGAAAGAAGAAGAATAGCCAACACACTTCTGAAGAAGAAAAACAGAGTGGGACTTGCCCTGCAAGAAATCAGGGGTTGTTAAGCCAGTAAAGTTGGTAGATAGTAAGGATGCAGTGGGAGAATCAGAGACCAACCAATGGCATGGAATCAGGGCCAGAGACAGAAGCACACGCGTGTAGAGCATTGCTGGGTGGGGAGGTAGCAGGTCAGCTTGCGGCAGGAGGACGGACTGTTGAGTCAGTGAAGCTGGGGAAAAGGTCAGGAAAAGATGGCGTTGGATGCCTGCCTTACCTACAAAAATCAACTCCAAATAGATTAAGGACTTAAATATCAAAAATAAAAGTCAAAAACTCATAGTGAGAAATGTGGGGTGCATCTTTTCGTGTTTTGATTTTTTATCTCTTGACATCTGTTCTGTGTCCTCCGTACTTGAAGATAAGGTCGATTGGGGCAGAATTGTTGAGAGTCTTGAATGCTGTGTTGGGGAGCCACCAAAGCTTTCTGAAGAGGAGGCTTCTTTGGGAAACTTGTGGTAGAGATGTGTGTGCGACATCGGCCGGTCCACTTGCCACAAAATACAATGGGGGGAGCTTGGGCAGGATCCAAGCTGTCTGATCCTGATTGAAAGAAACAGGGTTGAAGCATCCTTTCTGAGATCAAAGTATCATAAATGCACCATTTCCTAGGTGGGTTGGTTTTAGTCTTTCATTGTATAGACTCTGAGACTTCTGCTGGTGTTAATAGATGACTCAAGGTTTGCAGGTTTTTAGGGTGACTCTTGTTTTCCTTCTTCATTAAAGAAATCCTTAGTGCAAGTAGATGAAAACGGAGGGGTATAGGACCCTGCAACCCAGGAGATCTTCAGGGCTCACCTAGATGCGTTGTTGAGTCTCTACAAACCTGCGCTCAAGTAAAAGTTGATGTTTGAGGCACACATGTTCATTTTAAGGATTTGTCCTTTAATGAGCCAGTCAAGAATGTGTATCTGTTCTCAGGTGCAGAAAATACTGGGAGGGCGGTCCTGGGAAACTTGAGCAGAACTGTTCCTGTAAAGGAGAAACACCTCTTTAACGCAAGTATTTGCTCTCCTGGGTGCCTTTGGCCTAGCGGGCAAACTCTCATGTAAACGCCCCAGGGGAGCGACAAGGCCACCGTCTTTCTGCTTCTGTGTTACGGCGCCTTACGGTGGATATTCCATCCTGCCTTGGCAGAAATCTCCTCTGCCTCATTAAAGCCTGCTGAACTTGCTTGCCAGCCATGATTTTTATCCTGTTTTGAGTTTTGCTCGCCCCTTACCCACCACTAGAATACACAGTTGCCTCTTGACTTGCTGGTGGATAGATAAATGCAGCATAGAGTGGTGAGAAATGGTTGGTGGCCCCAGGATAGCTTGGCCACCTGAAGTTAGGCATGGCCCTGGGACCAGGCTGTGCCTTGGTTGGTCCTGGGACCAAGTATCCCTGAAATCCCGGGGTCCAGGGATATTATCAGGTCAAACCTAGGGGTTTGGGGAAGACACCGCTTCATGCCTGAGCCTCAGCAGTTCTGACAGATGATTCTGATCCCAGCATCCCACGTAACGGTCATGGTCACCATCCAGGGAAGTAATGGCAGTGACACGGAGAGAGTGGCCTGTTAACACTTCCCAGGCTACGGCGATCCCTGGCTGCCCTGTTTTCGTACCTATCATATGAGCCCATCCTACTGTTCTTACTGGCGGGAATAATCATGGGACTATCAGGCAGGTTTTCCGGGCATAATACGAAGTTGAACTAAATTCCCTTGTAAGTGACGTCTTTGAAAACTGTTAACAGCTGTGTCAGGCAACCGTTTGTGCGTCGTGGGTGGTATTTTCCCCTCTCATCTCCTAATTATTGGCAGTGTGTCCCCGTTTCAAGTCGCCATCTGAGAAGTGGGTGCCGGCTGTCATCCTGACGGGTGCTCTCATTTCCTGGGCCTACCCCAGAACCAGTGTCTCCTTGAAAGTGCTGCTGAGGGTGTGTGAGGATTTTCGTGCTTCAAACCTCAGCACAACCCACCACGCTTCTGCACAAAGCCACGTGCAGTTGGCCTCGCCAGCCGAGTTACCTTGCACGCCACACTGGATGCATTTTGCTCACAGAGCGGGCCTCCTCCCACCACCGTAGCGACACTCGTTCAGAGCTAAGGCAGGAGCAGGGCACTTGGCCTTGCAGCTCCCCGGAAATACTTCGGAGATCCTGGGCGTTTGCTGTTTGTAGCACGACTGCAAAGATCCGGGATCTCTGGAGTGTTGCCCAACGCGGGACATAGGCAGGTCTTGTTCCGGTTTTGGAAAGTGTCTTAGGAAGAGTGACACTTGAGAATTCTTTTCTGTAAAATAGTGGTCTGTTTTTATATTAATTTGCAGTTGTTTAGTCATTAAATTGTACCTATTTATGCATGATTCTGGCCCCATAATAAACTACTGATGATTATAATCATCATTCCAGAAGTTGCATTGATGATTATGCTTAGAAATTTAATTATATCTTAATAGAGGTTTTCTGATCTGTATATCTGACAAACCGGCACTTAGTTGGTTTCTTAATCAGTTTGCACAGCAAGATACTGAGGGAGAAGAAGAGCTGAAGGAGGGTCTGCTTGCGATTGTGCGGAGCGTGGGCTAAACACGCCTGTCCCCCTGCGTCACTAAGGGGGTGCAGCCTCGAGCAGAGCAGAGGCGAGGTAGGGGGGGAAGGACATGGCCCCTGGGTGCTGCTTGCTCGCCGTAGGGCGGCCCCCGGGAGCCCTGCACACCGCATCTCACAGGCCTCCTCTGGCAGAAGGAGGAAAGAATCGCTCTGGCAGGGGCACGTGTGGGTGCCAGGCCATCCCGCGGCACATGTGGCTTCAACGGGAGAGTCTCCGGCAGGGGCGGGAGGCTCAGAGAAGGGACACGAGGGGAGACCCTGGGGGTGCCTCCATGAAGTCCCCCAGACTCCACAGGGAGCTGATGACCACAAGGGCAGCAGGAAAGGAGAGGGTCTGGGCTCACATGTCAGGGGTGTCTGATTCAGAGTGAGAATCTCGTTTTCCAGTTCTCATCAAGAAAATTCCAGCATTGATGGAGTAATTGGAATAAACATGAAGATGTGTCTAAATAATTAAGGGGATTAGAGCTGAGGTGGTTGTCTTCATGATTTTATTCAAGTTTCCATACCATTGCTATCAGTTTCCTAGATTTTTAGTGTGAACGGCAGATGGGGACGCTATTAACAGCTCAGTACAAACTCCTTTGTTAGAGTTGATGCGCATATAAACAAAATGCTATATTTGTGTGCACGGTACAGGGCTGAGCTCTCTACCCAGCCTGCTGATATCTGGTGAAAAAGTCTGGTAGACGTTGGAGGTCCCAGCTGAGGGTCTAAGTGTGAAGGAAGAGAGTGACTGTACCAGCAAAGGCCCGGGAGCGCGGCGGGATGGGCGCTACATTCTCTTTACCAGGTCTGCTTTCTCACTGCCGTTCTCCTTCCTTCCTGTCATAGCTCCTTCCTTCCTCGTCTGACAAACTAAAGACAAATCAGCCTTAAAAAATGCCATAAAAATGTGCCTATGTGGGGCTTCTATTTTTCCCGTGCTCAAATAGGATTTTACATATTTAATCTACAAAATAAGAGGATTGGATCAGATGACCCCCGAGATCCCTTGCAGTTGCAAAATCTGTAATCTGTCTGAATCAGATCTAACATGCTTTCTGTATAAGTGAAGATGTGGGGAGATGTGTGGAACTGGAAGGCTGCGGGGCCCAGGAGCCAAACCGTTAGGGCACAGGCCGTGCTTCGAGAATCCTGCAGTCCGAGGTGAGATGGGGTTCCCTGAGGCTTTTCCATCTAAAGGCGTCCGCAGCTGGGTCTTACACAGGCCACGAGAGCAGCGCTCATACGAACTGTAGGAGCTGCGCTAAGCCCGCCGTCCCTGCATCTTTTCTTCCTTCTGCCCAAGGACGGCTGTCGTCTCAAGCCACAGGGAGAATGGAGCGCTCAAAGCCAAGTGCATGCAAACCATCGTAAAACCATCTGATTCCCGAGGACAGCTGGTTTTTTCTCTTTACGCTTACCAACTCTGTATAGAGACGACTTGAGCTGCATACTTGGCTTTCTCACCACTAAAGTTTGGAACAGACTCGTCTGCGAAAATACAGACGATTTCAGTGGTGTACCTTTCATTATGGCCACAAACGTTGGTAACCACTATGGACTTCTCTCTCCTGCTTGCTCTTCATTTCCACATCCACTTCTTTGTACACATGCGCACACAACACGCTGCCCTTTGATTCCCACCATTTCCCTGAAGTAGTGGGGATTTGTGGGATTTTCAGCAGCCCGGTCATAAAATGCCTGACAGTGAGCAAAGAGCCTGCCAATTGCCATAAAAAATACAGCTCCCAGAAAAGCAGTTACTTGAAGGCAGCAGCAGGTCCTGGATTTGCCTCCCTTGTCAGGAAGGCTGTCAGGTCTCAGGGTCGCACTCCATAACCTGCCTCCTTTGTGGCGGAAGGTCTGTTTTGTAGCTCAGAATAAAAACGGAATCAGAGTCCGTGGCTTCGTGTATCACACAACCCCTCAGGAAGCCGAGCAAGAAACGTAGGACCATAAATTCGGACTGGATCGTGTTCCTTACTCTGTTAGGCTTCTCAACGTGGCTGTAAGTAAATCACTGGACCTTTCTGCAGGTCAGGCGTCCATGGCATAAACTAAAGGTTAATCGTACTCTTCTGGAGTCTGGGGCATAAAAAGTGGCTTCCGAGCCTGTGAATCAGGCAGCTTATCATGACTTGTTGGGTGAGGAGAGGGGAGGGGTGCTGAGGAAGGGTTGGTATTTTTCCAAAGGAGCCTCATGTTGCTTACAAAGCAGAAATTTCTTTTTCTTCCTCAGAGTGTTTCCCTGTCAAAACGCCAAAGTTCTGTGATGCTAGCCTTTTTTTAAAGCTTAAAATAATACAGATGTTAACATTTTTTAAAGCTAGAATCTGCTAAGAAAACCATGTGTCAAAGATACTAATACACTTCATTCAACAAAATAATTCTTACTGATTACAATGAAGTATTCAGCATGGAGATTTAACTGCCTGAAAGTTGGCTACTCTTATTAACAGCTGACAAAAATTTCATGATGTGTTTGGTCACCCAGATTTTGAGAGAGAGATCAGATGTGTGGGTACAGATACAAACACATGGACAAATATAGTTTTCAGTGAAGTATGCGCTTATTCAGCGGGGAGAGGAAGATGTTTCATGGTCAGTCTTATTTTGCCCAGAAGAAACAGATTTCAAAGTGATTTTGCAGTGCCCACAAACACGCTGGAAAGGCAGTAGCCATCAGCCTTATTTAGAGGGACCATCTTACCAGTGTTCTTCCGCAGCGGGTAAAACAGACCCCCGCAGTTCCATTCCTGTGGAAGGTGACCGAAGGTGGGACAGGGCCCGGGGAGCCTGTTGTAATTCTCATCTGATAAAATAGATCCCGGAGAAACTGGCCCAGATTTTCTTACCCAAGTATACCCAGCACGTACCTTCTCTCTCTGGCCTTTTCCGACCTGTCCGTTGCTTAAGTCAATAAGCAGACGGCTATGTTAAGATTGATTTATTCATGTTCCGTGTTGCCAAGAATTAGGATAGCAGCAATGCTTTTGTCTACGTACCAGCTTACCAATCTGATAGACCTCATCACGGGAGAAGTCATTTGTTTCTGTTTACGAAGTCAGTGGTTCCTTCTCTGGGACCTAATGAAAAAGTATCTGTTTTCTAAAGGCAAGACTTCACAAAGTAACTAAAAGATCCCATTTGTCCCCTTTGAATTCGAATGACATCAATTTGGAATCTCCGAGTGACGGCTAAACTATCTCACCAATTGCAAAATAATCAAGAGAGAATTATTACTTAGCAAATAAAGGCCGCCTTTCTAAACAGAATCTTTCAAAACAGGCAGAGGAAAGTGGGGCAGTAAAAAATATCTGGAAAAGGATCCTTTGTGGTGAAAAAAATCAGAAGTTAACTGCAGGGGATTATGGTTAGCAAAGTACTAGGAGTGCCCTTTTGCAGGATATTTAGCTTTCCATAAAGTGGTGTGAGTATGCTTGATGCTTCGTAAGTACTTGCTGGATAAGTAAATTTTTAAAAATCTCATCTTTCCGAAAAGGGCCACAGCATTTTTACCTTCAGATTTACAGGGAGTAAGTACACTTGCGCTTTGAGAATATTTTAAAATTTAAAAAGATTTTCTTTAGCTAAAAAATTACCATATGCTTATTGTTCAAAGCCAAATAATACAGAACTGTAGAAAGCAAAAAGCAGTGATGCCTCGTGGAAGTCCCATTCCCCTTGGCATTTGTCCTTCCGGTTCCTTCTTATGCCGTGTATGTGTGTTAGTGTTATTTGGAAGGGTTACACAAAAATAGGGTCATGAAGACAAATTGTCGCAAAACTTGATTTTCTCCGCCCACCTAATTCTATGTTCTTCTATGAAAAATAGCTGTCCATTTTAGTAAATGTTGCTGTAATTCATTATTTTTAAGGCATTCACCTGTGTAGATACATCGTAATTATTTATTTATTCTAATGAGAGTTTCCCATATTTTCAGTTATTGGACAATGTGGAAATGAGCATTCCTGTACATTCTGGGACACCGTTCAGGATTCAGTAGTGTTTCCAAAGCATAAATGCCTAGTAGTAGAGTGGCTGGTCCTGTCAGTTTGGCTGCAAACCAACCACAGGCAAAGGTCTCGTCTGTTAAGTCTTTTAAGGCTAAAACTTTGTTCTTTCCTTTCCTGGCCTTGACAGAGTCTGAAGCAGGGGGCGCATATGGGAAGACAAGATCCTTATAATCCCCCTTTTGCCGGCACCAGTCTTTTCTCCTTCCAAAGTTTATAACAGAAAGACTTGGCTTTTTCAAGTCCAGGAGGATCTCAATGATGGGATTGTCCAGTCAATTTAGATTGTAGGCTGTAGGCGACCACCCTTAGCAAAGCTGTTTTTTCTTCCCTCTCTTTGTGCCAGTGCTGACTTCTGGCCTGAGTTGATCTCTGTCTTGTAAGATTTTGCCCTAAGCTACCAACAAACACCGACATTCTAAATTTTCCCAACCATATCCTTTACAGCCCCAGCTGCCACCACCATGACCAGTGGCCCCCGCTAAGCAGCGCTACGTTTCATATTGTGTTATTGGAGCACAGCCCTTGGGAGGCCATGGGGAGAGAGGCTGACCAGTGCTCGGGGCGGGGCGCCTCCCACATGAACTGAGTCTCCCTGGCCTCTAACTCCCTTCCCCCCAACACCCAGAACCTCCCCCCCACACTTTGGGGGGGCCACATGTGACTCCAGAGGCTTCCTCCTGGGCAGTTGTAGCACAGCCCTCTCACCTCCGGAGGCTCAGGCATTGGGACATACACCCTGCTGTCCCTCGGACTCCCAGTCCCTTAAATGTTCACAGTCTGGTGGTGAGAATGGTGTCACTGATGAGACATGTTTATTTGCCATTCGTGTTTATTCTGTGAGACACCTGCTCATACCCAGTGCCCTTTTTTTTCTGTTACGTCCTATTTTTCTCCTTGAGAGACCTCTTTCTACACCTATCTGTTATTTGAGTTACAAATGGGTTTGTTGACTCTATCATTTGTCTTTTGAACACCTTTCAAGTGAGAGAAGTGCAGGTGTTTGCTCGAATCTGAATCTAAATCCGTCAGTCTTTATTTTCTGGCCTTCTGGAGAGCTTTTGTGGTAGTCAGTCATCACTGGAAAAAACCCAAGGCTGTTCTAAATCTTTTGAGAGTTACTGAAGCACATTAATCTTAAAAATCATCATCTAAAAGCCTGTTTTTCCCACAGACTGACACTCGTTCCTTCAGCCTGTGTCCACTGCACCCCCACTGTGTGCAGGCGTGTGGAGGCGCTGGGGAGTCTGGCACCGAGGAGGGCAGACAAGGCCCCACCCTCAAGCCACTTCCGAAAGGGAGGCAGGGTAAGGGTGCCTTGAAAAGAATCTTTAGTTCCTGTGCTGCCCACAGGTCTCATTGTGAAAATGGCTGGTACTTGGTAAATGTGCCAGAGAGAGCCTGAGACACAGATTTGAGTAAACCAAGTCACGTTGCATCTTGTCAAGGATAAAAGGAACGGTGGTTTCTGTTGGAGAAGAGCAGCAATGTGGTCATTTCCAGCACGAGGGAGCTTCCTAGAGCATGCTTGGCAGGCTCAGTTTCCCCAACACCCTGGGGAGGATTAGGAGGGAAGCTACCCTGTTTCACCACCAAAAATTCTGTTTAGAATTCATTTTCTTAAAGCAGCTTCCCAAACAAATGCCAAAAAGCCAATTCACATAGTTATAAGATCTCACTCTTTCCCCAAACTCAAAGTAACTTAAATTAGATTTCTGTTTCTGTCAGGTGAGGATAACTACTGTTTTTGAGTCTGTATTGACAAGACTGCTTCTAGATGACATTTCCCTTCATTAAGTATGTATGTAATGAGAAGTCTCCAGCCATTTGACTTAATATAATTCATTTTATAACACAACATCACAAGCAGCTTCTGCAAATAGAGGCAGTTTTCAAAAACAAACCACTGGCTTAAAAATCTTTATTGTGCACTTGGACCTCTATAAATTATGTTAAACAGATGCCAAAAAAACCCAAACCAAAACAACAACAACAAAAAAACCCAGATATAGTCCCTGCCCTTCTGAAGTGTATGGACCCATGTAAACAGCTCAGACCCCAAGGTGAACCGTGAGCCAAAACCCTAAATTAACAACCAGACAGCCTCTTTGCTTTACATGCAGGTGGGAGTCAATGCCTTTGTGGAGGTCAGCTTCTACATAATGGATAAGTCACATAATTTCCAAATATGAAGGGGCGAGGAGTAACAAGTAGCACATTTATACCTAAGCCTCATTTCCTATTTCACAGTTCACTTATGTAGCTAAGGAATTGTCCTTTTAGATGATGTGTTCTTAAGCTCTAAGTCAAATTAAACAAAATTGTGATTATTTTCTCCCTGATAGTGGGGTAATACAAATGCAGAATTCTATATGGATACGGATGTAGCTATAGATGCATGCAGATATACTCATATTGTGGATAGTTTTCAAAAAAAAGAAGGACATGCCTGCTTTTATCTCCTGTAAATCTAATGTAACCAAATGTACATTTATCTAGATGCTTAAATTGCTAACTCCCACTTCAGTGAACATTGCAGCATGGAAATAACTTAAATATGTGATTCCAGAAGGTTAATTAAATAATTATGCTCTAGCTATTAAAGGATCTTATCAAACTATTAAAAAGTTATGGATTTCCATTTCCTGGACTGGCCTATAAGGAAATCACTACTTTGCCCTAACAACAAGGAAAGAAAATGAACAAACTGAAAAATCAATAACTCTTCTTAGATCTGTCAGGAAAATGAGGTCATGGGTCAAAACATTGCCCCCAGAATTGGAGAGACAGGCAGCACAGAAAATGACAACTCACCAGAGCAGAGACTCTGAGGGAACCAGTACCAGGGTAAGAGAACCTAGACTATAATTGATGAATCCTGGAGGCTCCATGTAGACAAGCCTAAGAGTTAAAAACTCCAGGGGACTGGCCATGGGAAGCCCCCACACTTTTGTGAATTCCCATCTAGGAGCTCTACTCTTAGTGAATATCAGAAAAGAAAATCTGTGCTTCCACCAGAGAGAGGAAAATGTTGAAATACAACAGAGCATTCTGATAACAAGAGCTGCCCTTAGGAGCAACTGTTTTACAAGAGTCTAACTTAGAAAAGTTTTATGAGAGCCTAACCAACTTGGGGGAAGATAAATACCCACTCCAGCCACCCTGTGTCACCTAAGGGATGCAGGGGGACTGAGAAGCAATTGTGAAGTTCTCAGCTGGGAGCACAGGCTCCTCCAAAGACTGGACTTAATCATAAGACTATAAAAGACTTCCTGTCCCCCACACCTCCGCTTCATTACTAAAGACCTACTTACAGAGTTCCATTCACCCGGTACATTATGTCTGTTTGGCCTTCAACATAAAATCACCAGGCATACTGAAAGAAGAGACAGAAAAAAACATCAGAACCAGACTTAGACATGGCAGGGATGTTGGAATTAGGAGACCAGGAATTTAAAACAACTATGATTAATGCACTAAGGGCTCTGATGGGAAAAGTAGACAACATGCAAGAATAGATGATGAATATAAGCTGAAAGAAAAAGGAAATTCTAAGAAAGAAAAAAAATACTAGACATTGAAAACACTAAAAGAAATGAAGAATACCTTCGATGGGCTTGTTAGCAGACTAGATATGGATGAAGAAAGAATCTCTGAACTTGAGGAAATGTCAGTAGAAACTTTCAAAACTGAAACTCAAAGAGAAAAAAGACTGAGGGGGGTAAAAAAGGAACAGGATATCTGAGAACTGTGGGACAACTACAAAAGGTGTGACTTACACATAATGGGAGCACCAGCACAAGAAAGAGAAAAACAGAAGAAATATTTAAAGCATAATGATTGAGAAGTTGTCCAAATTAGTGTCAGACATGAAACTACAGATCCAGGAAGCCCAGAGAACATGCAGGATAAATGCAGAACAAACAAATCAAAAAACCCTCTACCTAGGCATATCACATTCAAAGCAGAAAATCAAAGATACAGGAAAAATCTTGAAAGAGGCCAGAGTAACTTCTACAGGAGCAAAGATAAGAATTACATCTGACTTCTCCAAAGCCATGCAAGCAAGGAGAGTGGACTGAAATATTTAAGGTGTTGAGAGGAAAAACAAACCACCAACTGAGAATTCTATACCCTACAAAATTATCCTTCAGAACTGAAAGAGAAGTACTTTCTTAGACAAATGAAAGTTGAGAAAAGTTGTTGTCAGTAGACCTGCCTAGCAAGAAATGTTAACAGAAGCTCTTCAGAGAGTAGGAAAATAGTATAGGCCAGAAACTAGGATCTACATAAAGAAAGGAAGAGCATTGAAGAAGGAATTAGTGACAGTAAAGTTAAAACTTTTATTTTTCTTATTCTTAATTAATCTAACATGACAGTTCAGAATAATGATAGCAACAATGTATTTGACATATATATGTGCTTGTGTGTAAGTGAAATGAATGACAGCAATGATACAAGGGACAACAGGGAGATATTAGGAATATTTTATTATTATATGGTACTTGCACTACCCGTAAAGTACTGTGGTATTTTGCATATTACAAAATATTGGACAACCACTTAAAAATGTTTTAAAAAGTATAATTGACATGCTAAGAAAGGAGAGAAAATGGTAATATAGGATGCTCAATTAAAACCACAAAAGGCAGCAAAAGAGTAGAGGGCAAAAACAAAGAACAAGAGCAATGACAAGAAAACAATAATAAATATGGTAGATATCATTCCAGCTATATCAATAATCACTTTATTTTTTCAAGACTTTATTTTTAAGTAATCTCTGCACCCAGCATGAAGCTCCAATTCACAACCCCAAGATTAAGAGTCCCATGCTCTACTGACTGAGCCAGTCAGGTGCCCCTCGATAATCACTTTAAACATTAATGATCTGAATTTGCCAATTCAAAGAGACTGTCAGAGTTGAATAAATGGCAGGACCTGACTATATGTTGTCTACAAGAAACCCATTTTACGTATAAAACACATATAGACTAAAAGTTAAGGGATAGAGAAAGATATACCATGTTAACACTAATCAAAACAAAGTGGGAGTAGCTATATTAATCTGAGACAGAACAGACAGCTGAGCATAAAAGTCCAGTATAAAGAAGGACATTACATAATGATAAAGGAGTCAGTTCTCCAAGAAGAGATAACAACCCTTAATGTGTATGCATCTAACAACACAGCATCAAAATATGTGAGGCAAAAACTGATATATCTGGGGCGCCTGGGTGGCTCAGTTGGTTAAGCGACTGCCTTCGGCTCAGGTCATGGTCCTGGAGTCCCGGGATCGAGTCCCACATCGGGCTCCCTGCTCGGCGGGGAGTCTGCTTCTCCCTCTGACCCTCCTCCCTCTCATGCTCTCTGTCTCTTGTTCTCTCTCTCTCAAATAAATAAATAAAATCTTTAAAAAAATAAAAAAACAAAACAAAAAAAAAAAAAACCTGATATATCTGCAAGGAGAAATAGGTGGATCCACTCTTAGTTGGAGGCTTCAACACCCCTTTGTCAGAAATGAACAGATCCCAAAGGCAGAAAATCAGCAAGGACGTAGTTGAATTCAACCACACTGGTAATTAACTAGATATAACTGACATCCATAGACTACTTCATCCAACAACAGCAGAATTCACATTTTCCTCAAGGTCACATGGAACATTCACCAAGAGAGACCACGTTTTGTGCCGTAAAATACAACTTAAAAATACAAAGGAATACAAATCATTAGTGTCTACTCTCAGATCACAATGGAATAAAACTAGAAATCAATGACAGAAAGATAGCTGGAAAAGCCCAAAGTTCTTGGAGACCTTACCACACATTTTTAAATAACACATGGGTCAGAAAAAGGAATCTCAAGAGAAAACACATTTTGAACTAAATGTGTTTGAACAACTTATCAAACTTTGTGGGATGCAGCAAAAGCAGTGCTTAGAGGGAGATTTATAATAGTGAATGTATATACTGGAAAAGAAGTCAATAACCTAAGCTTCTGCCTTAGGAAACTAGAAAACGAAGAGTAAATTAAATCCAAAGCAATCAGAAGAAAGGAAATAAAAATTAGAGTAGAAATCAATGACATTGAAAACAGGAAATCAATAGCAAGGTTGCGGGATACAAGGTTAACATACAGAGTCAATTGCTTTTCTATATTCACCCCCCCCCAAAATGAAATAGTTATGTATCTAACAAAATATGTATAAGATCTAAATGAGGAAAAATACAAAACCTGATGGATAAAATCAAAGAACTAAATAAATGGAGAGATAGTCCATGTTCATGGATAGGAAGACTTAATATTGTCAAGATGTTGGTTCTTTCTAGGCGCCTGGGTGGCTCAGTTGGTTAAGCATCCAACTCTTGATCTCAGCTCAGGTCTTGATCTCAGGATCGTGAGTTCAAGCTCCCCACTGGGCATAGAACCTACTTAAAAAAAAAAAAAGTTAGTTCTTCCCAAGTTGACCTATAGATTTAATGTAACCCCAATCAAAACTCCAGCAAATTATTTTGTGGACATAGACAAACTGGTTCTGAAGTTTATACGGAGACACAAAAGACAGATGATAGTCAACGCAATATTGAAGGAGACAGAGTTGGAGGACTGACCCTACCCAACAGCAGGACTTACTGTTCAGCAACAGTAATCAAGACAGTGGGGTGTTGATAAAAGAATAGACAAGCAGATGAATGGAACATCATAGACAGCCCAGAAACAGACCCATGTAAATATAGAGAGAGTCAACTGACTTTTGAAAGAGGAGTGAAAGCAATACAATGAAACGAGAGTCTTTTCAACAAATGGAACAACTGGACATCCACATGCAAAAAAAAAAAAAAAATTTAGACACAGACTTTATACACTTAGCAAAAATTAACTAAAAACTGATTGTAGGCCTAAATACAAAACCGTAAAGGACTGTTGATAAGGACTGTTACCCAAAATATACAAAGAACTCTTAAAACTCAACAATAAGACAGTGAACAACCCAATTGAAAAGTAGACCAAAGACCTAAACAGACACCTCACCAAAAAAGATATACAGATGGTAAATAAGCATATGAAAAGGTGCTGCACATCATGTCATTAGGGAACTGCAAATTAAAACAAGAGTGAGCTACCACTACACACCTGTTAGAATGGCCAAACTCTCAAACGCTGACTCTTCACTGACGGCATGAAATGCTGGCTGATACGCTCTTGTTTGTTGTTGGTGGGAATGCAAAATAGTACAGCCACTTTGTACACAGTATGACATTTTTTTTCAATTCTTTTTTCCCCCAGCTTCATTGAGATGTAATTGACATATAATATTGTGTAAGTGTAAGATGCAGGTTAACATTTTCTTACAAAAGTAAATAAACATGCTGTTGGCAAATGATCCAGGAGTCACACTTGTTGGTATTTACCCAAAGGAGTTGAAAAGTTATGGACATCAGTGTTATGGCATCTTTCCTTATAATTGCCAAAACTTAGGAGCAGCCAAGATATCCTTTAGAGAGTGATGGTACTTGTACTTTGGTACGTGTAAATAATGGAATATTATTCAGCTCTAAAAAGAAATGAGCAATCAAGCCACGGAAACACATGGAAGAATCTTAAATGCATATTACTAAGTAAAAGAAGCTAACCTGGTATGTAAATTCTACTTCAGTAAACAGCTTTTAAAATGGCTTAGATAGAAAAAAAGTTTGAAAAAATGAATAAGGTTGAAATGTTAGGAGTTATTTCTTGGTCACAGTGCTGTAAGTAGTTTTTCATTTCTTTTTTGCGGGTTCTTGGGTTTCCCAGACGTAATAAAATGATCACATATTACCTACCTAGTAAGATCTTTTAATACTTGTGACAATCAGTGACTGCGCGCCCCTGCTGGTGAGAGGACGGACACACACACACACACACACACACACGAGACAATCAGCGACTGCGCCCCCTGCTGGTGAGAGCGCGCACACGCACACACCCGCACACACCAGCTGCGTACGCTGCCGCCCCACCCCAGGCTCAGCCTTACAGCACGTCTCCGGAGCTTTCTAATTAGTGTTCTGTGGGGTTTGGGGTTTTTATTTCCTTTGCCAGGCTGAACAGTCAAAAGAAGAGCAGAAGCAAGGTTTGAATGCAGAGAAACTGATGCGGCAGGTCTCCAAGGACGTGTGCCGGCTCCGGGAGCAGAGCCGCAAGGTGCCTCGGCAGGTGCAGTCCTTCAGGTAATCCGCCCCGCCCGCGACACTTTGGGCTTGTCCCCGCGCCGTCTGAGTTATGCTGCAAGTCCACGTTAGCCTACGAGACCCCAAATCCTCTCCTACCGTGTGAGCTTCGTTTGCTCCTTCCTGAGGTTACAGACTCCCCCGGCAGCGGCCCTGACCCGAGTCAAGCCCGGCTCCCAGGAACTCGGGGTGCCCCCCACCCTGAGAAGCGGATGGCACATCTCACTGAGAAAACACAGAAAGGCATAGAGCTTCTGGGCTTTTTGTTGTTCCTTGGGCCCCTCCTAGGCGCCGGCGCCGTGCTGGGTAGGGGATACTCCCCGGGGGCCTGGGGCGTCTGGGGCGCCCTGCCATGCCACCGGCCTGGGTGGGAGAGCGGGGTGCTCCGTCTGCCCCCAGCACTGGACACACACACACACACACACCCTGCCTGCTTGTTCCACGTGGAAACAGGGGCCCCGTGTTCCCTGGTCCTCTGATTTGTCAAGGGAAGTTCAAAATCAGGAGTCAAAAGTGGCCACTGATTCAGGGATGTGACAGCCCCGGCGGGAGCCGAAGAAACCCAGTAGCGGCGCGTGTTCCGTTGGGTTCTCCTGCTGGCCTTCAGTGACGTCCTGAGCTCGCTCCCTTGCCTGTAAGGATGCAAACCACAAAGAGAACTCTTGGGCCAGGGCCCACAGTTCTGGGCCTCTCCCTTTCTTCTCTCTCCTTTCCTTAGTCTAGAGCTTTTCCACCTCCGCACTTGCTTCTCGACCCCACACTTCCTCCACCATCTACATAGACTCTTATTTTCTCAAAGGAAGGCTGGTGCTTTTCTTTTTTCTCTGTTCTTTATCGCTGCCGGCGTGCCCTGCATTACAGAACACACCCTCAGTAAATGTGTGTGGACGGGGTACTATGTATGATGTGAAGATTTTGCACAAAAGTGAATGTATTGCTCCTGTCTTTGGTAACTCTACAATCTTAAAACCTTATTATTATTTTTTAAATACTCTCCTAAGCTCTGAAAACCGTTCTGCCGGGTATTTCTCAGCGTCTCCCTTTCGGGTTGTTTCTCCTTATCCCTGCTTCGGGATTGGGGACAGATCTGCCTTTACCACAGGCACGTTCCTTCCTTCCCCTTCATTGGGACTCATGGCATCACTCAGCAAGTGTCCCTTCCCTGAGCATGGTATCGATTTTAAAGAATTTTCCCGGTACCATGTACTTTTCTACAAGGTCCCTGAGAAGTTCCCTGGGACTTTGGACTTCTTGCATCCTCTCCTGCCTCATTTAGAAGCACTCATAACTGACCGCCTGGGGGTTTAAAAACTGTCTGATGCTGGAAATCCAGGAAGGGGGCAATTCACCAGAGGCCGGAGCTGCCGTGCTCCTTTTATGCTTTATATCCTCCCGTAAAGGGGAAAGACGGTCTTGATTTCATGGAGTTCTGCCTGAGGAAAAGACCTCCTGCGCAGGCTTGCGGATGCTACGCTGTTCCTGGGACTCCTTTTAATGGGCACAGAGTATTTTCAACATTATATTCAAGCCGGTTTATTTCTCACCCCTGCCTCTAGGGAGAAGATTGCCTACTTTACCAGAGCGAAGATAAGCATCCCGTCCCTGCCGGCTGATGATGTGTGATTACACCCCCCAAAGAAATTATTCTGTCACCTGTTCACTTCTTAGGGAGGGTACAAGACTGAACTTTTGTTTTTTGTTTTGTTTTGTTTTGTTTTGTTTTGGGGAGGGGGGTTCTTTTTGTAACGTAACTGTCAACTCTTAAAGAGCTTTTATTTCACATCAGATTTTCAACATGTTAATTTGTAAAGTACCTTGAATGTAATTCTTGTATGTTTAAAAAAAGAAAAAAAAAATCAGATAACCCAAATGGAATAACCTGGTACACAAATGTCGTCCAGTACATACGAATTGCCAGGAGGCTGTGTTTTGTATAAATGGAATCGGGGCAACGCCCGGTGTGTATCCTGTTGAACCAACTGTTGAGAAATAACTCGGTTTAGCAGACAGCGATCTTGGCTTTTCCTTCATTGTCTCACGGGCAGACTGTGAGGATGGCAACGGGCCAACGTGCTATCTTTGTACCAGGGGGCAGCGCTTGGCGTTTAAAGGCAAATGTGAGTCCAGCTCCAAGTCCACCCGGAACAGGTGTTGCGCTCACCCGGTGACCTCTGTTGGAGCACTTGCTTCCTTAAAACAAGTTCCTTTTTGTCCTTTTCTTTTAGTCTAAAGAAAACCAGATGCTGAGTGAGATCTCAGAACACAGAGGAGCAGTGCTCCCGGCTACAGTGAAGACCTTGTGATCTGTCACATTAAGGCGGGGGGGTGGGGGGCGGAGGAGAAAGCCAGGTACCCTAACCACACTCGAGTCAGCTCCTCAGCGAGCACGACCGGGATTTGCGGACGCGTCCCGGGGAGGTTCTGTCCGAGGTCCGAGCGTGGTGCCCAGGACAAGCCCGGGGCAGCCGGCCCTCTGAGGACAGACAGCCCCGTGGAGGGAAACGCATGAGCGCTTCTTTGGGGACACAGGAATCTTGATTGGATCCAAGTGGCCAAAAAATTTTTTTAAAAAAACTTTATTAAACAGATTTCTCACATTCACTAGAAATTATTTTGCAGCTCTCATGTTGAGGGGCTTCCCCTCTGTAATCTGTGGTAAGGAGGCCAAGAGAAGAGTGTGCCTGGGGAGATTATCAATTTGAAGTATGGGCCAAGGCATTTGTCTCAGAAAACAATTCTAGATGAACTAAATGAAGAGAGAGGAACGGACTCAAGTGTCCTCTGCGTCCCCAACCAGGCACGGCTTAAAAGAAAGAGATCCGCCGTGTAGCTTTGCCGGCATAAAGGCTTTTAAAATGAAGAGTATTTATGCAATTTAAATCCTACTTATCATTCAGTCAGTTACAGTGGAAGAGGCGATTTTTGGTTAAGCCATCTTCTGTAATGAAATCATTTTTTTTTTAGAAATGCAAAAATCACCTTCAAGGAATAGACCCCTTATAAAAAAAAAAAAAAGGATAAGTTCTATTTCTAGGATAGAATCCCCAGCAAGGATTTTTAGTTTTTTGAAAGTAATTATCCCTATTTTGCAAAGTTCATTTTATCAGCATCGAAATTCAAAATTAAGCAATTTCTGAGCCTGGAACTTTAATTATTTTTTCCTCAGTTGTCCCACCACTTATATCTAAATGTCTCTGAAGCTATAGCCAGATGTGACACGACTTTGAACAAAACCCAGCCTTGTGAATTGACTGCACACAGTCCTTCAAGGCCGCGCGGTTCATTCTATCAGATGACTAAGGAGAACTAGAAAGAATACCATTCATCCTTGTCAAGGTCAAATGTGAAAGACAGAGGTTTATTTAATGTAGAGCTAAATGAAGGTCAGCTGTTTTCAGCTTCTTAGTTTGACCGTGAAAATGTTTATAGAGTTATGTGTAGTTGTGCCGTACGATTTTATTTTCTTCATTTATTTATTTACGGTCTTATTTATGTTCTGTTTAATATATAGTTCGGTTCTGGCCATTTTAAATGTTTGACATAGAAGAGGCTATATTGGAATATCTACACCTTTATAAATCTTCATCAGATTCGCTGTTAACTTTTTGTAATACAAAAAGTTTCAGACAAGTATAAAAGAATAAAATCTGTCTCAGGCTGGTAGTTAACAGTTGTGACCAAGACACTTTGGGTTTTATTTTACAAAATTTGCTCATTTCTAACATGAGAAACGAACTTATTTTAATATAATCCTTTTCCACACTTTAAAAATCAGCAATAGTGTTATGTATTTATAGGCAGCTTTTAACAATTCTGTCATATTTGTACTAACCCAAATGATTCACAGTGACAAAACATTTTAATAACTTGATCACAAAACCGTATGAACAATACGAATTTTAATATTATAAATACTATTTTTTAAAGGTAGAATTTATTCTGCACAGGGTAAAAAGAATGTAATATTTAGTTCTCAAGTTTGAATTATCAGTATGTTATTATAATTTTGTATATCAGAATCTAAGTTACAGGTACAAAAAAAAAATATTGCTAGCCAAATGAACAAAGTTTAGCTGAATCTCTGTAGCATGCAAATCAAATTTAAAATCTTTTTTTTTTTTGCTATTACTTTATATTGTATTAAATATCAAAAGCTCAGGACTGAACTAAATATTTAATCAGGTTAAATTCTGAATATGTTTCTGTTTTAATTGTCTCGTCTGTAAAAGTATGCAAATACATCACATAGATTAACTTTGGTTTCTGCACTTTTCCTGTGTTTGTGGGTGGAAAAAAGTTCAGTGGGTTTGTTGTTTTTTTCTTTTTTTAAACAAAGATGCATATTGCCTCATACTTAATTTCAGTGTTGTTTACTGTTCAGTTTCCCTGATTGGTGCAAACAAGAGTTTACTCGAGCCACGTACCGAGCAAATACCAAATCCATCATCAGAACTTCCCAAGCCAGCCGTTTGCTGGGAATGGTTCTGGGTTGGGTGATATGTATTGCTGATAGAAAAAGACGGCGTATTTTTATCACGCCCCTAAAAGAAGGGGTCTCCAAGGTGAGCCCATCCCGGCCTTGTGCTCTGGTGGTGGGGCAGTGGTCCCAGGAGCTTCCCCCGACCTTGACCTGCAGCACCCGCCGTGGCCGCTCCTCAGAGCCCCGAGGCAGCTGGGGCTGACAGCGGGCATCAGCCATCTACCACAGAGCGTGGGGCACCCAAGCCAGGGCACACTTGGGGGGCCGTATTTTACGTGAATCTCCCCAAACACCAGATCGCCACCCTCTGTTTCTGCCCTGGTGAGGAAAGCATGAAGGAATGTGGCTGGCTTTTGGAAAAGACTGAGGTCTCCGATTACAAAGGAGATGATGTGTCCCACATCTCTCCTCTCAAGCTTTCAAAGAACCAGCAATTTTTTAGTCTAATCTAATGTTGTCCATTCTCAATAAATATGCAACAAGGCTTTAGTTTCAATATAATAGGTGATCTTACCCACTTGAAAGCAGTAAATGATTAGCAGGAACATTCCCAGTTGCCAAAATGATTCATCTCTATGAATAACACCTTCAAAGATACGTAAGCACTAACATAATGTTTTATTTACTAGCTCTGTGCAATCACTGAATCTATTTTAAAATTGAGAAAATTCATCCACAGTAATGAGTATGATTCCTATTAAGTCTTGAGTGGTTTTGGTCTCAGAATAGAAGATAAAAGTGTTTTTACTGTCTTAGAAGGATATTATAATTTAAGAAGCGAATAGCCATGGGTGGGGGAAGATGCATTTTAGAAAATTAAAAGCGCAGTGAATGGGTGGCTGTGTAGCAGGAAATCCTACCAAACGCTGAGAGGAGTGAGCGTCTCTTGAAGAGTGAACACCGCTGACACTTGCTGGCTTAGATTTTCAGATGGGCTTTGTGCATCTCCCGGTGCTGATGGTGATACGTGTTTCTGCTCCTGCATGGTGGCCCAGAGCTGGGGCAGCCCGGCTGGAGCAGGCTGCCCAGTTCAGCAGGCACCCTCCCACGAGGAGGAAAAACCCAGCAAACCAGCCCAGGAAGAGGGCTTCCCCAAACTCCCACCTGGGCACGATCTCTGGCACGGTCTCATCCCAGAACTCCTGGACCGTCTTGTAGGCGACCCAGGACACCGGAGCCAGGGCCGAGATGCCTGCTGACCAGAACAGAATCCCTCCCAGGATCAGCAGCCCCTTCTTGCGGCCCCGCCGCGTCTCTCCGATCCTCAGGCAGTCCAGGCCAGACCCGGAGAGCAGCAGGCCCAGGAGCCCCAGCCCGTTGGACAGGAACATGAGAATCCTGGAGATCCTGAGTTCGGCGGGCAAAGCCAGGAAGGAATCGAAGTCCTTGCACTGCCTCCCCACTTCCTCCTGGATCACACAGGCCTGCCAGAGCCCCATGGTCCAGTTCTCCATTTCGTTTAAGTCCAGATTGAGGTTTTTCCACTGTGGCAGGTAGTTTGTAAGACAGGATAGCACCCATCCCAGCAAAGATAGTGAGATCCCAGCGAATTGTGCCACACTCCGAAATACTAAAGCCATCCCTGAGCCCCACGGAGCCTGAACCAAACCAACTCCTGCCTTTCGGCTGGAGTGCAGAGAAGTGTGACGTCTTATGCTGTCACCTCGGAGCTCGGAGATATTTCTTCATTGTGTGTAAAGGATTCTTGCCAGAGTGGCTATTGTTTGGGTCTGTGTTAACTGGCTTTCAGGAAAGGGCAGGGAAATAAGTCTGCCAACCGGCAACACCAAGGTGTGGCCAAGCGCCATGCTCGTGTCCTCGCGGCTGACCGTGGTCGCAGTTTGTCTCTGAAATCACACCAGGCAGCACTCATCCTCCTGTCATTGTTAATGTACAGATGGCTTTCAGGTTGTTCCCAACCTTTCTAACAACTCAAAGAATTAAGAAGTCTAAATGCAACATGGTCAGTCGGCAGTTTGCGTTCAGCTCCAAGGCTTTCTGTCTATCTTACTAATTGCACCTGTCACATTGCCATGTGTTATCACTCTCGGATTTCAGTACGTACATCGCAGTAATACTGAATGTGGTCCCTTTTTAAAAGCACATTCAAGAAAAATATTTCTTACCCAGATAAATCGATCTTACTTCGGAAATCTCTCTAGACCCTCAGTCGGGTCTGTTTTTTTTCAGACCCTTGACCTACCTGTACGACATAACACATGAAACCATATGGAGCCTAAATCTCAAGTCTGCTTACCTCCCTGCCTTTCTGTCAAATTCATGCACCTGTGCATGCACACTTTTTGTTTTCTTAAATATGCTTTCTATGTTGTGGAAGAGTTAAGCAATAGGACTTTGTAGGTCAGACTGAACATATCTGTCGGTTCACCACCAAAGTAAATAGCCCCACGCTGATCATTTTTAATGAAACAAAGGAAAGTTTGTATTAGGGCAAGTGGGAACTATCAATATCTGGACATCAAGCACAAAACATTTTTGGAATTGTTCATCTTTTTTAGATTTGAAACTTTTGAAGGAAGAGACAAGAGAGGTCGAGACCGGCCAGTATTTTGAGTGTGAGAGTATCATAAAGTACTGAAGACCGTCAGCCTCGTCCAGTTCTGTCACACAGCACGCCTGTTACGTCCTGAACACAAACTGCCTCTGTTCAAAGAAGACCAAAGTCATTGTTGTGGAAATTACACTTTGGGATAGGCTGAACATGTGCTGTGGCTAATGTAGAATGTTTAAAGGATTTCAGATTGGGTTTTCCTTTAGGAAATAGAAACTAATTATTATTTCCAGCTACCAATAAAAACAAAAACAAAAAAAGTTTCTAATATAAAGTTAACACATTAAAGCTTAATACTGATTACAATGGACAACCACCACCACATTTTGATTTAAATAACCAGATCGATGAAATTATTTTTGCCCATACCTATGTGATGCTTACCATGATAATTTTCTTTTAGATATAAGACTTGCCTCTTTCTTACCTCTCCAGATTTGGGGGGGCAGGGGGGTCTAGAATAGAAAAGTAGTTATTTAATGAGAACATGTGAGCAGCACGGATTTAGTCACATAACAAAGACCCCTTTCTAGTGTAGACCCCACATCACAGTTGATGTGGAAAGATGCGTCTCTCTGGTCCCGTCCAAGTCTTACATTCTCAGGTCTGTGGTTCCATTTTCCAGGTACGGCCCCTGAGTTAGCGTTTCTGCCCCTGCATGGTGGCCCGGAGCTGGGGCAGCCCGGCTGGAGCAGGCTGCCCAGTTCAGCAGGCACCCTCCCACGAGGAGGAAAAACCCGGCAAACCAGCCCAGGAAGAGGGCTTCCCCAAACTCCCACCTGGGCACGATCTCTGGCACGGTCTCATCCCAGAACTCCTGGACCGTCTTGTAGGCGACCCAGGACACCGGAGCCAGGGCCGAGATGCCTGCTGACCAGAACAGAATCCCTCCCAGGATCAGCAGCCCCTTCTTGCGGCCCCGCCGCGTCTCTCCGATCCTCAGGCAGTCCAGGCCAGACCCGGAGAGCAGCAGGCCCAGGAGCCCCAGCCCGTTGGACAGGAACATGAGAACCCTGGAGATCCTGAGTTCGGCGGGCAAAGCCAGGAAGGAGTCGAAGTCCTTGCACTGCCTCCCCACTTCCTCCTGGATCACACAGACCTGCCAGAGCCCCATGGTCCAGTTCTCCATTTCGTTTAAGTCCAGATTGAGGTTTTTCCACTGTGGCAAATAAGTTGTGATCATGGACAAAACCCATCCCAGCAAAGATAATAAAAGTCCAACGAATTGCATTGCTACTCTAAAGACGAAAGCCATTCTAACAGATCTTACTACGTGGGCCACTGTCTTCCGAGGCTGACAGGAGTGTGACAATCTTGGTCCTCTGCTGCCTGGAATATAAGCTTTGGCCATTAACTCTTTGGAAACTCTGAAATGCGTTTTTGTTCTTCTCGAATATAATGTTTCATGTAAAGGACGAAGGACCCTGTTAAAACTATGAGTTAGGCTTTCTGATAAGGATTTGATCTGTTACCTTCCAATTTGCTTGGTAAAATTATATCCCCAATGCTTGATGATTATAAGTCTAAGGATGAACAAAGAGGGCTCTATGACCCCTCACCCTAAAATACAACAGAAATCTTTGTGCTTCAATATGGATTAATTAGATTTTAAGTGGTGATAAAAGGCCAGCCCTTTCGGCAACAGGACTTCATTGTAGTAGCTGAGTCTGAGATTTCAGGGATGCAAAACAAGACCTTGTAAAGAAAGGTAGACTGTTTCCCTATAATCTTTATTCTTCTCGGACTTCCTTAACCTACACAAGAGCCCGGGCCCAGTTCTTGAGTGTCACAGGCACTCAGTGGGGACTTGGCAGGAAAGTTTCCTCAGATTCCTTTGAAAGGTGGAGGCTGGTTCACTGGGTTCATTCAAATGAAAAAGACCCAAGACGGATGCCCAGAGGTGCTAAGTGAGGAGGGGAGAATCCCGGGCAGCTCTGGATTTCATTCTAAGATTTTCTCCATCCTCGTTGAGGACCTGGGGTAACGCATGATTTCTTAGTGTCTGCGAGGCATTTTTTTGTTCACAGCTGAGCTGTCTTTGCTGTCAGTTAAGCCACATAGACAAAGCAACGCCAGGCCAGAAGACTCCTGGCAGGTCCAAGACAAAGGTTTGGGTGTGGAGACAAGAGCCACAAGAGGGCTGACCTTTGAGGCGTCATCTTGTTTGTTCTTTTGATTTAGGCCACACCTTGAGAGCATACTTCTGCAGAACGTGACCCCTCAGAGAACACAGGGCCTCTTGGCTAGGATAAGAAGCCACATGCTGCAGAGTCCCAGAGCGGTGCCAGGCCCCACACACCCGACCCCACTCTGCACGGGGCCCTGGGCCTCCCGCACCTGCAGCCGGAAGGCGGCATCTGACGGGCTGGGACAGGACATGCAGGAGCCAGGGCCTAGAAGATTCTAAGCTGCTGAAAGAGAACCACTGCCCATCACCTCCCACGGCTGAGTCTAATCCAGGATCAGAGAAGAGCTTTTATGATGTTGGCCGACAGGAGATGGGAGAAAAACAGAACCCCGATCCTGATGTATCCAAGTAAGCCTCAGAGTCATGAGGTGAATGGTGCTTTCTTCAGCATTTTCCAGCATCCTACGTTAAAAAAAGAAGAGGAGTTCTTAACTTTTACAAATTTTCAGAATCCCTTAAGTATATTGCTATACTCAGTGTGCTAAGATAGATGGTTCCAGTTTGCACAAAGACAGAAGAGTCCAGAAAGGGCTAGTGATTTGTCCAGGGCCTCATCGCCGTGCGCTGGGATAATGGTGAGCTAGAGCTTTCCTTCTGGGAGGCAGCCAGGATGCAGAAAGCTCTCGAGAGCAATCCTTAACATTCACAGATGATTCTTGACATCACGATGAAGCTTTTTTTTTTTAATGGAATAGAATACGCTTCTGTGTGAGGCAGTGATCTCTCCTTCCCAAAGGTGTTTCAGAATAATTCTCGGGGCACCTGGGTGGCTCAGTGGGTTGGGCGTCTGCCTTCGGCTCAGGTCATGATCCAGGGGTCCTGGGATCAAGCCCCACGTTGGGGTCCCTGCTCAGTGGGGAGTCTGCTTCTCCCGCCCCCTCTGGCCTTCCTCCCTGTTCATGCCTGTTGTCTCTCAAATAAATAAAATCTTTTTTTTAATTGTTAAAAATAAACTAAAAAAAGCGTAATGCTCGGGGGCACCTGGCTGCCTCAGTCGGAAGAGCATGCCGCTCTTGATCTCAGTGTTGTGAGTCAAGCCCCACATTGGGTGTAGAGTACAAAAATAAACATTTTTTTTAAAAGGCTAATTCTCACCTGTCAGGGCTACCATGCGGGGAGGTTTCTGCCACAGTGGGGGTCAGGCCTGGATAACCTCTAAGGGCTCCCTCAACTCATTTGTTCTTTCAGCATTTAGAAAAATATTTTCGAGCACCTCCTCCTGGCCAGACTGTTGCGTGCTAAAGACACAATCAAGACCAGGACGGATGCAGGTCCTGCCCCTGCTTCTGCCCTCGTGGCTCACCTAACAGTAGGAAGAGGCCACCAGGAAACAAGATAATTCAGAGAAGTGCAAGGAGCGGGGGTGTGAGTGTTCGGGGCAAAGGAGAGCCCAGTGTGGCATCCCTGGGACTGGAAAGTGCGAGGCCCCACCCCCAGGAGCTCCCACCTCCATGGGCCAGTGCCAGTCGCGGTGGGGGGGGGGGAACACTAGCTTCTCAGTCCGTTTTGCTCCCAGGCTGGGGGTGGGGGCCGGGGTGAAATCCAGAAAACAAATATTACCACCACACTGTTCAGTGTGCGGAGGACTACATGATCTCTGTCTCCAGAACATTCATCTAAAAGCAAAAACCTCAGTTTACCGAAAGCCACACATCTGGGGAAAGCTCTCAGGAACAGAGGCTCCATCTCACCTCCATCTCTCGATGGAGGAGTAGCAAGGTTCTGGAAGAACTTTGGGACGGGAGGAACTTTTGCGGCCATTTTTGGAAAACAAATCTGTCACAAAAAAGTCAATCAGATTGACCCGTTCATGCTGCTCTGGGGCAAATCTAGATTGCAGGAGATGCATGGCAAGCATTGCATGGAGAAGCTGACCTTTCTTTCTGTCCTCGGGTTTATGTTTTTATGCTCTCGATGAAGGCTGTGGACGTAACCAAACCGTCTGTGCTGTGCAAACTTGATGGGTTGTACCCAAGCTGCCGCCCCTGCCCCCTCTGTTGCTGGCCCTGCCCTTCCTACTGGCCCGGGGCTGCCGACGGACAAAGCAGTCCCCTCAAGGCTTCACCAGTTCAGCCTCACGTGTTCCGATCCCTTCTCTGTGCCAGGTACCGTGTGAGAGCCAGGCGTGCAAAGGTCTATTCTCAAGCGAGGGCAGCCCAAAGAGCAAGACTAACAGAGACGGAGCTAAGTAAGGCAAGGATGGCTGCTTCAGGGGAGGGAGGCGGGAACAGGTGTCTTGGGGTTGCTCCTGAAAGATGGTAGGTGGGGCACGGCAGGAGAGTGAGGGAGCCCCTAGAAGGTGAGGCTGGGACCTGGAGCACAGTTATGCAAGCTGAATCATTCGGATTTATAGATCATGAAGAGCCTTGGAAGGATTCCAAGCAAGGGTATGATGTGATCATTTTTACATTTTAGAGACCCAGCTGGGGCTCGAGTGGTGAGCTTCTCTGTATCATCTAAGACACAGAAGCCGCAAAGACAAGCCCACCTGAGGCCAAACCACAGCAGCAGGTGACCCGTGGCAGGGGGCAAGCCTGCTGCAGGGGAAGGTGTGCAAGAAGAGAGATTGAAGAGGGGTTGGGGGGGAGGTGGGCAGGGCACAAGGTGTCTTTTGAGAACATTAGAGTCTAAAGTCCACGGAGAGACACAAATCCTGAGATCTCAAAATTACCCTAAAAAAAAAAAAAAACCCTTAGGCTCTGGGAAGACTGCCCATCTCCCAGAAGGCCCAGCGTGCCGACTCCCACCCCCCGAGCAGTGGGGGGAGCACAAGAGGAAGTAGTTGGCTTCGTTTGGCATCTTGGAGGAAAAATATCCTAAGACCCTAAGAACCAGCATTTGTGAGACAGGAGGGCACCAACAGACTACAAACTCCCTGGGCCCCCCACCCCCAGCAAGCACTCCGGCATGTGATAAAGGGGAGAACCAGCCCTTCTTCTAACAGGCGCTTAGCTTCCTTGTCACTTTGACCTAAGAGTAAAGACAAAGGGGTTCTTCCCGCCAAACACAATTTTTTTGATCAAAAGAAAACCTATAATTTATTTGTTTTTTTAAATATTCCCTGCCCTGCTATATAGAGATTCTCACTATTAATACAATGAGCTCACCAATAAAGACAAGACACCCCGTTGTCTTCCTAGCAACCAAAGCACACTGCCTTGTGTTCAACAAATATTTGTTTAATAAATGAATGAGGTCAGTCCTTCTAAATGATAATGAAGGTAAACACAGAATCCCAGCACGGTGACAGATGCCCATCCCACGGCCAGTTACCTTTTGTAATGCTGATGACACAGCCTGTCCTGGTTTGTCTGAGCATGACCAGTGATAGAAAATGTTGCCCGCACATCATGAGTTAGCAAACAAGAGCGTCCTATTCTGGAAGGGAGTCAAGAGGAACATATTCTAGGTTTGGGAAAATGACAGAAGGGCTGGAGGTGCACCCAAATGTTTACTGGGTCCTAAAGATGGAGGCTTTTCCTTTCCTTCATTTTCATTATTTTTGTTTTTCTAAATGTTCTACAACCCGTGCAGGATTCTCAAAAGAAGAATAATAAATGTTATACATATATATTTTTTTATACATTTTTTAAATTTTATTTATTTATTTGACAGAGAGGGAGCACAAGCAGGGGGAGAAGAGGGGACAAGCAGGCTCCCTGATGCGGGACTCGATCCCAGGACTCCAGGATCATGACCTGAGCCAAAGACAGATGCTTAACCGACTGAGCCACCCAGGTGCCCTGAAAAATAAATGTTATAAAAGGCGGGGAAAAGCCTCTGCTGGACTAAGCTTTTTTCCTTTTGTCAGAGGGTAATGATAGGTAACTGTTATCAAGTGCCTTCTACTTCCCAGGCACCATTCTGAGGACTTGAACATACCTTGGCTCACTTCATCCCCTCAAGCACTGAATGCAGGAGGCAGTAGCAGCAGACCCATTTTACAGATGATGGGACTGAAGCACACAGAGGCAAGCCCCTTGTCCGCGGTCACAAGGTCATTTACAGAGCTTAGGATGCAGGCGCCTAATTTTTTTTCCCACAGCACAGAGGTAGGCTGGGGCTGGATCCCCGAGTCTACAGTACCGAGCAATGTTGATCCAAGAAGGCCATGGGATTCAGAGCCACCAGAGGGGCTTATTCCAGCTTGATTTTTGGGTCCTGCCCCCAGGGGTGTGCTCGTATACATTTAGCAGCAGCTCTTGGGTTGTGGGAACCCTGGTTTATAGCCTTTGCCAATTTGCCTGGCGTCAATACTTTTGCTGTGACCAATCCCAGGCTACCAATGTGACGTCACAGAAGGAAGAGATACACTGCGGCTACCACTATATGGTATTGCTAACAAATAGATACAACGGACATAAATAACCTCAAGAACATAGGTCATACCTGAATTGAAATCATCAGGAAATGATAATCCAGAGTATTAATAAATACTTTTGTTTTTAATATAATTTAATTGTAAGTTTCTATAATTCGATTTTAATGATGGCTGTGTTTAACAACCCACTCCCAAAATGCCTGAAAAGTTAACCCTCGGCTCGCCTGAGCCAGCAGGAGACAGCTCCAACACATCCCAGACCTGAATCACAGATCCCATCATAGCTCAGAATCTCTCGAGGGAGCTGCGGTTGCAGGATTCTGCATGCTAACCATCTCCTGCAGGAATCTTCAAACATTCTGATGCTTACCATTTGAGAACCAAGACCCTGGGCTTTGCCGCCAGGAGCTCGGGCCTGAGACCCCTCAGAATCATCGGCTGAGCCCACATCCCCCACTGAAACTCAGCCTCGGGGCTGCGGACAAGGGGGAAAAGCCGTCAGTCTGGGCTAGACTTGGCCAACCCCCTTCCTTCTCCACCTACCTCTTGATTTTTGCTGTTCTGCTCATTTAAAACATTGACGGTTTAAAAAAAAAAATTGTGTTAAAATTCACAGGACTTATCAATTACTTGATTGGTCTGATTTGTAATTGCCAGGCAATCTATTAGTTGAGTGCCCCTGAAAATTTTGGGAAGAGAGAAAAAGGAAAAAGACCCAGTCCTTGCCCATCGGAATAAAAAAAAGGGGGGGGCGGGGCAGAGGACGACATCAAAAACTGTAAAGAAAAATATTTCCTTATTTCTCTTATAAACAAGTATAAATGCTTCACTGCTCTGCAAGCTTGAGGGCGGGTGACAGGGCCTTTAAACTTGCAGCTAGGAGCTTCCTCTGGTCTCTGGGGAGTCAGCACCTGGAAGTCGTTCCCACTGGCCTGACGCTACAGCTTGGGACATTCTGGGGGTGGGGGGGGACGGAATGGAAGCAGGTGGGAGGGGCGCGTCTCTAGGGGCCAGATGGGGAGGAGGTGTGGCTCCTTCCCAGGGACCTCCCTGCGGAGCTGCCCTCCAGCCCCGGCCGGAGCGGGGAGTCCGAATGGACGTGCACCCCAGGACGCGTCGCCCACCACGCACGCTTGCCCTGGTTTGTGAGCCGCTCCAGCGCGCCCTGGGCCCGTTTCAGGCGATGGCATTTCGGGGAGGAAGTAGGGGAAGCCCGGTCAGTGGGAACCCAGCCCCCTCCTGCGTGTGGACGTCCAGCAGCCGGTGGGAAAGCCCGTTCTCATCGCCGGGGGGTGTGGGGATGGAGTGTTTCTGAAAGCCCGGGTAGCTGATGGCTCTGTCTTCCGAAGCCCCAGCCGAGATGCTGTTGCAAGCCTTGCGAGGACTCATGCTTCCAGAATCCTGTGAGCTCTCCCTTCTGGAGAAGGAAGGCCTATAGGAGCGCAAAACACATTAAAGGGTCATAGTAATAGGCAGTATTTCCTGAGCACTCACGGCTTGCCAGGCATTAGGGTAAGGACTTTATCTGCCTCATCTTCCTTATCCTCACAAGAACTCTGTGATGTAGGCACCTTCTTACCTCCATTTAACAGATAAGGAATCGGAGGCTTCACTAAGCCAATTAGCCTCCCAGACAGAGATCGGAGAGGGAAGCCCAAACCCATCTAACACCAAAGCTCATCCAACCCGTACTCATTTTAATACTGTAAAAAGCAATCTCTGCCCGGTGTCACGACTGCTTCCCCATCTTGTCCGGAAGCTCTGCCTGTTCCCAGCACTCACAGAGCACCGAGCCTCCTCCTCGGCCCAGGGACCCACGGCCGCCTGGGCGGGGAAGGTAGAAACCGCTACAGCAAACGGGCTTCACCGGCAGGAACGTTGGACCTGACCCAGCCCGAGACACGTCTCCACCCGCTACACAAATAAAAATGGAAAGCCCTGTATCTCGGGATTAACTGGGCTCTTTTCTTTGCAAGTCCTCCCCAAGCATTCATCTAGACTCACCGCCCTCGCAGCTAAATTCCTGTTAACAGGTGGGACGACCTTGACCCTGACTCTTGAGGAGGTGAGTGTCTGGGGACTCCCGACACCTCCCGACACCGCAGCAGCTTCATTTCACAGGGGGGCTGAGGCCCGAAGCGCCCACCCACCTGCTTAGGACCAGGGGCGAGTGGGAGACCTGGTCTCCGCTCTCCCAGGCTGCTGGGTTCCGGCGGGAGTCCAAGCCCCAGCTGTGCCCAGCCCTCGGAGCACCTGTCCTTTCTCTGGAGACCAAAGTCCTTGCAAACGTGAATCCAGCTCCTGCCATGCATAGAAACTGGGCAGGGTGGGGCGGGAGGGCGCGACCCCAGGTGGACGGTGACAGGAGTAAAGGCAAGGCCAAGGCCGTGGTGGTGCCCGGTCTGGGACCACCCCAGCCCCTCTTCCCACATCCTGATGAGCAGCCTGAGGGCGGATGAGGTGCACGGGGAATGAGGGGAGGGGACATTAGAAACACAAGCCAGGGTCACCGTCATTCAGTTACTCAACAAATATTTATTGAACAGCTACTATGGGTGAGATGCTGTGCTTGGCCCTGATTAAGAAAGGCACAGTCTTGGGGGCACCTGGGTGGCTCAGTCGGTTAAGTATCCGACTCTTGATAGGTAAGCTTTTGATCTCAGGGTCATGAGTTCAAGCCCTGAGTTGGGTTCTGCGCTGGGCGAGGAGCCTACTATAAAGAGAAAGAAGAGAGAGATGCACAGTCTTGGGGGCACCTGGGTGGCTTAGTTGGTTAAGTATCTGACTCTTGATCTCAAGGTCATGAGTTCAAGCTCTGAGTTGGGTTCTGCGTTGGGCTCTGCACTGGGCCTGGAGCCTACTTAAAAAAACAGAGAGAGAGAGAGAGAGAGAGAAATGCACAGTCTTGCCCTTCTAGGAATGATTTGAAGTGAGACACTGACAATGAGCTAAAGAGATAGAGACCAGTTAGAAGGTTCTTCAGTAGTAAACACAACACCATGAGGGCCTAATCTAGGGCAAGAGCAGTGAAAATGAACAGGCAAGAAGAGATAGTCAAGGTCACCGTAGTCACTAGACCCTTGTGATCTGTAACGCGGAGAGGAAGAGCTCTCAATGTTAATATATGGACTGTGACACTCTTAACCAAGACGGGAGCTAGCGGGCAGCAGTTGGCCCCAGTGGCAGGGTGGGGACAGGCAGAGCTGAGTCGATGTGCTTGCGGTACGTCCCTACGGCTTTCTGGGTCTCGTGTTCAGGGGAGAAGCTGGGGCTGCAGACGGAGTTTCGAGAGAGACCAGTGAAGAATGGTCGAAGCCCTGGGCTGGGATGAGCTTCCTCACAGGAAGGATGAAAGGCAAGAAAAGCCGAGGTTCGCTAAGCGGGAGGGCCTCCACGGTGGACACGGCACATGGGACTCTTGAAGCCTCTGGTAGATTAGTGGGATCACTGGGACTGCCATCAGTCCGGGGAGTGCCTGCAGGATCCACTACAGCCTTTCTGATTCTGTGGCTGACCCTCGGAAAACCTGGGTGTGGACTCCCGCTGACAAGTTCCTGGACTCGCTCGTGAAGGTTGGGGGCCCCACGGGAGCAGCATTCCCCACCCTTATGGAGCTCTGGACTCTGTGACCAGAGCGGGCTCTGGTTCCGTGTTCCAGAATGACTTTAACGGAAACATCAGCCGAAGGACCCACACCAGCCTTAGCCCAGAGTCACAAAATGAGGAATTTCTGGGAACAAAAGGTAAAATCTGAATTTGCATCGCTGCCTGGGTCCAGTTTGCCTGAGGTCATTTCGGGGAGCACCACTGACGTGGAATAAGTGAGCTGTCAATTCTGTTCCCTCTCTTTATATTTTTTTATTTTTTTTAAGATTTTATTTATTTATTTGACAGAGAGAGCACAAGCAAGGAGGAGGGGGAGAGGGAGAAGCAGGGTCCCTGCTCAGCAGGGAGCCCCATGCAGGGCTCGATCCCAGGACCCTGGGCTCATGACCTGAGCCAAAGGCAGACGCGTAACCGACTAAGCCACCCAGGAGCCCCTGTTCCCTCTCTTTAAACAAAAAAACAGGCTCTAGAAAACTGAAGAGTTCTCAGTCATGTGTTCAACAGGTGTTTACTGACCCAGCCTGGCAGGGCCATGACACTCAGACCCCACCAGGAAGGGGCTAGAAATCGCCACCACAAGGTGGGGGTCCCCTGAGGCGGGGGGAGGAGGAAGGCCTTTCTCGGGGCAGGTGGGCCTTAGGGCTGGGGGGGGGGTTGCAGGAAGAGTTCTGCTTCCATCAGGCCTGAACCCCCAATCTCAAAGAGTGTGGAGCAGAGCTGACGAGCTCGGGTCACTTGCTTACAGACCTTTCCGGAGCAGTGAGCCTTCCTGGGGACCCATCTCAGCAGCCAACTGGGTCCCCACGCCTTGACAGCCGGCCTGGAGCGCCGGAGGACGGGTAGGTCCAGCTCAGGGCCAAGCCCGCACCCCCAGCCCGCCGCTCGCGGCTGAGCCTGGCCTGGCCGGAGGGTCCGTAGGAGGGGAGGTGTCCCTAGGTCTCCCCACAGAAGCGCGCCGGCCGCTGCCAGCTACACGTGGCTTTCCCAACACTAGGCTCTTTGTTCTCGCTACAGGTTGTTCCATTCTGGTGTCCCGAAAACAGGGTGCTTGCTAAGGGAGTCTGAAGGAGGTGTCTCTCGTCAATCTCCTTGCAAAGGAAAGCCTTGTATCCCAGGGATATATTCTGTCATGGCCTCTTCCTTCATAAATTCCTTGTTATTGCAACCGCTGAAAAGCATAAAGTGGAACAGAAATTGGCTGCACGAAGGCTTCGGCGAAGCCGGAGCTGAAAGTAACCCTTTTCCTCCCTTCCGCAAACCTCCCGCCTCCCTTAGCCGGCTGTTTGTCTCAGGAGCCGGGCACCACCATGAGACATGACAAAGGGGGCTGGCAGCGAGGACCCCATTCCTGTGGAAACCAGCGAAATCCTGCATTTCCCTGTAAAGCCCCCCAGCCCCTTCCTGGGGGCGGGCTTGCAGGTTTTCCAGGCCAGAGCCTGCAGCAGCCTCCTGCCCCTGGCAAAGCAATAAGCTATTGTTCCTCTCTACCCCAAATTCCATCTTCGAGTTATATTTTGGCTCCGAAGCACAGAGGTCGGTTTTCAACGACATGGTCTCTCCATACACCTGTTCGCTGCTCGGAGGCTGCTAGCAAAAGGGGCTGGCTTGCCTGGCTACACGGGAGAAGTGGGGCAGCCACTGCACCCAGCCGTGGAGGCTTCCAGAAGGCTGACCCCTCCCCAAGGAAGCACCATTTCACTGTCAATACAGATCACCTCTGAAAATCTCCTACACCTAATACTCGTAAGAATGGTCTTACTTCAGAACCTTTACATGGATTCCCATCCACCGCCACCCAGAGAGTGAGACTTTTCCATGAAGCTAAGGTTTATTGGAAGGAAATAGAAGAGGGACGCCTGGGGGGCTCAGTCGGTTAAGTCTCTGCCTTCAGCTCAGGTCATGATCTCAGGGTCCTGGGATTGAGTCCTGCTCAGCGGGGAGCCTGCTTCTCCCTCTCCCTCTGGGCACTCTCCCTCTCTCTCTCTCTCTCGCTCTCTCTCTCTCAAACAAATAAATAAAATCTTTAAAAAAATAAAAATTAAGAGAATAAAACTGGAGCCTCTGCCACTGGAAAAAGCTTGGCAGACAGGCTTGGCTCAGCTCGCCTGCCCGTGAAACGTGCTCTTTCCCCTTAGACTCGAGGGAACGGACGTCTCGTGGGGGAGCTCCTCTCTCACGCAGAGCTATTCGTGGTGGTTCCATGCGACCGTCTCACTCATCTGCAGGTGAAGAGGATCAGATACCCGGGTCGCCAAATGTGGTTCCTGTGGCCACCGACCCACCTGCTCGACCTTGGCTGAGGCTGGGAGGCTGGATCCAGAGTCCGTGTCTCTGGCCAAGTTTCCCTAGGATGCTGCTTTGGGACAAGGCTGTAGAGATTACCAGCACAAAGATAACTGAAAGGACAACCTTATTTCGAAAAGGAGGAAAATGGATTAAAGAGATTGCAAATGGGAAATACTTTGCATCAGCCCCAAATCTTTACATTTATCCATCCTTTGGTCCATCCATGCGTCCATTCGTTCCTTCCAGCACCAGGTATCCCCACCTTGAGTGCCTATAACAAGCACATCAGGCACGTGAGGCACAGGGAGTCAGAGATGGAGAAGAGGGGTCCTCTCTGTGAAGCAGCTCATGGACCATTCAGAGACATGGACAAGCAGAGACGATTAGAGGCCATGTGATGCTGTGGAGGGAGGGGCGGAGGAGAGGGTGCAAGGCGGGGGTGGGGCGGAGGGAGAGGACACCAAATACTTGCTGAGAGTCCCGTATGCACAGTCAGGGAGGCTTCCCAGAGTGGGTGATGCTTCAGGGCCATGCAATGGGAGCCTACAGGGCAGAGAGGAACAACAGTCTGCCAGGCAGAAGGAACAGAATGTGTGAGGCCCACTGATCAGCGGTCCCAGCAGACTCCCAGGCTGGGGAGGCCGGGGGCAGCCACCGGGGGAAGCCTGGGCTCAGGGCTTCATCGTGCATCTACACGAGGCCTATGAATTCCTTTCAGAATAATGTGGGGGGTTTTTTGTTGTTTTGGGGGCGGTTTTAAAAGATTTTATTCTTAAGTAATCTCTACACCCAACGTGGGGCTTGAACTCACAACCCTGAGATCAAGAGTCACACGCTCCAGGGGCGCCTGGGTGGCTCAGTCGTTAAGCGTCTGCCTTCGGCTCAGGTCATGATCCCAGGGTCCTGAGATCGAGCCCCGCATCGGGCTCCCTGCCCCGCGGGAAGCCTGCTTCTCCCTCTCCCACTCCCCCTGCTTGTGTTCCCTCTCTCGCTCTCTCTCTCTCTCTCAAATAAATAAATAAAATCTTTAAAAAAAAAGAGTCACACGTTCCAGCGACTGAGCCAGTCAGGTGCCCCCAGAATAATTTTTTTTAAGATTTTATTTATTTATTTGACAGAGAGAGAGAGGGAGAGAGAGAGAGGGAGCACAAGCAGATGGAGCAGCAGTGGAAGAGGGAGAAGCAGACTCCTCACTGAGCAGGGAGCCCGTTTCAGGACTCGATCCCAGGACCCTGGGATCATGACCTGAGCCGAAGGCAGACGCTTAACTGACTGAGCCACCCAGGTGCCCTCCAGAATAGTGCATAAAATAGAATAGAATGCAATAAAAAGATGAAATACGTAAGTTGACAAAGGAAGCTAATTACATTGGAATCCAGTTATCAAAATACTTTTCTAAATGGTTGATAGATGTGCTTCTTTATTAACTCATGAAGTAACAAGATCTAGCAGAGGGGTTACCGGGACCGTAGTTTCCAGACGGCAACAAGTGTTAAGGATTTCAGCGTATCTGTAACAACTGCAGTATAATATGAAAATGTGGTTTCCATCCGTGTCAAACCACCTGGGCTACTAAACCGCTGTGGTATGTCGCTCACGCTCATCGTTAAAGGAAATGGTACATTTCGGTTAGAAGTCAGTAGAAAATGTTGTTTCTTCCCATTTTCAAGAGCCCCCTTGTTGGCGTTCGTGGACTCCAAGTGTACAAACACGGGGTCCAGCCCAACTCACTCCTCCTGTCCCGCCTCCTCCGGCCCCTCTCGAGACATGTTTGCTCACTCCCCTCCTCTCCTTATAGAACGTGAGCTCCTGGGGGGCAGGAGTCTGTCTTTTCACCTCTGGATCTCCAGGGCCTGTCAGAGGCAAGTCTCTGTATATGGCAGGTGCCCTGTAAATATCTGTTGAATGAGTGACCGAGTCATGTCACACTAAGAATTTTAGACTTTGGAAAGGGATTGGGGGTGGGGTTGGAGTGGCAGGATGAGATTTCTCTGGCCCAGATGAGGGGCCAAGGTGGATGAAGAGTGAGTCTGGTGCTTTCGAAGTTGGTGTGGGGACCTGCCATTCTTATCAACCCTTCATTCCGCCAGTATTTCCAGAGAACGAACCAGAAGACAAGCATCACAGCCGCGGGTCTGCCTCACACACAGATGCATGGCTGTGGTCCTCTTGAGCCTGGAGTCTGACCCACAAGCAACACTTCACATCTAAGAAATTATTGGTTCTTTCCACCCCATGAGAACGTGCCCCTCGCGAAGGACTGCGAAGGACCGCCTCCACCTGTCCCCAGAAGAGAAGAGGAAGCACCGGAGGAAGCGCCTGGTGCAGAGCCCCACCTCCTCCGTGGACGTGAAGTGCTCAGGACGCGACACACTCACCACGGTGTTTAGCACACACGGTAGTTTGGTGTGTCAGCTCCTTTGCCAGGCTGTTGGGGGGAAAGCGAGGCTTATAGAAGGAAGCTCCTCCAGACAGAAGCAGCACTTCATGCACCCTGAATCAAAATGAGTGGGAAACTATCCCAATAAACAGATTTTGTATTAAAAAATAATAATAATATATAAAGGAAATTACTTGTTGACTAATCAGATACATACGTATTGTGGGCGATGCATGCTCTGAGCAGCTGAATATGGTCCCTCTTTACAAAACGATATGTAATCTTATAGGGGAGACAACACATCATCTAAAAACTAACATAGAAGGTAAAGATGGGGAGTCCCTTAGGCCAGGAACAGATTCCAGGAGATGCCTCCAAGGGGATCAGGGCCAGCTATGGAAGAGGAAGTGAGGGGTCGATTTGGGAAGGTATCACTAAGAAAGCGGTCTTTGAGCTTAGCCCAGGAAGTTGGGCAGGATTTGAATAATACTAATTTTAAATGGTTTATTCCTTGCCAATAGAGAGTGATTCCAGGTGGAATTCTTTGTCTTCATCCTCGATATTTCCTTATTAAAGGTCCAGCTCACACTATCTGGTATTGTGAATAGTAGACCTTCCTTATCTGAATTTTATCCCATGTGCCTTCAGCATTTGGTGAATGCGGTCATGACCGCTTACATAATTTGAAATTTATTTTTGTAAGGGTGGCAATGTGAAGCTTTCAAACAGTTCCAGAACCCTTACAATAAGCAAAAGATAAATGCATTTTACTTCGCTTGCGGAATTCATGCCACTCCTACTTGCATTTTTAACAACGCTGAAGAAAACCATGATCCTAGGGGGAAAAACCCTCTTGGCAAATGCTAAGACCTGCTGTGGAAAGACAAAAGTGCATCAAGAAATTAAAAGTAGGAGTAGATCTTTTACACCCAGGGATTTAGTTTCATGACGAAGAGATACTACAAAATATGAGATACAGTGGTTATATGTTATTAATTTGAAGCTAGCCCCAAAACTAGAATGGACTTCGGATGTATATTTCAGCCATGTTGCCGAAACCTGAGGAATTTATAGGGAAATAATTTTTAGTTCTCTCAGAATTTGTTCATGAACCCCAATTTGAGAAAACGTTGACAAGAAACATAAAGTCTTTTTCTAAAAATATTAAATGTAAATTATCTTGGTGAGTTTTGTCTTTAATAAGTTTTAAAAATGTATCAATAAAACAAAACAACAAAATTAAAATCTTGCAGATGGGGCACCTGGGTGGCTCATTCGGTTAAGCATCTGCCTTCGGCTCAGGTCATGATCCCGGGGTCCTGGGATCGAGTCCCGCATCAGGCTCCCTGCTCGGCAGGGGGCCTGCTTCTCCCTCTGCCTTCCCCCACCCCTGCTCGTGCTTTCTCCCTCTCTCTCTTGCAAAAATAAATAAAATCTTTTAAAAAAGTAAAATCTTGCAAATGTGTAAGCATCTATGATTCCCAGTTTGAGAAACTTTCTATTTTAGAAAATTATAATTAAAACAAATAGGATCTCTAATTGCCTGAGAAATAGTAGTTCATATTGTCTTTAATTATGTGATATACCAAAAAAATTAAACTTTAACTATAAATGGCTACAACTTATGGTAGAGACAGAATAGTAGAATCAAGAGAGTTGAGTTTTACTTAGTGAATTTTATAATTTATAAATTTATAATTTATAACCCACCTAACCTACTACTTCTCTAAAGAATCTGAATTTGGCCAAGACAATTAAAAACTCTGCAAAACAGCATTGTTGCAAAAAATTTTTAATTTTATCTCCCCCTTCTCACAGAGTATGTGGAACTTTAAAATTTGGGAGATTTACATTAAAAGATTGGTTTATGCTACCATTTTTAATATCAAAGTCATAGTAAGGAACCTCGTCGCTTGAGTGAGCACTAATGTGCATTCTGTCGAAACTGCCAAATGAAAAGTTAATTGTTAAAGTATTTACCGCCATTGTAAAAAGTTAGATGGTCATTTTTCTCAGTCCGTTCTGTGGGTATGACTAGTGGTCTCTGTTTCTCTGTCTGCCTTCCCTGCTGACCAGGTGCTTGAGGAAAGCTTGGAAGGCAATGGCCATATTCGATTCCTTTCTGGAAGCTTTTTCTACTCCTAGTGCATTTGGTTCTTCTGAGACCATTTTGCCAGGACCGCTCGAGGCAAGGCTTTGACCTCGCAGCTCCCCCTTGGCCAGCACACCCGTTGCTCTCCTCTCTGCTGCCTACAGTCTTCACAGCACCGGTTGGCACTCCCTCAGCGTTGCCTTCCTTGTTCTTAGACCTAGATCCAGCACACGTCTCAGCTCTAGTCCCTTGTTACTTGTTTGTTCGGTTTTGTAATGCTTGCAGTTGCCTCAGATTAGAATTTCTGCGCCCTCCCACCCCATACAAGGACGGCTGCCTCATGCCCAGGGATTCTAGAACTTTCCATTTGCTCATTAATAATGTCTGTGGTCAGGAGAGGACTCAGACCTCGAATGGATGGGGTACGTGTGTGAGGTTTGGTAGGGTCTAAAAGAAAAAAAATAAAGCTGCTTTCTCGAAACAAGGTTGTGCTTGATGGATTCTTGCTAATTTTTTATTTTCTGGTCTCATTTCATGAAAGTCGTGAGAACAAAGACGATAGCCTGAAAAATGTTTGGAGGAAGTGATCCTGATTTTACTGAAGTTGGAAGAGAACTGTGGAATTAGTCACCACCAGACCCCAGCCCTGTCACCTAAGAGGTGGCTTCTTTCCCTACTCAATACCGTTTGCCAAATAACCAAACAGTATTTGGCAGCAAGCAGGTAAATTTATTCAGTGGCCAGAGAACGGAGAAGGGGAGCTCATGCTCTCAAGGCACCTTCTGTCCAGAAGGTCTCGGGGTCAGGGTTTAAAGAGGTGAGGGTAATTAAGGGGCTGGTATGCAAGCTGATGCAGGAGGTTTTGTGGGGGGAAGGGAGGAGGCTTCTGAGAATCAGACTGCCACCTCTTTTCTTCCCTTAAATGGGCATAGTCAGATCGGTTACCGCACGGGTAGGTGTGTTTTTTGTTATTACAATTAGAGTTAATGATCCTGAGGTCGGGTGGAGGGTTAGCACTGCATCTGAACTGGATCAAACTGGCAGAAAGCTGGGTTATGAGGGCTCCTTTGGAGCTTTTAGCAAGGTGACAGCCCTCCCCTTGCTCCCGCCCCAGGAGTCAGGCGGGCTCACTTGTCTCGAATGTGTCACAGATTTCTGGGTCAGCCCTGGATTGCTGACCCTGTGTCCACTGTAAGTCCCAGGGCTAATGAATTCATCCTCTCATTCATTTGTTCACCCATTCTTTCACCAAATTGAACCATGTACTGGATACTGCACTGGTCCCGGGGAAACATGGTGCGGCTGCCACAGTCTCGTGGGACCCGTGTGAGGAGGAGGAAAGGGCAGGATGCTGTGGGAACACAGACAGCAGCTCCTAACCCAGAACAGCCGGTCCGGAATGGGCTTCTTGGAAAAGACAATAACCCCATTAGAGGGATGAGCGAGAGCGGCGAGTGGGGAAGGCATCCTGCCCAAGGAAACAGCAGGTGTGCAGGGTGGGAGGCAAGAAACTCCACAGAGTATCAGTGGCTCTCCAGTTGGGATCATCGTGGGCTGAGCCCGAGAATCTCCACAGTCCAGAACATGCCCAGAACTGAAGCAGCCACGCATGCCGTGGGGGCTAAATCCTTCTATCTGCAGGGAGCTCCGGGCGCAGGAACATGGGGCAGCTCTAGGTCCGGTCATTGTCGGCTGCAGGGGAGAGAGTGGACTGCAGTAGGCTCTCAGCCTCCGCAAACAGGGTGGAATTTTCTCTTTTTGCAAGTGGGAAGAAGCAGGGACAGAGCCACACTCCCAGTCCCCCGGTGGCTTCCTAGAGTGCCCCTCCAGGACCAAAAGATCTCCAATTCCATCCATATTTCCATAAAACCCAACCTGTCAGATGGACCCCAACCACCTTCTGGAAAGGTGGGTAAGGAGGATCTCTTAAGGGAGAGTTTGCAGGTCTACACTAACATAAAGAGGTTTTGCAGCCTCTACACTCAGGGCCAAACTATGCATTCATGGAGCGCCAGCTGCGTGCCTCAGACATGTGGTACAAGGTTCTTTACAAGTCGCTTGTGGTAAAGGGGACCCACAACGGGACGCTGGTGGGGTGCTTCTTCGTTGGCCCCGGCTGTGGCTCAGGGCAGGCTTTCCTGCTGGGATCCCTACACAGACCTTTGGACGTCTGGCCCCATGCCAAGCTGATGGATTTCCAACCTCCAGCAATGATACAAATGTCACTTAAAACAATCTCCCATCTATTAAGCAGGCACAATCTTTTTTTTTTTTTTTTTTAAATAGAATAAAGCACAATGCTGGCAGGACTTTAAGGAAATGAGCACATGCATACCCGGCTGGTGGCTCTTTACAGTGCTTCTTCTCTTCCTTGAGAAAAATTGGACAATATGTAACAAGAGCCAGGGAACTGTTTGACCCAGTAATTCCCCTTTTGGGAATATGCTACAAGAAAATAATGCCTAAGGAAAAAAACCCAATATGTACAAATATATATACAGCAGTTGCTATTTAATATGGTGTAAAACTGGAAACGGGCCAGACACACAGAAAAGGGGAAATGACTGAGCAAATCGTACAGTGATATGAAACACTCCGTGGCCATTAACAACCAGTACATGGACCACGTCAGTGTATTCAGGTCTGAATATTTCAGCAACGATAGAACGTGAAAGCGCCATGCACATGCTGAGTGTAATTATATTCTTTAAAGCATGTCAGTATTCTACAGACATTACAAGATAACCTAAAAGGAAATACATTTAATTTAAACGATCATTGGGTTCTTTCTCTATGTAGTTATTTAAGTTCATCATTTAAAAAACACATTTTTATTTTATTATTATTTTTTAAAGATTTTATTTATTTATTTGAGAGAGCAAGCACAAACAGGGGGAGTGGCAGAGGGAGAGAGAAAGGGAGAAGCAGGCTCCCCGCTGAGCAAGGAGCCCGATGCGGGACTTGATGCCAGGACCCCAGGATCATGACCTGAGCTGAAGGCAGACCCTTAACCGACTGAGCCACCCAGGTGCCCCTAAAAAAACACATTTTTAAAAGGCAGATGTGTGTGCGCCTCTCTAGAAGGAAAACAGCCCAAACCTGGGAGCATTGGAGCACTACAGCCGTGGCCGTGACAGTGCTGTGAGATCATCAGGCTGCGGTTGACGAAGCCTCGCCGTCTCTGACTTGCTCGTTGTGCTTGCACACCTGCCTGGGACAGAATTCACACAGCTCTTTTCTCGGAGGACTGCAGGACAGCCTAGTGCCAGGGAAGCCATGGATCTCGCTTCTGCCCCACAGAGCGCTGGCAGGATTAACAAGGGGAGGCAGAGAATTTCCAGTTTGCTTTAGAATGCCAAGATGTCCTCCTATCCTCTGGGACAATCCGTCTGGCTGGGCTGGCATTTGCTGCGCCAGAATGTAAAGAAGTTACACACAAGGAAAGGAATGACCAACAAGCCAATATGTAGGATATTTAGGGTCTAATAACTAAGAAGCATATGGGCTCCAATCCTGGTGCAAACTGGGGCTTTCAGGAAATAGTCACCATCAATTCTCTTTTTTTCATTGTATTACCATTAAATTCCAATCCAAAGACCACTTTTGTGGTAACAGCTTTATTAAGATATAATTCATACACCCTACAATTCCCCCATTTAAAATATACAATTCAGTGGTTTCTAATATATTTGGAGGTGTGAAATTATTACCGCGATCTACCTTATAACATTTTTATCACCCCAAAAAGAAACCTCATGCTCTTTAGCCATCGCTCCCTAGCCCCCCCCACCAGTCACCCCGAGAAGTAGACAACCACTAACATACTTTCTGTCTCTATAAATTGCCTATCCTGAATATTTCCTATAAATGGATTCATACAATATGTGGTCATTCGTATCTGGTTTCTTTCACTTAGCATAATGTTTTCAAGGTTCATCCATGTTCTAGCATGCAACAGTACTTCATTTCCTTTTTATGGCTAAATAATATTGCATTGTGTGAACAGATCACATTTTATCTGTCCATTCGCCAGTTGATGAGCATTTGGGTATTTCTACCTTTTGGCTATTATTAATAATGCTGCTATGAACATTCATGTACAAGTTTTTATATGGACACAGGTTTTTATTTCTCTTGGGTATATACCCAGAAGTGGAATTTCTGGGTCATCTGGTAACTCTATGTTTAACCTTTTGAGGAACCACTAGACTGTTTTCCAAAGGGGCTGCACCATTTTACATTCCATCAGCGGTGTGTGAGGGTTCTAACTCCTCCATATCCTCACTAAGACTTGCTATCATCTGTCTTTTGTATTCTAGCCATTCTAGAGAGCGTGAAGTGGTAGCCCACTGTGATTCTGATTTGCATTTCCCTGATGATGAATGATGTTGAGTATCTTTTCATGTGCTTATTAGCCATTAATAAATCTTCTTTGGAGAAATGTCTGTTCATTTCTGATCTTTTGCCCATTTTTAAGTCAGATTGTCTTTTTATTATTGAGTTGAAAGAGTTCTTTATATATTCTAGATACAAGTCTTTTATCAGATATATGATTTGCAAATATTTTCTCCCATTCGGTGGGTTGTCTTTTCTTGATGGTGTTCCTCAAAGCACAGAATTTTAAATTTGATGAAATCCACTTTATCTGTCCCTTGGTTGTTTGTGTGCCAGACTCTTGCAGAGGGTGGTCCAACAGAGACATTCATTCTGTCCTGAACTTTCTGAGGAAATTTAATTTAATTTAACATTTCTGGACCTTATCATATTACACATCCCAGTTCTGCATTCAGAAAGTTGTAAACTCTATGAATATACTCCAACATGATTCACTAGAATTTCAATTTACGATTCTCTGGTTTGGGGAACAGGACACTTTGAGTGATGAAGAATACATCTCTCCCCAGGAAGTCCCTGAGCTGACCTCCATCACTGCTTCTCAAGTAACTTTCCAAAGGCTCCCCCAGTACCAGAAGATGTTGGAGTCCTCAAAATTTAAAACATGTACACTTTTTGTTCCTGCTTCTGGAAATCGATTCTGAAGACATTCTTACACAGGATAGCTACTCAAGCATGTCTATGGCAGAATTACTTCGTAAAAGGGAAAACATTAAGCCTCATCTAAATCTCCATCCGTAAAGGATTGATTAAATAAATTTTTAGTGTGGGAATCTCTGAAGCAGTTTTAAAAAGAGACAGATCTTTACGTCTTAGCTTGGAAAAATATCCACAGGATATTGTTTCCCAAAAAAAGCAAGTAGAAATACTGTATGTAAAATATACACTTATTTATGTAAAAAAAAAAAATTGTTGGACATTGTTGAAGATTAATAGAAGGATGATTGCATTGTGTAAAGGAAATATGGCTTTCCTAGTCTCTGTTTCCATAACTGATCAAACCTTCTTCAGATCCCCCCTCCCTCCAGTTGAGGGAGTAGAACTTAAATCATCTAGTTAACATTTCACTTTCCTCCAGTTTGAGTGGTTTCCCAATTTAAACAGTTTCTATCCAGTAAATATTGAGTCAAGTCAAAGGTCAAGTCCCAGGAGAGATGTTCTTCTCAGCCTTTTCCTCCTGCCCACGTTGGCCCCTGGGAGCAGAGGAAAGGTTGCGTCCTCCTGACCTTGGGGGTGGGGCCCACCATGGAGGTCCCCTTCCTCATTCCTGCTGCAGGGTAGATGTTTCTATCCTTGGGGTGTACTGGGTGCTCTTCCCTGGAGTGAGGGCAGTCTGCACCTGCCTCTAGACACCCCCTGGCTTCTGCCCTTGGCACCCCAAGGATGCCTGGGCTTCTTTCTAGGGATGATCAGGGCCTGGAAGCCCTCCCTTGCTTTCTCACTTCACCTTTGGCCAGGGCTCTGGATGCACCCCCAGGTCTGATTGGGACCCCAGAGAGTGTGTGGCTGGAGAGCCCCTCGCATCCCCCATGGTGACCGGGTCCCCTGCCGTGAGGACCATGGGATCTCCTGGCTTTCTTCCGTTCCTCTTGCCGAAGCCAGGAGAACTGCCTGGGCTTCCGCTGCAAGCCCTCCCTCACCGGCCATGCGCTCTTACCCTTATGATAGTCCATTGCCACGGGGGCTGCTTTCTTCCCTGTTCTGCCTTCACCCCTCAGCCCTCCCCTCCTGCCTTTCAGCAGGAGTGGGAAGCCAAGCCCGCCTGCCTTCTCCCCTGCCACTTCGGTAAGCTTCAGGAGGGCCGGGCTGGTCGTCCTGCTCATGCATTCCCCGGGGTATCTCACACCACCTGCACGGGGTAGACACTCAGCAGATATCACTTTAATAAATACATAAAATGGGGCCCCTGGGAGGCTCAGTCGGTTCAGCGTCTGCCTTCGGCTCAGGTCATGATCCCAGGGTCCTGGGATCAAGCCCCGCATCGGGCTCCTTGCTTACTGGGGAGTCTGCTTCTCCCTCTCCCTCTGCCCCTACTCCTTGCTCATGCTCTATCTCTCTCAAGTAAATAAATAAAATTTATAAAATACATACATACATACATACATACATACGTAAAACTTCCAGCTAGGCAGATACTTCCTTTCTTTTTTTCTTCCTCTCTGGTTGACTTTCTCCTTCTGGCCAGAGGCAGCTCTCAGTTTCCCCAACCCTGGCGCCCTGGCGTGAACAGAGCACAGGGACAGAAACAGGAGGGAGGACCCCCCCACGAAATGTTATTCCTCCTATATTAGTGTGTCAATGTGACTATGTGTTTGCTTGCTTGTTTGTACGCTCAAAGAAAATGTTCAAAAGGACGCCCCCAGAGAAATTATTCTTGTGGTCTGGGGACTTGAGGAGGGGGTAGGGTGGGGGACTTGTACTTTTCCTTTATACCGTTCACTCCTATTAGAAAGTGTTAAATGAGCAGGTTTTGGTCATTCTGAGAACCTTTGTCATTTTGCAGGCTGTTGCCCTGGGGGAGGAAGCTGTAGGAGGCCTCACTAGGAACAGGGCATCCTGTGCAGTTGGTTAGGGGTACGTATTTGGCTTTCTCTGGTTGGAGTCTGTGAGAAGCAGAGACAAAAATCCGAGAAATTGGCAGTTATTAATCAAATCCTGGCCGTTGGGGGCTGATGGCTGCAGGGGTTATTGTCTGGCTTCCTGGCCCAGGGCTAGAGACGGCGGTCTGATGGAGAGAGAGCAGGCTGGCTTCCTGGGCTGGTTACTATAGATAATGGGTTGGCTTCCTGAGCTGGTGGCTGCAGATTGTGGCTCAGTGTTCTATTTTTATGCACGGTCTGGCTGTTGTCCATTCGTGTATTCACTCTCTCAGGCCTGACATAGAAAATTATGATATCTGTATGGCACGCTGGGGTGAGAAAAGGCATCCGCTCAGATAAGAGGCCTCACGTCCCACCTATCACCCCCAGGGCTGCTGGGAGTGGACATCGGTGCATCTAACTGGGGCGCAGGACCCAGGGTGCTACAGTTCTACGTAGCCCCCCTAAGCATCAGCTTAGAGACACGTGGAGGTCATAATTCTCTCTTGCAGGGCTGTTGTAGGGTTCAGACGGAATAACGTATGCACAGCACCTGTTACAAATGAGACGTTCCATGATGGTTAGGTGTGGGGCTACTACCCCCTTCAGTCTAATTCATGCTCTAATTGATCTTCCGTGTGAAAAAGAATGGTCACACAGACTATTAGCAGCTCATACATTATGAATTAACTGGATTAATCAGAACTTCACGGCTCTGAGCCTTAGAATTTGCAAACCAGGAGTCCACGGACTGAGACCGAGTGCTTGGTTCAACTTTCTCGGTATTTCTCTAAAATCAACACAACATTTAAAATCACAGTTGGGACACCTGGGTGGCTCATTCGGTTAAGCATCTGCCTTCAGCTCAGGTCATGATGCCAAGGTCCTGGGATCGAGTCCTGCATAGGGCTCCTTGTTCAGCAGGGAGCCTGCCTCTCCCTCTGCCTGCCACCCTCCTTGCTTGTGCTCTCTCCTCTCTCACTCTCTTTGACAAATAAATAAATAAAATAAAATCACAGAGAATCCACACTCTAGGGGCGCCTGGGTGGCTCGGTCAGTTAAGCGTCTGCCTTTGGCTCAGGTCGTGATCCCAGGGTCTTGGGATGGAGCCCCGTGTCAAGCTCTCCACTTAGCGGCGTGTCTGCTTCTCCCTCTCCATCTGTGATCTCTCTTGCTTTCGCTGTCTCTCAAATAAATAAATAAATATAGTCTTTAAAAAATAAACTTAAAATTGCAAAGAATCCACACTAAAAAATTTTTTTCTGGCTCCTGTTGGAGATCTAGAAGGCTTTATGATGGCAGTTGGCCCCCCTGCCCCATGGCTGCCATCCGTTGTGCAACCATGTGTGTGGACAACTTCTCACACTTACCACCACTGCCCCTTGTCTGATCCAAACCCTTCCAACCCTGTCTACTGTGCTCTTTATTTCAACCAGGAAATCTCTCATACTTAATCCTTTTACTTAAGTCTTGTAAATGAATGCCTTCTTATTCCTGCTTTATATTGCCAATAGCTTCGTTTTCTATTAAAATAAATAGAAATAATAAGTATTTTACAGCCTTAGTCCATCTGTTCCAATAGTTCTGCTTTGGATGGTTGTCCCATGTTTTGGTCTTTCTTTTATGATATTTTGCTCCTGGAGAGCCTAAGCTCGTGTGCTGCTGGTACGTCAGTCACTCCACAGGTCATGCCCATTAGGGTTGAAGGTCAGGTCCTAGCCTCGTTGCCTCTTAGGAAGCAAGGAAGGAGAAGGGATGAGCCCCAGGGCAGAAAGTCATAAGCCCCACAGACCCCTGGTTAGACATATTTATTTGTAGGTGTAAAGAGTATTCCCACACATTTAAAATGAAAGTAAAGTATATCTATTTTTTTTTTAAGATTTTATTTATTTATTTGACAGAGGGAGCAAGAGAGCATAAGCAGGGGGAACAGCAGAGGGAGAGGGAGAAGCAGACTCCCCACTGAGCAGGGAGCTTGATGCGGGGCTCAATCCCAGGACCCTAGAGTCATGACCTGAGCCGAAGGCAGATGCTTAACCGACTGAGCCACCCAGGTGCCCCAAGTGTATCTGTATTGATTTTTCTTAACACCTGGCCCATTTTACTCCTTCGTGCTCCCTGTCTGACCCCTATGAGCATCTGAGTTCGTCACGTCCCTGTCAAAGATTGTGTGGGCTTGACTCAGAGGATGGTTAAAAGGGATGCGTGTGAGCCGACAGCCACTGCTAATTTGTGCAGATCCCTGGTTAAGGGGAGATAAGGGAGGAGTAACTTGCTGAGTAGAGCAGAAGCCCTCCTATCAGATAAGATCAGCGTTGGTAATTAGTCATTTATTGGAAACAGTCTTGAAGTGGAAAATCATGAGAAATGATACGCATTCACCTTCATCAGGTTATTTCACTTTCAAAGACATAAATATACTTTCATCCACTCACCTTGTGATGTCAGGCCAGGCTGTTCAGGAAAGTGTGTCTGCCGACCAGAGCATCTCTTTGACTTTTATGCAGAAACCACACTTGAACGTGGTATCCACCAAGTCTGCTCCTGGTTTCCCTAAAGTGGAGTGAAAATTTACGGCACTTGAGCATTTCAGGTGCAGAAGACATCGTCTCGTGGCTTTTCCCTAATCTTTTAGAATTGTTTCACCAACACCTACTACAAGAGCAAACTGGAGATATTCACCTTTATCAACTGTTTCAAAGCATTCAAACTAGTTTTCATATAAACCAACTTTATTACCACTCATATCTAATCAGTTTATGTGAGATCTAGCTAAATCAAAACCAAAGAAAAATGACCAAACCAGGTGTAAAAAGAAACACCACTAACTCAAGACAAGCACACAACTCAAGTAGTGAGAGCAAAGTCCCAGAGAGCAGCCTACAGTCTGACAGCCAGCTTCCTGGGGTAGTCCATCTGCAGGCTTCCTGGTGGCCAGAGAGTGTCAGTTCATGTGGCCTCTGGGCAGTGGGGAGAGCTTCGGGCTGACGGTCTTCCTTTAGTGGCACCAGGCAGGGTCGTGCCATGGGAAAAGCCTTGTCCTAAGAGTCTTTGACCTCTACTTTGGTTCGTCCCCTAACCATGTGATTGGAAAGAAAACTTTTCACTTGCCTGGCCCCTCCCACCTGCCGTGCCAATCCATGGGGGCTGCTGGAGAATCACACGACCTCACGCCCTGATTCACTGAGCAACAGAAGCAGTCAGAAGACAAGTCCACGCACCGTGACCATCATATGTGCCCACCGTGTGCTTCTCACCTGTCTGCTGTAAATATGCGGTATCCGCACTCTGTCTGTCCTCCAGGGAGGATGTGGGGGCTCTCACTGGCCTTTCTGAGCCAGCCCCTGCCCGTGACCATGAATCCCATAGTCCCTCACAATTGTCCCCACTCTGTCTCTGGCATCATCAGACTCCCCTTGTCACTGGGTCTTGCTCATCAGTATGCTATCATTTCACCCACCAAATAAGAACAAAACCTTCCCAGTGCCCACCCTTGCTCTCCCCTCCCTTGACAACAAACTCCTAAAAAGACTTGTCTATACTCGCTTTCCCCGATTTCTCTCCTCCCTTTCCCTCTGGAACCATGTCCATCAGGCTTTGGTCCCCACTCATCTCCCGAAATGGATCATGTCTTGTCCTCAGCTGCCCCAGCAGCCGCAACCCGCGACACCCCTTCCTCGAACCACTTCTTCACTTAGGATCCAGAGCAGCTCGTTCCTTCGGCAGCTCCTTCTCAGTCTCTGACATGAGGTGAACTGTATTCCCCAGAAAAGATATGTTGAAGGCCTAACCTCTGGCCCCTCAGAATGTGACTTAATTTGGAAACAGGGTCATTGCAGATGTAATTGGTCGGGGGAGATGAGGTTATTGGGGGCACAGTAAGCACCTAAGCCAGCATGGCCGTTGTCCTTATAGGAGGACGACCACGTGAAGGCACGGAGAGAAGACACAGGGAGAAGGCCAAGTGAAGATGGAGAAAGACATCAAAGTGACACATCTACAAGACAAAGGACACGAGATTGCCCGCGCTCACCAGAAGCCAGGAGCCCTCAGAAGGAACAACCCAGTGGATAACTCCATGTCAGACTGCTAGCTCCCAGAACTATGAGACCACACATTTCTGTTTTGTTGAGCCACCCACTTTGCCGCACTTTGTTATGGCAGCCCTTAGAAACTAATGCAGTCTCCCTTCGGTGCTCCTTTTTTCCTAACACTGGAAGGTTCCAGGACTCAATTCTTGGACCTCTTCCTTTCTCTACGTCTGGTAATCACAGCTACTCATCTCACCTCATTAGTACCTATATTCCGACTACTCCCAATGTTACACCTCCACCTCGGTTCTCTCCCCTCAACTCCCGTGCCTCTTTGGTGGTGTCGGTGGCCTCTCGATCTCCTAATCCCCTCTTCCCACAATCCTCTGTGTTTCTCAAACACCGCCCTCCAATTTCACAGGCCGGAAGTTCTGCTTCCAGATCTCGTAGCCCACATCCAACCTGGCAGCAAATCCTGATAGCTCTAACTTCAAATGCATCCGGAACCATCCACTTCTCATCACCTGCATTGCCTCCACTTGATGTCCTTCCCGAATTATGCACACACCTCCCACTCCTCCCTGCCTCCCAGCAGGCAGACTTATCAAACAAACAAACAAACAAAACCCTTAAGACAAATTCTAATAGTGGGGGTTCCTCCAAAATATCTGACCAGTACTCCTCAAAACTGTCCAGATCATCAAAAACAAAGAACGTCTGAGAAACGGCCACAACAAGAGGACGCTGAAGAGACATGGCGACTAAACGTAATGTGGTGTCCTGGATAAGATAAAAATGTGCAAGTCTAAACACGCCTGCATTAACAATAGGGCATCAGTTTTTACTTATTAGTGGCAACAAATGTATCATACTAATGGAAGATGTTAGTTGTAGGGGAAACTGTGTGGGATATGTGGGAATTCTCTAGACTATGTTCTCAATTTTTCTGTAGATCTAAAACTGCTCTAAAAAAATAAAATCTGCTAAAAAAGACTTTAAGCCATTTTGGGTCAAAACTCTTTATCTGTTTTCCTTTCTTTATGAGACCCTGTGGTGACACTCAACTTCCTCTTAGACCTTGACACCTAAGATTTACCCTCCTTCTTCTTATGGCCACCTCAGGGCCTTTGCACTTGCAATTCCCTCTGCCTGGGATTGCCCAAAGATAGTCTGATAAGTTTTGAAGAAACATCAAAAGGAGTAGGACACCAGGTCTTGATGGGAGGTTGTCTGAAGAGCAGAATATCTAGTGAGATACTGAGTGAAGGGCAGGGCTATGCCCGGAGCACTTAGGGACCCCCGCTCAAACCCAGAGGTATACTCAGCATTGGAAACTTGAGCCAGGAGGCAGATTCAGTGTGAGGAAAAGCTCTTAGGCTGCCATGGTCTAAGGCCAGGTAATGTCAGAGCCTTAAGACACCTGTGGCCACGGTGACCCCAGGCCCCGGCTTTGGCCATGGAAGCAAATGCAATTCAACCCATTCTCTCAAAGCCAAGATGTGGCCTTTTTCCTTTGTTGTGATGGGACAGAAGCCAGGGGTTGAAGATCCCACAGAGAACAGTAAAATGGCTTTTGGGCTTGAAAAATGAAGCATGAATGCCCCTTTCCTTTTGTGTTATCAGGAGAGACGCGTGGGTCACACTTGACCACACTTGGGGCTTTATTATAGTTACACGTGGGCAAACTCCTCATTCCTTCACGCAGATCCTAACACTGGCTGTCAATCAGCCTTTTCTTCCCTCTCTCTCTCCTTCCCCTTCTCTGGTTGTTATTTGCTTTTTCATAGTACAAAGTTATACAGGATCATCTTTTTTTAATGTAGAAACTATAAATGGATGAATAAATGAAAACAAAGAAAAATCATCTGTAATCTTACCACAGACCAAGAGCCATTCTGAACACTTCTAGGTGTCCTCTCAAAATTACTTTTTTATGCTTAGATACACGTGTACATGGTTTTCTTACAAAAAAAAAGGGGGGGACAAGAACACACTGTTTTTTTGTGCCTGTCAGCCCTCTGCCTGCATGTCTGCGTGAGTATCTCTCCATGGTTGTGCCAGATACCGTCTGCCTGCCAGTGGTGGGTTGAACGGTCCCCCTCCCACAAGATATGTCAGCCCGGAACCTGTGAATGTGAGCTCATTTGGAAAAGGGTCTTTGCATATGTGATTCAATTGATGGTTCCGGTAGGGGTTTGTCCTGAATTAGCTGGCTGGGCCCCAAGTGCGGGGACGAATGTTCTCAGAGGAGGGGAGACTCGAAGGAGAAACACAGAGGGGAAGGCCATGTGAACCATACATTTGAGTGCCATGCCTACAAGCCAAGGAACACCATTGCCGGGGGCCAGCAAAAGCCAGGAGAGGGGCTTGAAACGGGTTCTCTCTGGGAGCCTCCAGAAGGAACCAACCCCATGTGGACAATTTGATGGTAGACTTCTGGCCTCCACAACAGTGAGAGAATAAATGTCTGTGTTTCAAGCCATCAAGTCTGTGGCAACGTGTTATGGCGGCCACAGGAAACCACACTGCCCTGCAGACTCGCTGTCCACCCTTCCCGCCCCTTCCCATCTGCGTCCACCCTGTAGGGATGTCATCCACGGGGCCCATTTACCTTTGCTCTTGTTTTTAGCTGAGTCACCAGGAGCCTGAGCTGGAGAGCAAAGAAAAAGGACAGTCTTTATTCTCCTGGCCTCCACTCTGCAAGTCCCTTGGGCTGGCCTTGTTCTTGACCAGTGCTCATTGCTCCCCTCGGGGCTCCCCACATGTTCTGGTCACCCCTCCCTCGATGTCCCTCTGGGGGATGGCCAAGGTTGGTACCAGCTCCGCTTGCCCCGAGTTCCCGCACCGTCCCTGTGGTGCCCGTCTAGCTGGTGTGGTTTTGCCATAAAAAATGTATGTATAATTCATTAATTAATTGAACAACTCCTTTATAATTATGCATTTCGGTGGTTCTCGTTTTTTGCTTTTATAAAAAAAAAGTCTCCGTGAGCATCTTCATAGTCAAATCATTTGACAGAGACATGATTCTGTAAGATCAATTTCTAGACCTTTATTTGAACAAATACTTTTAAATTCTTAACAATTTATTTAATATTACTATCTAATATTAGTTATAATTAATTAGTATTTAATATTAATTCTTCATTCATGATTTAATTCTAAGGCTTTTGACACATGGCACAGAATGGCTCTCCAGCAACGTTGTATCAACTTACACCCCAACAGGAGCAGAGGAGAAGAGCTAGCCCCCGCTCTAATCAGCCTTGTTGGATAAATAATGAAACCCCGAGATCGAGTGGTCCCAGGTCTGCTACTAAATGCAAAGCTGTGCATTGCGAACGTGAGGACAAAAGAAATTAGCTTTCAGAGCGGTGACTAGAGCTTCCTGGAGTGGAAAAGCATCTTAAATAAGAGAAAAACAGAGCCGCCTCTGCTGCAGGGTTATCAGGAGCTTGTCTGGAATAGTTTGTAATGAATGGTTTAGGTCAATGAGAGGGTGATTCCAATTAAGGAATTTTAGTAGAGAGGGGAAGGCAGCTGCCGGCTTGAGAAAGTGAATGACCATTATTGTCTGAGATTAAAGCAGCAAACCCTTCAAATAGAGCATGCATTGTTTGGAAGAACTGATTAAGAACACGTCTGCAAATGGACGTCCGTTATATGGAGGGTTGTTCTAACTATAGAGTTTGTGATTTACTCCATGACACTGACCTTATCTTGAGTGAGTTATGATATTTTCTGGGTCTCAGCCATGAGATCTCTCACTGAGCTGACCTCATTGTGATAAAATAATCAGAGTTCAGGTTCGTCATCGCCATCTATCCGGGCAGACCCAGGAAAAATAATAACCAAGCAAGTGGGTAACGCTCGGATATAATCTCATTAGGAGGCCTTCGCGGTGAGATTGTGGGAAGGCAGCCCCAGTGAACTGCGAGTCCATAACCCATTCTGAAATCTCAGAGCCATTCTCTGCTCTTTAAAGACCAATTCTGCCGAAAATCAAAATCTACCTGTTGTGAGCTCACTTCGTGTTTCAAGCAGCATCACGAGCTGATCTGGACCAAGAGAGGCTGGGTGAATTCAGAAAAGAGCTATGATGGAGGGGGTCTGTCTCCGAGCCACCATGGGACTTGGGAGGTTGTTTAAAATCCCAATGCAGCAATCTGTTCATCCACAAAGTCCAAGTCCTGCACTCAGGGAAAGTAACTTGTACTTGAGACCAACAAGAAATCAAGCCATGGGGAAAAGATGTTGAAAATAAAACCCACCACCCTAAAGACCATCCCCACGCTCAGATGCGAGTCTACCTTGAGTGAACATGACCCGTGGCTCTTCTTGTCTCATGTCTAACCTTCCCCTCTTCAATACCCAAGTCTGTGTATCTTCCTGGACCAACTTTCTTCCCTTCCTTCCTTCCTTCCTTCCTTCCTTCCTTCCTTCCTTCCTTCCT